>NC_057949.1:19731026-20063526 GCF_018555375.3 Anguilla rostrata
CTAAAGGTTACTGCTGCCTTTCACAATGCCTGTATCTGAAGTTATCAAGAGCCCAATTAAGGCATGAAGCCGGATCTGCGAGGGGCCGGGAGAAAACTCTAACGCAATTAGCCATCGTTCTCGCAGCAGTAGCTTGTCACGGAGAAGTAATGTTGCAATTACGTTCGGCTAGCTTGGAACCAGAGGGTTTGCAGATTCTCATCACGCATCTGCGTATTCCCTGGCACTGTAGTGCAAATAGGCAAGGCTCCACTGATGAAGATTTCACATGATCGACAGCTCATTTGGATTTATACCACAGTTTATCATGCTTGGCTCTCCCGAGCAAAGATGCTGTCCTTTGCTGGCGCCGTATCTGACAGGCGAAGCATCAGCACATTGAAGGAAAATAAATCCTAGACTAGCTTTCTTTATTCCCTTTGGTCATTTTACATCCAGCCCCAGAGTGACAACAACCGTAATCTGGGACTGATGCAGGCAGCAAACTGAGCCTTTTAACCAAAACGTTTTTAGTTTGAATCCAGCACGGGGCTGCTGTGCTCTGGAATGAGTCTACTTCATCCAAACCAACTTCAGGCACTATCTTACCACAATAACCGATTTTATGCAAGTTATCCTTTGCTTTGTGTAAACTCATATTCATAAGAGCATACCACAGAATATTCTAACTGAAATCTGTTCTGATGGAGTACATTTGACCTCTTTTGGACTCTTATCAGAGTGGAATTAGCACAGAACATTTTATTGTGTGTGTATGGCAGTTGGCGATATTGGTCTTGTTCAAGGTACATGGCTGTTTATCCTTCTGCATAGTGCAGACATTTACTTGGATTGAACCCATAGCATTGTGGATGTGATTCATTGATGCCCTTTTGATGTGGAAAAAAAATTGTTATGCTGAAGTTGATATAATTATACTGAAAGTATGCTGAAGTATGCTATTCTTCAAACGGGTTGGTGTAGAATTGTGGTAAATTCTCTCATTATCTTAGTTTCATTCTGAGATTACCACATGGCGTGTGGGTGAGAAAGTGTATATGTCAAAAAAAAAACTGATTTCTTTCCTTTTTGGATTTAAAAACGAGGGTACAGATCTAAAGAATTCCGTAACCACATTCAGAAAAGATCTGTGCTCCAAGTACTCAGCATTCAACATCATCTTACTGATGAAAGCAGTAGGCTGAAACATTTGAATTTTTTTGCATCGTTTTAGCTAAAGAAAAAGTTGAGTTGAGATCTTTCTTTGAATGCAGTTACTGAATTCCTTAGATCTGTGCTTAACTCAAAGGCCTGAAATAAGATCGCAGTCCATGCCTGTTTAAAATGCATACAACTTGGATAGTTCCACTCTGATTAGCTTGTACACCTGTGGTGACACTGTGGAGTTAGGTATAAAAGGCTACCATCAACACACAGCATCATTTCACTTATTGAAGGCAATATGTCAAAACAGAATCTTTTAGCCTCGTCTTAACCAACCACTCGAGTGTGAAACTACTGAATGTAGTTACTGTAAAGGAAGTGGAAATCAACTTTATAACCTTCCCTTTCCTATTCATGGTGACGATTTGCACTGCAAATAGAGAACTACTTTGCATGCACTAAATACACCTAAGCTTCTCCTGTCGCAAAGCAAAAAAAAAAAAAAATGTATTTCTTGTATGCTGCTCCAGGAACGGCCGCCCTGTAGCGACCACTGCATTGTTCCCATATCTATTTCAAATATGTAATATGTAATATTTTCTAGGCAAATATGTTTTTTTTCTAGTATCTGACCCTTACCTGACCTCCACAATCTCTTTAACAGCAACCTGACAACCTAATGTTCTGCATTGGCTAGGCTAATTAGCAATGAAACGCTCATTGAAGGGGCCCTTGTGCATTGACAAGGCCTGCAATGCCTGAAGAGGCTCGCCAACAGTAGACGTTAGCTTCTGGCTGATTTTGTGGCTGGGGGCTGTAGTGGCGAGGGTGGACTTTTCACTGTGCTCCATGCACATGTCTTCTCTTCCGCAGCAAACACATCATAAAGAGCAAGCAGTTCTTGTGCGGGAAGAAGAAGTTCAACATGGATCCTAAAAAGGTGAGTTTGTATTCAGTGCTCTGACCTCAGACAGGGTCACATGACAGGGACCTCTCACAAGGTCACATTGTCACAAGAACACATAACAGTGATAGAGGATGAGAATGGGCCATTCAGCCCATCTACGTATGTTTTTTAAATATATTCAGGGCTTTCTAGTGCTGTCATGCCTGGACTTGAATACCCCAAGGGTCTCCACTTTTACTGCTACGCTGTAAATCTCGAGAGGTAGTTTTACTCAAATTTCAGTAAACTGGTTTGAGTAAACCGGTTGTCTTAAAGCTTTCGAGTAGGGCACATTAATCTGTTTGAGTACTTCATTACTCTTTTTTAATTGATTTAAATCGATTTATTCAATTTCTTAAAATTGAGACCACTCGAATAATGTAGTAAAACTCAATTGAGATTTGTCAGTGTAGTGGTTCTGGTTATTGTTAATGGTTTGCAATGGAGACTCATGAGACAGAGAAGGTAGTAAATGCAGAAATCCATTTATTTTTACTGATAGGAGAGTCAGGCGTCACAGACCCCATAGTGGTCAGAGCAATTATGTTGTCAGCGGATCGCTAGTCTGAACCAATTAAAACGCTTTGCTATCGAGCCACATCTTTTGATTGGCTCCAGTGAGTTTGTGACTTGAGCACAATGTTATTGGCATCCATTGAGGGGTCGCTTGCAAATTACGGTCTGCAAGGGAGATTGGCGTCCGCTGCCATTTTTCGAGCAGCCCTCTGGGTGCTGAAGCGCGCAGACAGCAGAACGAAGATGGCCGCACGCATGTCAGCGGAGGACAGCGGTACGCCTCGGGGATACGCGAGTCTGAGAGCGCGTGCAGCGAGCTCGTCGAGAGGCGCGCTGGGCTCAGAGGCGCAGGGAACCACATCCTGCCTGCAGGAGGAAGAGTGAAGAACTGGGGCATGTGGTCGCGCCTGCCGAAATGCAGAACTCTAGCTGCGCTGACACTCCACCGGGGATCATCTGCCATTTCTGTACCCCGAGAAAACATATTCAGACTCGGTGTTTTGCGAGTGGAGGTTTTATTTTGAAAAAGTAGCTTCAGGCCTCTCTGTTAAGGATGGACAGACTCAGTGCTGTGTGTGTAACCCAAGCAGATTAAGTCTTCATAATACGGAAATGAAAGCAGATCTTGAGCCAGCATGGTTTAACTTTCACAGAGTAATTATTATTATAATGAATGAAAAGGAAAACCTGTTCAGGGCAGCACACACCTTTATACATTTTATAGAATGCAGCCCATTTAGGGAGCTGTGTTTTTCGAGGTATCCTTGCCCCAAGGGTATTATGGTAGTGCTTAAATGGGGAAGCGAACCAGTCACCTGTGGTTCATGTAAGTGCGTTAACCAAAAAGGAGTGTTGCTTGGGCAAAATGATTCAACTGGAGTTCTCAGTCAGTGTCAGCTGATGTTGCCACTGCAGGATGATTGGACGCGTGAGGCCACGACCTGTGGACCGAGGAGTGCTGCTGGGATTCTCTCTCAGTAGATCAGCGCAGTTTGTCGATTCGACTGCTGGTGTATTGTATAGGAAGTGTGGTGTGCGTGGGGGTTAAAGCTGCCAGGAAACCATTTGCACGAAGACCAGAATGCAGTTTCTTCCTCTCTGTGAAGCTCTGCGGGTTTCACAGGTCTGTGTGGTTGAGAAGGCGTGGGACCCTGCAAGCTGTTAACACTAAATGTTTCGTTTTTTATTGTCTTTGTTCAAGCACAGATCCTCACTACTGTTGCTGTTAACATAAATTCTAATCTCCAAAGTAGTTAATAGTTTTGTAATTGAGGTATTCTATTTTGAACTTTTTTTGGAATTGCCTTTCCTACCATTGGAAAAGTGAGTGTCTCTCACCATTGGCTCCCATTGGCTGGTAGGGTCTTGCGACCTAAACAATGTGTGATTGAATACAAACTGTACTTTATTATACTGTAGGTTTAGTACCCACTAAGCTTACCACACAGTGACCAAAATGGAAGTTAGAATGACTTTGGATAGCTTTTTCTGAGCTGTTGTTGAGCCTTACCCATTCTCTCCTCTTCTTCTCTGGTACTTCCTTTCCCTGGACCCCCCCTTCACCTACCCACTCTCTCTCTCTCTCTCTCTCTCTCTCCCACTCTCTCTTTGGCTCCAGGGTATGCAGTACCTGGTTGATAATGGTCTTCTGGAGTGGGAGCCCCAGGCGGTGGCAGAGTTCCTTTACAAAGAGGAGGGCCTTAACAAGACGGCAATTGGGGACTTCCTGGGCGAGAGGTATGATCAGGAGGACAACGGTGATGACGATATCGACAGTGACAGCGATTATGATGATGATGATAATGATTTTGATTCACTCTTATCTCACTGTGTTTGTCTGCAGGGAAGATGTGCACCTTCAGATTTTGAGAGCGTTTGTGGAGCTGCATGAATTTTCAGACCTTAACCTTGTGCAGGCACTGAGGTGAGTATAAGTACAGAGTAAGGACAGCATTAGTACTGAGCATTTTAAGCACACAGAAATGGTTGTTGCTCCGAATGAGGGGGTCTGTTCAATAAATAACAGAAATCACTGTAATGTCAATGTGAAGATTTTTACAGTAATCACAGCAATATTCAGTGTAATGTAAGCGGTTGGCTGTTCCAAGCCTTGACCCAATTGTCCACCTGTCCTTCAGGCAGTTCCTGTGGAGCTTCCGCCTCCCAGGCGAAGCCCAGAAGATCGATCGCATGATGGAAGCCTTCGCCAGCCGCTACTGCAGCTGCAACGCCGGCGTCTTCCAGTCCACAGGTACGGCGGCCGTTGTCTACCCCCTCTCACTTTACCTGGGAAACAAGACAGTAAGGGCAGGCAGGCAACGCTCGAGCGGAACTGTTGCGTTCAAATTTGCCCAGTGCTCCAAAAACCAGAGAAAGGATGGGAACAATCTGTGTTGAGTGACAGTTGACAGATAGACAAAGACAAACAGACGAAGGAGAATGCCATGTGTCTGCTGTCAGAGCAGAGCTAAGGCTGACATGGAGTGTTTTGTCATGCTCCAGCGGTCTGATCTTCATCCAGCTGGCACTGTCTATGTCATATGCCTCATTCCACATAACAAATGGTGTTCTATAGCCGCAGGTATCGTTTTACACAGTGCAGGTTTCTGAAGTCCTTTCTTTATGGTTTGTGCCTTCGCGTTGTTGCTGGAGAAACCTGCACTGCCGCCACTTTGATTTTACCGTTAAATACCGAAGGGGAAAATGGCGGCGGTACCCTGTTTGCTTGTTAGGTTACAAGAAAAATCAGCGTTCAGAAGAATTTTCAGAAACTCTGGATGGAGGACAGTGAATTCAAATCTGACTTGGTGCTTGAGCAAAGAAAACATATCTACTTGTCCCTCAGTGACGTCTTTAAGAGTTGCTGAAAGTGTCCTGAAACAAAGGAAATGGTTTCACACAGAACAGTAATAATGGTGGTATCTGAGTGATGTAACAGCCATGGTGTTGGCTAAGACACACACCTCCAGATGGTCCATTTGTAACTCACTTGTAACGGGGCTGTTGGATGGCAGAATCTGAAAGCACTTCTGGCATAGGCTAGTGTTCTCTTATCAGGAATTACAATGTGTTTATTTATGACAAAGCCACACGTGAATTCCTCTAAGAGCCTTTTTTAACACTGTATATTTTAACCCTCTCAGCAGACATCCATATCAAGAAGAGCTTGCCTCTTTAAATGCAATTGGTATTTCGGCGTGAACTTTATGTTAAGCTATCTTCATATTATGAACTACTTTGTCGTCATAAAAAAAACCCCAGTTTGACGCATGAATAAAAAGTGTGCACCAGCTGCTGTGTATTGTCAGTGTTTATTGTCTCTATGAATAATGAAGTTAATTGAAAATACCATGCTATTTAAAATTGAATGTATGCAATGTAGTAATGCAACAGGTTTTCTCAGCTCCTGAAAAAGGTGTTTTTCCTGAAAGATTTTTTGAAAGGTTTTCTTTGGAATGCTGATTTTTTTAAACCTTAGTTATTTACTTTTATTTATTTTTTTGTGGGGATGGGGTAGACACCTGCTACATCCTGTCGTTTGCCATCATCATGTTGAACACCAGCCTCCATAACCCCAGCGTGAAGGAGAAGACCACGCTGGAACGCTTCATCAGCATGAACCGAGGCATCAACAACGGCGGTGACCTACCGAGCGAGCTGCTGACGGTGAGGGGGCGGGGCTGAGGGGCAGAGAGGGTGGGGCATGCACAGACCCCACCCAC
The DNA here is from genome assembly GCF_018555375.3 of Anguilla rostrata. Classification (NCBI taxonomy): domain Eukaryota; kingdom Metazoa; phylum Chordata; class Actinopteri; order Anguilliformes; family Anguillidae; genus Anguilla; species Anguilla rostrata. The sequence continues at coordinate 19,737,354 of NC_057949.1, forward strand.
TACCACAAGCAGGTTGATTCACAACGATTCTAGAGTGGATGGGTCCAATGAGGAACTATCCCTCATGCAATTCTGTGGGTCGAAATCAGACTGTTCTTCAGCCTGTGTCATTTATTTATTTATGTATTTTTATTTTTTTAAAGATTTTTTTACACCATGCAAGTGAAGCTGCTTGTACCCCAGTCATGCATACACACACATATATATATATTCGGCTCTATAATGTTTGGGACAAATACTTTTTTTTCTTGATTTGGCTCTGCACTCCACAATTTTAGATTTGAAATTTAACAATTAACATGTGGTTAAAGTGCAGTTTTGTAGCTTTTATTAAAGGGTATTTTCTTATAGATTTTGGTTTCACCTTGAAGAAATGACAGCACTTTTTATACATACTTGAACCAATAGTTTCATGATTGGTTCAAGACTGGTTGCAAGTGTGTCACTGATTTTATTTATATCTGTGTTAATAAATGGGCGGCCCTGGAACACAGGGATGGGTCTTTGTTAGGCTTCAGTATTACTGAGAGATAAGGCTGTCAAAAGTGCCATGAAATTTAATTTGAATATTAGCTTTTGTAATTAGTTAAGAGTTCGAATATATTCGAATATCATTTGCCTATAATTAAAAAAAAACAAGCTGCTTATTGTCGGGCGCTCTAAACTGGTCTGCGCCTTATTTTCCACAAGCGGGCAGTAGAATAGAAGACATCGGTGAACTTTCATACTAGGTTAGTACATCTGGGGCCTCATTTATAAAACGTATTTTAGATGAACTATGTGGCGCGTACGTAGAAAATAACGTCAAAGTGGTGATTTATAAAATTTCAACATGACTCGATTTGACCGTGGAAACGGCTGTGGCTCTACGTCAGGTCTTCATTTGACGGATGCACGCAAGTTCATTTTTATAAATGAGCCCCCTGCTGTTTCTATAGCCTAATGCGCAAATGAATAAAGCACGTTCCCGTGGATGTAATTTGCCACAACTTGGCATTTATTAATCACAATAATAGGAAAATGATTGGTTATAGTAAATCCCTGTTTATTTCTTAACACAAAAACTATTCAAACGGCTAATACCTGTAGCCTAAAACAACAGAAATTACTTACTCTGTTTAGTTTGTTTAACTTCTTTTATCATCCAATTTTATCAAAATCTTCAGAACAGAAAGGAAACATAGCTTGCCTTGTGGACATTATTTAGCCTAAATTGATAGCTGACCAGATCTGTTGAACGAAGTGAAAAAAGAGACTGGCTCTCGAGGCTAGCTGACCAGTAACGTTAGGTGTCCATGGAGCTGAAAGTATCACCGGAGGTTATTGGCAAGGAAAACCAGACGATACACTTGCTCTGGGTCCAGGGCAGAATGTTTTTTGTTGACAAAGGAAGTAACGTTAGCACAGGAAATGAACTTTGCGTGCATGAACATGATTCGCCACATGAAATTAAAGCCTGTATATTCATGTTAATTACAAAACGCGGGATCCAAAACTAATATTCGAATGCTCAAATTTAGGTTCGAACTTAAAAAAAGAAAAGATTTTCGAATAGTTTTCGAACTTAAAATATTTTTTGACAGCCCTACTGAGAGAATAGCGGTGTTCATGTGGGGTGGCATATGTGAGGTAGATTTTATTTCTGTTATCATTCTCATGAATAATAGTGATAATTCTCTGAATTGTTTGTAGAATTCTGCAGGGTAAACTTACTGTTATTCAGATTTTATGGATGAGCCTCATTAGGCACCATGTGTTCTGACACATGGTGCCTAATGATAATTCAGCTACCAGTGATGAATTGAATTATGAAATATGAATACCCTGTGTTGTGTATGCCAGCACAGACCACTGAATTCTATCTCATTTTTTAAGCTTGATCTCATCAAAATAGCAGAATCACTTTCTCAATGGGGGTTCCCCTCATGTTCCTAGAAATGGTGACAGTATTTAACCCTGTATTCACTGTAAATACAATAACCCCCCTCCCCCCTTCAGAAACTGTATGAGAGCATTCGGAGTGAGCCCTTTAAAATCCCGGAGGATGACGGGAACGACCTCACGCACACCTTCTTCAACCCTGATCGAGAAGGCTGGCTCCTCAAACTCGGTGAGACACACGGTGTTGCGTTGCGGTGCTTGATGCAAATAAACCTTGAGATTGCAAAGTCATCCGCAATAAGATGGAAATCACGTCATGACAAGGGAATCTGAATTGTGTAAGAGCAAAGCGGCGTGCAGATTTTTCAGCGCAGCTAGATTTATTTGAGTTGCGAATTAAATACTGAATTCCGCTTGACAACACCTGACAGGTACTGTATAGGCTGTGCTTCGTGAGAGAAATGTGTTGACAGTTTAAAATTCAGTCACTCGGCAGGCACTTTTAGCCAAAGCAACTTACTAAAGTGCATTTCACATGGTAAGCAAACACCATTAGAGCTAGAGATAGATAAAGTCAAAGTCATAAGTGCTACCAGGGGTGTAGCACAAAATTCTGGTCCCTATACATAAGCAGTCTCTGTGGGCCCCCTTCCGCTCTTGATCCATGTCTCTCACGCATCATACTAGGCTTTTTGAGGGCCCTCCCCCCATTCGGGCCCTAGGTAGTCAGTCCCACGTTTTCCCCCAACTGAGTGCTACAGTACATGTATGCCTTAAGACCTGCAAGATTAAAGCAAGGGAAGGGTCAGGGTTTTACAGGGAAAGATTTTTTACCCCATAAACAGATACCAGTTTACTAATTAAGTTCTTACTCTGTTTTTTTCTCCTCCTGGCCAATAGGGGGCAGAGTGAAGACCTGGAAGAGGAGGTGGTTCATTCTGACAGACAACTGCCTGTACTACTTTAAGTACACAACAGTAAGTTGTCATTGCATTGTACAGTGCTGATTACTAGCATTATATACTATATAGGGGTCCAGTCAGGTCAAGTGATAAAAAGATTTAGGTTTAAAGAACTGATCCGGGATTGGTTGTTTGGGGTAGAAGATTTGTACTGGTTCTTCCCACTGTAGTTCCTAAGATATGGACACAGGGAGAACTATAGCCAATCGTGTGTATGCTTTAAGTTGACAGTGACTTTAGCTCAGCAGTCACAAACAATGACAGGAGGAACAACGACATACAGTACACGTGGGCCTTTGCAGCTGAAATGACCATTCATGGCTGTGGACCGTTTTTAAGGAAGTGAAATGCGCTGGGTGTCTCATTCTAACAATGCGCCTCTCTGATCAGGACAAAGAGCCCAGGGGCATCATTCCGCTGGAGAACCTGTGCGTGGCAGAAGTCATGGAACCTCACAAACCAGTACGTCGGAGACACGCTCTTCTGTCATTCAAGAGGAATCATCATTTGTGTCCCGCCCTTTATTACGATTATTCATTTTTTTTCAAGCACAGTTACTGTCTACAGAAAGATATTGGCCTCTGTAAGACTACGCCATTCACTTCCGATCAGAAAAAAGCAATGTTCAATATGTATTTTGTATATGTAAAAAAAAAATATATATATATATGAATAGAATTTATTTATTTATTTAATTTTATATAATTAACAGCGTCATTTTTTCCCCCGTGTATGATGTATGTACTTATGCACACATGTACGCTTGTGTCTGTGTAGTACTGCCTGGAGCTCTATAACCCCATCTGCAAGGGTCAGAAGATCAAGGCCTGTAAGACGGACAGAGACGGACGAGTGGTGGAAGGACAGCACCAGTCTTACAAGATCTCTGCCTCCACGGGCGAAGAGCGAGACGATTGGATGAAGTCAATCAGGTCAGACCCGCCTCCAAACTGCTCCAGCAAACTGGCAGCCAGGACTACCAGCCAGGTCCCGCCTGTCGTTCAGACACCAGATCTCTTCTGAAAAAATGATCGACAGTGAGGGTGACGTGCATCCATGGCTCTTTGCTCTTCACTTTTTTTTTATTTTTTGGCAAATATCAAAATCGGAAAACTTTGTGTTAATTTGAAAAACAAAATGTAGAAAATGTAGGATCAGAAAATATGCTTGTCAGAGTTTGAGTTAAAATTCAAGGTTACCTGGATATTTTGATTGAATGTCCCTGTGTACAACTGCATGGTATTAGCGACATATAATAAATTAGAAAGAAAGTCAACCTCACTTGATTATATGATGCATTATTTTAATTACTTGTATTGAGAAGAAATGTTATAGTGGCTTATAATTTTACATGATCTTCTTCCTGATGTTTAGATGTAATCTGGTGGTGTCATACAGTACAATAAAGAAATGCCATTTTGATTTATCTTCTCAAATCAATTTTTATCAGTTTGAGAGCTCAGTTGTTCTCCTGTTTGATTTTTTAAATTTTGAGTTAGCTATCACTCCTGAATGACAGTAGACTGCTTGTGTCCCTCCACAGGGCGTGTATCACCAAAGATCCCTTCTACGACCTGGTGAGTGTCCGGAAGAGAAAGGTAATCAACCATGTCTCCCAGGACTGAGAGGTTATAGGTCAGTCAGTGCCTGTAGGACTTTGGATTCTGGGAAATGGTGTTCTCAGTACAGAGATGAGATGGACTACTCCTGCTCTAAGAAGATCAGGTGTTCTCATTAATGGAATGCTTTGCCACAACGGCACCCTTTGCCTGGATTGGACAGAAGCACCGCATGGGTGTTGCCCTCTTAGCCAATCGTCTCCCTCTATCATCCAGAACATTTTTTTCCTGAAGTGTTGCTGAAAATGTTGCCTCATTAAGATAGGACACAGAATTTGTTTAATGGTGCATTACTACCGTCTGTAAGACAATTAGGAAACTGTACCCACTGATGTGCCCTCAGCTGGATATGGGAGCTTTCATCAATTAATCGCAAAAAAAGACCAACAAGTGTGAAATATGGCACCATCAGCAGAGAGGACTTAATGGAGTTACACCCTGAACTCGGACCCTGCCCCGTTCCGACCAGAATGAACATCACATAGACAGTTCTGCTACATGCAGTGTGCAAGAAATGAGCCGAAACTACATCTGTGGTTGTTTTTAAAAATTGGTTTTTAATCACTGTTCTAATATCGAATTGAGTTCTTCGCTTCGTGTCGCGAGTTCAAATAGAATTTTGAAACAGTTTGACCATCAGCATGTGGCAGCTCACTTTATTGCAGGGGTAGGCAGGTCCAAGCCCGGAGAGACGGTGTGTTTACAGGAACTTGGTTTACTAATTACCCTGGTTCAATTGAGCTAAATTGTTGGATAAGCCAGTGCCTCACATTTAATTAATATAGGGACAGTCTTTAGCTGTCATTCATAAGCTTAAGTAATTTAGCAAAAAGGTCAGACGTTGTAGAGGACTGGACTAATTAAATACTTGAGGGTGGAAGTTGACATGAAAAGCATAAACTGACCTTTGGCCACCAGTGCTCTATAACGTGCCTACCTGGGTGATGCATGGCAGCCTTTTTTTGCCAGAACGCTCACCACACATTAGCTAAGGTAATGGATTCTGTCTACAAGAAATGTAGATACTGCTACAGTTTAGATACGGTACATTTTTACATTATATTTGCAAAGAAAAATCTGAGGTTTCAAACTGAGATTGTGAGCAACATGGAACATTTATTCAAACTTGTCAAAAATGAAAGGCATTAAGGTTGAACAAAAAGACTAATCACTAGCTGTGAGTGGCCTGTTGTCGTTGTTTGAATGTTTGGGATGCTCAAAAGGTCTTTCTGGTGTTTGGACTGGTCTGGTAGTAAGGTGAAATACACCATTCACTTTAGAAATGACTCCATACACTCCAGCTCACGCAATAGGGAATTCAAGTGATGACATCACACCTCCTAAGTCACATCTGAGGGATGTGGCAGAAAGCATGCACTGAGCCACCAGGTATGGGACAACAAGGATGTAGGATAGCTGTTAAAAGTGAAAAGGGTTCTGATTGGTCAGTCCACAGTCACACTTTGGGCACACCTTCAGCTTTTTCTGGAGGTATTTCCTACTTACCTACCCACCTGTGCCTCTTTCCATGTGTATTTGTAGTGCGGAAATTGTGAAGTCAACTTGGACATGTTTTTTAATCTGCATTCGCATTTACTGGCTGCACTGTGTCTTTAAATTGGGGCCTGTAGTGGAATGGTAATGTGAGAGATAAGAAAAGGGAAGTTTCTCATGAAACACAGTACCAGTGACAGAGCCCCTATTTTTAGAGCCAAAATATATGACATTAGTCTCACATCCACCCTGTTCAAGAAGTCAAGCTGGGAGCACAGGGGTATATACATAGAATGCTACATTATTATAATAAATGTAAATCCAAGCCAGTCCCCTCCTGGTCATCTCTGATACCCTAAAATATGTTTTACTATGACTTTGCTCCACATAGTCAGCTTGGGAGAGGGTTTACATAATTGTGGAGAGACATTTGAATGTTATACTGACCGCTTCCAAATTCCAAAACCAACATCATTCTGGTTTGTTAGCAGCCCAAATCAAGCCTCCAACCTGCTTTCACTGTTATTTCATAGAAAAAGAATCAATTTTTTTTATTCTTTTGTAAGTTTTTTTTGTTTTTTTTTGTTGCTGATCCTGATAAATAATGTCCCAGTCATCATTTTCTATTCCTCCAAATTAGTTCTTATTAGTGCTACCTCCTTCCCCCTGCTAAAGGCTATCTGCAGCTATTTACATATAACTAAATTGTTCAACCAGTTTTCATTATTATTTATCATTTTTACAGAGGGTTTCCCCATGGACTCCCATGTTAAACTAATACTGCATTTGACAATAGTAAAAATAAATCTGAAGCAGTTAATAATGTGTATGTAAAACCCTGTATGTCTGTTTTGTGACAATTATTTTGCCATTATAATGCAATTTTTAAATATCTTGATGTGATGTTTGCTATGTTTTTGTAGATTTTTCCTTATGAATGCACTGATTTTGTGGAGCTGTTTCTTTGTTTATAGCACAATATCAACTGTAAATGTTCTTGTAAATAATTAGCAAAGAAAAAATATTTTATTATCTTGTATATATATATTAAAAGCCTTATTTAATAAATTAATTGCTCTAAATCAACAAAGATGCACATGTTTCTGTTAGATTTACTCTTTCAGTCCTTTCAATTCTTTCATAGCCTTTTTGAGTAACATCACTGAAACCACAAACAAGAATGCCAACAATTCACCTATACCAATGGAGCTAGCAGAACCTAGCAGAACCTTTCAGCTCTAATATCCATAGCCTCACAGTGTGGTTGATAGCAATAACTGCGCTACATGTAGGGTTTGTGGTACTTATTACTAATGCAGTTATAAGCTTATAACTCCATGGTGGGGCCCTGCTCTTATACCTTCAAGTCTTTACAAAGCGAGCCATGTAAATTGGGTTATGCCTTGACTAAAGTTTTTTTTTTCTTCTGTCAGGTCTACAAGCAGATTCATCAAGATAAACAAAGTTTTGTGAGGCGAAATAGTTACACTGTTCAGTTGTTTCCATTTAAGGTGTATAAAGCTGCACAACATGCACTGTACGTCACTATTTCTTAGTAGCTATAGATCTGATCAGCAGGTGGCTAGCAACCATCTGTCTGTATCATGGGTAAACAGTTAGAACAAAACGATTGTGTTAAAAAAAGCTCCCTTTGTGTTCTACCATGAGCAAATACACAAATGGCTTGGAGAAATTAGCCTGTTTTCGTAAGCAACTTATTTTTTTAGCAAATACAGACACTTCTTGTAAGAGGCAGGAAAACAATTAACAAAACAGTGCTTAAAAACTTTGGTCACATAGAATAGGATATAAGATTTTCAGATGTATTTTTTTTTCCAATAAGCTTTTTTTTAAAGTCTACTTTCTGCCAGCAGGTGGCGCCCACTGATAAACTTTTGTAAGTAGGCTCAACGAGTCCCCGCCAGGTGTTTGAGGACAAAATTTAGGATGCCTCTTATTACTTGACCTTTCAAAATGGCAGTTTTGGATTTTTTCCCGTCTCTGTGCTGTTTGGCTTCTGTCGCCCGATGCCAGGGAAAATTAAGGAATGAAGAGATACAAAAAATAAAAAGGACTTGAGGATCACACCCTCATCTTTTATTGAATTTCACTCAGGACAACTCGCATATTAAAATATTTACATGGATATGTAAATACGTATTTTTGGTTTCGCAGTGAATGGATCTGCTTTAGGTATTACTGCACTACCCTATCTAACAGAGAGTACTATACATCTCCCCTACTAAACAGGAGGAATACCAGAAAACCCCCCAGTTTCTAGAAGCAGATCCAAACAATTGGTGGTGCTGGGGTGGTGGAGGGTGAGTGCAATTCTGAGCAGTAGCAGTGAAGCATGCAAAAGCAACACAGGCAAGCGGCAGCATTGAGAGATCTAATTGTTGGTTTAAAAAGGCGCTCCATTGGTGATGTGTGCCTGTGATTGGATGGGTAAGAGAAGAGTGTCGTGTGTATGCAATTGGATGATTGTGGAAACACGTGAGTATGCGATTTAAGGGGCCAACCGATTGGTTGGCTGCGATTTTTGAGTTTCCTGACAGAACTTGCTTTGCGTACTCCGTGAGCAACGCTCATTGGATATAGGATCTAATATATATACCCATTCTCTAGTACTAATAGATTATTATTAGTAATCACACACACACACACACACACACACGCATATGCACAGTCAACTGTGTAGTGCAGTTCTTGTTCACAGGTACAAGTCCTGAATTTCCAATTTTATCTTAACATTACAACAAGGCAGGACTACGTTCAGCATTGCTATCAGACCAAACAGTGACTATATGGAAATGCAGACCTTGTTGCCAGGAATAAACTGTAGACACAGTGTGCACTAAAATGATAAAGTACATTACCTCGGACTAACATAATCACCAAGCAGAGACCAATGGCAACCTCACCCTCTATATAATTGTGACATGGATGTTGGTGGTTGGGGCTTAGGATGCTTAAAAAAATGTTAGTGCAAAAAGTGCAAGGTTTGCTAGCACCTTAGTTTTAAAAAAATACTGGTAAGTTTACTCTCTATTCAGCAGAAAGACATACCATGGATATTGTATACAGTACATTGCTCTACCAGTACACCTTTCAAATTAGGAACGCTGTGATATGCCTATGGTGAAAAAGTTTCATACATTTTATTGTGAATTTAAAAGATGGTTTATTTCCTCAAGTTTTATAAGAGAAATTTAAATACTGAAATTATTATTATTATTTTATTTTTTACCTACAATTGGGATTGGTGCTATATGAAGCAGGTGCTTAATACAAAACTTACAGCACATTCCTGTACATGCCAACTGATTTGAACTTCTCAAACAAGGGTGGGAGCAAAAACACACTGAACCACCTACTGAAAACAAAACTTCAAATCCACCATGAATGATTTCCTTATTTACAAGCAGAAAGGCTTCCCTTTTAACCTTAAGCAGTATGAGCCAGGCAGTTAAAAGATTAATAGTTGCTAGAAGAATGATTCTGTTAAACATATGTGAAAGTTTATATTGTTAGCATTTGAAGAATAGTTATTACAATATTGACTTTATTTCAAGATGGTCAAGTCTTGCCTAGTTGTGGAAAAAAATTTAATAATATGTCATTTTTTAAAAATGGGAATTTCAGTCATTTCACATTGGCATGTGCACAAAAAAAGTTTATTTTGAGGAATTTCAAAAAGGAACTCTTTGTGAGCATTCCCAAGTAATGGGCTTTTACAAAGCTGATCGGTAAATGATTTTTAAAGGCCAGCGAAGTGCTTTCTTTGGAATTAGTATTTCAGAGAGGGAATACTAGATTCCCTTTACATATATACAGTATTTAGCATGTTTGCCCGACATTGTAACACAAGCAGATTGTGAGGCATGACTGTGAGCCTGTGAGTCTGTTCAGGTGTCTGGGATGGGTACATGTTTCCAAACACATCAGGGCAGGGCACATGTCTAAGTCAGTGTCCTATGAAATGGACACGTTTAGGCATAGTTTAGCATCGGCCTTTCTGTTTCTTTTTTCTTTTCTTTTTGCAGTCCAATACAAGGGGGCGCCCACACCTCTTGGCAGAGAGAGATATTTTTGACACATTCACCAAGGGTGTTGATAGGTATAGCCCTGGGCAAGAACAACACACCCTTGACGTTTTATAAAGTGAAACAGCACAAACGCTCCAGCAGGGAAACTTCCAGAGAAAAGCAAGTTCAGAAGAAAACCGAACTGATGGCATGTTATAACAGCAAAAATTAACAGACACGTTATGGGTCCTTTGAAAAATATACAAGATTTTTTTTTTTCCAAAAAGAAACTTTAAAAAAGAACTAGAGGTTGAATAGCTCTTTTCATAAAGGACCAAAGTATCAAGCACTTTACAGACATTCCAGGCCCAGATCCCCAAACTAAGGTCAAGAGTGATTTAAAATAATAAATAAATTTTAAAAAAGAAAAAAATTCCTGGAGGAAATGAGAATACACCTTGGTTGGACCCCAATTCAGAGGGGTGGCTATCCACTCCTGGCTTACACTGGGCAGAGTAATTAGAGTGGAGACCGATTATGGAGAGATTTGGTTTAAAGCAGCATACAGGGAGGGCCACTGTCGTAAAAAAATATATAAAAATCAGTCGTAAAATGGCGGTTAATGTAGTTACTCCTGAACTTCTACAAGACACTACACACCACAGTGCCCATTCTATAATGTCATGTAACACTATGGTCTTGTGACCCTAATGGCAAAGAGTCATGCTGACTCATTAATTGCATTAGATTTACATTTCCGGGCTTGTCGAACGTTCATCCTGGTCGATTTAGGTTTAGGCAAAAAAGAGCTTGTGCCACCAAGTCATTACGGTCACATCCGACCGTAGTGTTAGTGTTACATGATTTAGCCTACTTCGAAGTAGTTTAAACCTACTACATAAAATTACCGGTCCCATTTAATTACATTAATTTAGTAGACGGTCTTATCCACTGTAACTGCGACGCTTAGGAGGACACACGCACACACTTTTTTATTTTCTTTGGACAAGCCACTGAACAGTTAATTGAGACAAGTCTATTTTTCATACAGTCTGAGACAAACTCACCCTGGCCTGGGGAACAAGATGCAGGGAACGGAAGTACGAGCGGAAGAACTGGATTTAATGGCGGCAGTTTGAAAACTTATGTTTTTAAATTTTATTTTGTGTTACTGTGTACAATATTTTTTTGGGCTTGAGGCCCAGTTCTTTTTCTGATTACAGTAATGAAGGGGGAAGTGTGTGGATGGATCTTCTGGGAAAGAGAAAACCGCTGTGCAATCTGAAAAATGCAGTGGAGGAGTGACGGTTTTGCACATCCTGGTCTCCGTTTGTTTGTTTGTTTTAGTTATTTCTCCCTTTTGTTTTGACGTGTTTATTTTACATTTTTTGCGTACTTGCTTTTAAAACAACTGAACGAACTCCTCCGAATTACAATGGAGAGAACAAGGAAAGTGCCTGGCCCTTGGAGAAAGTCCAAAGGCTGGGCTTGAATGGGCCTCTGGACAGCTTCTTACACCGGCGGTGAGTCCATCTGTTTCCCTGTTTGGATTTTGGAAGTTGCCTCACTCTGGTTTTTATGCCAAATGCTCGATTCACCTTTTGTTAGACTCGTTATCTTGGTAGGAGACCATTGTTGCAAACATCTCTGGGGTCGAAAGGAAGAATCGTAACACGTGGAATATAGAGGAACGTAGCCTAACTGCATCTTATTAACATGAACGACAGTGCCAGACCTGGCAAACAGCATTCCAGCACCAGCAAGTAAAGACGCAACATCACTAGAGCACTAGTCCAAGTTAACTAAGAACCAAAATGCACGTTCTGAATACGTACAGATCAGAACCATTTGTCATCTGTTGGATGAGCATCAAGTAAGATCCTTACACAGCTTGTCTTGTGCCGACCAGTTAACTGCAGCCAGAGAAAGATAGTTTCTGGGCAAAATGTTTTCTCGCTGTGGTTTGGAAAAAATAAAGCTTTAAGGTTTATAAAAAAAAGCCAACCTGTTTTGTTCCTAACAAAATATTTTTTTATTTGCACAAACATTTAGTGAAGACAGACTGCCGTCTCACAGGTAAAAATCAGTTCTTTAACATGTAGGCCTAAACCTTCCTCCACATTTTCTGCTGTTATGAAAGTTTTCACAAAAGATAAAACCTCAGTAACAACAACGTGGAGTTCAACAGTCACACAGAAACTGGAATTATTGCCTACTGAAAAATCATTTATGAAATTTTTATGTGAGAGTAGAACTGGTAAAACAGACCTTCTGCATAGTAACAATGACTTGTATGACGTTCCCCATGCTATGCAAACTGTATTACCAAAGGAGTTATTACTTTGTAAACTACAAAATGTCATGCTTACCTGTTCTCAGTATAATAAAAATCAAGTCCTTAGTGTTATTACTCCTTTTAAAAATAAGTAATATTTTTCTTACCCTTTACAATAACACCTCCCAAAATGTGCTGACAGTACTTAAAAAAAAAAAAATCTTACACATTCGTTTTGTCGTAATTTTTAACAATGAAGAGAATGAAGTTTCTTTAGTACTGTACTTCCCAGGAGGCTTGATATGTCTCATTGGCTTTAGTACTGAGGTCAAGCAGAAGTCATATTTTAGGGTAAAGGGTGTCAGTAGATAGGCTGCTCAAACACTCATGTATGGTGCTAAAGGTTGTTGAAATACACCCTAGTGCTCATAAAAAGATTGCGTGTGCACAGTTTATGGTGTGGCTGTGTCAGGACTAACCATTGCTGTGTGCATATCATCACAGATGAAGAGCGTCTCGTACACGGTTTTACAGCACGCACACGCACACTGCTGAATCAAGGCTATTTCCCAGTAGTGTCACCCAGCTTGACCTGTCAGATTTCAGTTTTGCAACACTATCTGTGTATCGAATGAGGCGTCGCTATGTTGCTTTTGTACACGGCTGGCTGACCTTCTCTGGTCTTTAGCGCTGGCTTCACGCACGTGACTTGTTCCGCGCAGGACACCATCTGGTGACCTTTTGGTGACCTTTGTGATGTGAGGAGGACCTGTTTAGCCCACTGTGCCAAAAGAATGGGGGGGGGGGGGAGGGGGTTGATGCTGCTGTCCATGAGGAATGTGGCTGTAAGGCACGTTGTATTGCACAAAGTCCCTTCGTTGTGATTAAACATCCATTGTCTCTTTATTACACAGTTTCGCACTTTGTGCTTTTGACAGAAAGTGAGTCCACTTAGGTACACTCTGTTACACTTTGCTACACTCTGCCCAAGCTGATCTTTTCAGTGCCTCCTTCCCCTTTCTCTGGCTCACTCGCTTGCTTGCACTCTCTCTCTCTCTCTCTCTCTCTCTCTCTCTCTCTCTCTCTCTCTCTCTCACACACACACACACACACACACACACACACTCTCTCTCTCTCTCTCTTTCTCTTTTTCTCCGCCTCCAACTCAGGACTGAATACAGGTCTTCTTCTGACTTCGCTTCCGACCTTTTGAGCCTATAAGAAAGAAAGAGTAAAAACATTACATTACATTACAGCAGTAGCAGATAGTATCCCTGAAGTGCGGGCTGTTGCGTAACTTGGACACGTACCGTCTTCAGTGTTGACGGCCTGCAGAGACATGCTCCTCTGGCTCAGTTTCTTCTTGAGTTTCCCTTTTGGCGGCGACGGCTTCTCCGAGGCCAGGGCCTCGCAGCTTTCGACCAGCCCCCCCCTCACGGCCCCCAGGGCTTTGTGCGTGGGGGAGGGGTTCGGAGTAGTGGGCGTGCTCTCCCCCTCTTCGGGCACGCTCGGAGTGGCCGTCTTGCGATTCAGGAAGAGCCTGAAGGAGCTGCGCTGTTTCTTCCCGCCGGGGCCGTTGAGCTTCTTGGAGTCTTTCCCATGGGGCTCGGCCATGGGCAGCGGGGCGAACTCGTCCGGCTTCTCGCTGCCGGCGCTGCTCTGGAGGAACCTCTCCATGACGTTGAAGACGCTCTCCGCGCCCTGCGAGTCCCTCCTGGCGGCCAGGTCCTGCAGAGAGCCCATGGCCGCGCTGTTCCCCACCACCAGCAAGTATTTGGGGTTGTGGTACTTGTGCGCGGGGATCTTGAAGTTGGCTTGGCGGGAGTCGCCCAGGGAGACCTGGAAGCGGGAGGTGCACACGTTGGAGGTGGGCCGGAGGCTGGCCGTGGAGCGGCCCGGCACGGGCTTGGGCGGCCTGGTGATGTGGAACTCCTTGTACAGGTCCACGCTCTCCGAGATGGCGTACATTTCCCGGAAGTCGTTGTCGTAGAAGTCCACCACCTGGCCCGTCATGATGGTGATCATGTTCCTGTCCACGCGGGAGGTGCTCCATGTGAAGCTGAAGACACAAGGGCAGATGTTCACTACGGTGTCACGGGTTCGAGATGGCCATGTGGCATAATGACCTAGGCTTGTAACTCCAAGGTCATAGGTTCAGTTCCCAGCTGGGCTGTTGTTGTTGTACTCTTGGGCAAGGTAACCCGAATCACTTCAGTAAAATATTCAGGTTTATAAATATTTTGTGTGTGAAAGAACATAAGCTATACAAGTCTCTCTGAATAAGAGTGTCTACTAAATGCGTGAAATGTGAATGTAAAATTTTGATGCAATTCTGAAACTGCTAAACTGTAGACTGTAGAAACTGAGGTGTGTTACCTTGAGCGTGACTGAAAGATGATGAAGTGAGAGGAGAATGCAGTGGAAGGTAATGAAGTTAATGGTAACATAAAAAGCAGTGGATGTGAACGGGATTATGGGATGTGAGCGCAGTGGAGTGGATTAAGAGGAGGGCCGTGAAGCGCACCACTGACCTATATGACCCGAACATGACTTTGTCTCCGTCCACCAGCATATATTTGCTGCAGAGAGAGCCAGGGAGCTTCCCCTTCGCCAGGCCCAGCCCAGAGCCCTCCACTGTCCGCACACGAATGTTCTGAAGCACACGAACAAGTAGGGTCATATCGTGTGGATCTGCACGCACGCGCACACAAGCACATGCACGCACGCACATACACACTCAATCACCCACAGAAAGTAATAACATATCTGTTACATACAACCCTTATTTAAAATGATACTTATGAATTTTGTATTGACTTTGAACTACTGGGGTCAGAGTTCAGGAAGGGATCCATTCTGCTCATACAGTTGAAGACTACACCAGGGACACTATTGAAATATTGAACCTCCCTTTGTCTTGTCTGGGGTTTTGTAGTGTCACACTACAAGCAAATGACCCAGAAAAGCAATGGAGATGGTAGAAGGGCTTCAGAAACCAAAACAAACCCTGCACATACCACACATGGGTGTGTGAAGCACTGCACAAAAGGACAGGCTTCAGGTTTATATCATGACGATGAACGATCAACAGATAAAGAGTCAAATTATCACGGTGACACAATGGCCCAAACTTGTGGGGAAAGCTCATGAAATTCCCTGGAATTCCCTTGAATGCCCTGCAATGTGCCCAACAACTAAGGCCTTTGTTTAGAATTTGGAGTATAACAATAATAGCATCCAGAAGTATTGTGCAACAGCAATACCATGAGCTTTCATATAATGATCATTGTGTTTTGCTGTGGAGCGTGAACGAAAAAAAGAAAACCCTTTAGATAAGTTGAAACAAGCCAGTGATTGACAGCTCATTGTAGCTCCACCCATTACAAGTTTCACGAACCCTTGCTTTTATCATGTCGCCCAGTAGTTCTAGACACGGACGGTTGTCCCGCGAGGGAGGAGTCCAACCCCCTGCTTACCCGGAGGTGCATGGGGCTGACCTGCAGCCTGCCGCACATGTCCAGGAAGTGGGGGACGCCCCGGGCGTCCAGGATGATGTAGACGGCCACGCTCCGCTTGGCCGCGGCGTCCATCAGGTCCTGCAGGATCTGGAGGTCGGTGAGGAGGTCCATGACCAGCGCAATCACCTGGAAAGCAGAACCGGAACGTGGTAAACCGGGCCGGCGCTGATCGGCACCCATCTGGACCAGACTGCCGAACGACGCCAGCTTGGGGTAAGGCTGACGGGCAGTAGGGTTCACTCCGAAAGTGGCCATTTTTGACAGTTGCTTAGAAACAGCATGGCCACAACCACATTGTGTCTGGTGGCGGCTGCTTAACCAGAAGGGGCTGCAATGCATCCGTAAATGAAACATGTTCATTTGCTCAGCAGACAAGCTTCTCCAGAGTGACTCATAGTCACTGGGTTAATTGAGGTGCTGCGATGAGAACTCCCAGGAGATTTAACTTGGAGAGATTGAGAGCTAACAGCACTTTTGACAGCCGTACAGCTGGGGCTTCCCTACCTGGGAGAATAGCGCTCGAGTCAGTGCTTCAGACTGCTGCCTCAACCTGCTCGCTTTCCTCCAGGCACTTTCTCCCCGTGCAGCTGATCTGGGACCAGGGTTTCATGCCTGTATCCAAATCACAGCTGTTTTCTGAGAGTGCTGGACCCTTATACAGGACCAGTGCTTTGGTACACTCTACCCCCGCACTCCTTTGATCCAAGGCGTGCCCTGCCAAACTGGCATACTCAGGCCTGCTAAACTGAACCGTTCAGATTTGAGCGTGCAAGTCTTGTGCAAGTCGCGTGACTACGCATCTGATTTAGTTCCAGGAACCGATGTGGCACAAATCGGAACGGGAAAGGTGTGACTCTGTTGGATTTCAGTTTTGCCGTTTGCACTGTACTAAGAGCGTCAGAATGGTGTCACGCGCAAGGGAAAGTCATTTGGAGTCGGGCCACTCTCAGACACAGTCTGTACGTAAGCCGCGGAGTCCCGCCCAGTGCTAGCAGGAAAAACCCGTAAACGGGTGACTCAGTTTGGGCTCTACGTCGCGTTGTGCCCGAGAGCTGGGGACAAACCAGAACTGACACGATTCCAAAACGCTTTAGGGGCTTAAAGCCAATGACAAGGGAGAGAAAAAAAACGGCTGCCAATAACCTTTATAATTACCTAAAAAAACTTGTTATGTTAAAATGCCACATGCCGTTAAGCGTTTTTTTGCCTCCTGAACGTTTCCTCCGGTCTCTGATTTACTTTTTGGGATACCTTTCCTTGCGTCTACCTGCACAGCATATCGAGGCGGTACTGTAATAATCGGAGAGAAACAACACGTTAAATAAAGACAATGAGTTGCGCGCATGCCCAGACAAAAAGTGAAAGCAAATACATCTGTTGTCATTAGGTTTAGTTTGAGCTGAAAACGTGGAACTGATTGATGATGATGTTGTTTTCCTAGGCCATTTTATGTGGCCGTACTGGAATGTAGCTTAGCAGCTCTTCTCAGTGAACGCAGCAATTTCGCAAACGCATCTACTTTGATATTCAAGAATTTCCAACTATAAAAGATATCAATAAAGCTACAAAACAGATTTTTGTGTGTGCATGTATGTGAGTGGATACCATGCTTGTATTTTCGTGCTAATGTGTGTTTGTGCATGTGTTCATAGTTACAATTTGTGTGTGTGTGTTCATGTTTATCTATGGATGGGTGTCTTCTAAAATTAAACAAGTCTTGTTTTTTTTCCAATAAAGCAATGAAATGCATACATGCCTGACTGGTACTACCCTTCAAATCCCATAAATGTAATCACTTGAGCCAAATATGTGTCAGAGTCATCCCGCAAACAGAATTCTCACCTGTAACGACACCTGTTCTCACCTTTGGTGCTTTTTTTTACATTTAAGGGAATGTGTTTTAGTTGTTTTGGGAAATTTAAGCCAAGGACACTGTTCCACATCAAGGTGAACTGACATAACAGACGGCAGGACCTGCCTTTCCCAGAGAGAAGCACATTCATTCTATTCTAATTCTAATTCCATTCGATTACAATCCATTGTAAGATTTATGACTCTACCGGTCAGTCTGTGTGGCCGCAATATAATAATAATTTCCAGTATTAAGAAAATAGTGGTATGTTCAGTGGAGGAATATAGGATAATTACTGTAGTATAAAAAGCAATGGCTGCTTTTGATTCTATATAATGGGCACTGTACGTACTGCACAAACTGTGGAGCTGGATATTTCAGGAAGCAACTTGGGTTGTGTGCCTTGCATAAGAACAGTATGCAGCCGTGAACCAGAAGAGCAGTCATCTTTCTGCAAGCGCAGTTCTTTAATCACAACTGAGGTACACACTGTTGGACTCTACTTTTGAGCTGTCATGGTCACTGAGATACAAAAAAGGTTTCACAATAGATTTTACTGTATACCACCAGCTGTGAGGTTTTGTCAGGTTAACTTGGCAGGATGTCATACCTGCCATCCGAATCAGCAGTGATAAAGGTGGTCATATAGATCTATTCATGACCTGGACTTCGGTTGTGAAGTGAAAGTGAAATGTTCAAAAGTTATCTTGCGCTTATCTTGAACTCATAAAGTACTGCCTTATCTAACGAAAGTATCATATTATTCTGTTCTCACAAGGTAATAACATACACAAATAACATCAGTGGGAGTGGAACAGGGTTTAGTGCAAACCCTGGGAAGAGCCAGGAGGCTGCGGGTTTGAATCATGCGTAAATGCTATGCCCTTGAGCATTAATGGTGCCATAAAGCCTTAAGTAAATCCGCAGTTTTATAACTGGGTAAGATGAACACGTCAATTCAAACGGAGTCAGGGAGTGTACAAAAAGCAAACAAACAGTGTGAGTGGAATCAAGCAAGTCAACAGTGTAACCAAATTTGAACTGAGCTGGCAGTGCTCTGACCCCATATTCACAAAGCATTCTGAGCTCGCAGTAGAATGACTGATCTAGGATCAGTTTTGCCTTTCAGCGCATAATGGATAAGGTTTGGTTATGGACAGTGGAACTCTGTAAAACTACATCAGTGATTCCTACTCTGAGACACTGTGTCAATACGCTGGCCTGGACTCTCTCAGGGATCTAATGCCACACAGTGTGACAGAGTAATTTTTTACGTACGGTCCCTAAATTACTGCACAATAAACCACTGAGAGTTAAAAAAAATTTTTTTAACCTGGTAATCATATTGAGCCCTCAAAAGACCAGATCTGAACTGCAATATTTTATTTTAAAAATGGCTGTTTTTTCATGTTAATGCTGTCATGAACTATTTCCATCTCTTAACTGGTCATTTAAAATGCTTTTCCATTTAGGTCTAACTATTGATATCTTGGTGTAGCTCATTCAGCTGTAGTTACCCCCATGTTATTTGTGTGTGTGTGTGTGTATGTAATGGCTCAAAACTTGTTCAAAATTGTTCATTGCTAGTTGACATTTGAGTGCAAATGCAGTCTGAGAATACGATCTTCTATAGATTCTAAAATGCTAATGATGCACATACTTGTATTTAGGCACACTTAAACATCAGATTATTTTTGTCTTCGAGTCTAAGTCTAGCATTAAGTGTACTTGCGTGCAAATATAATCAATTTATGTATGACACTGAACATGAAATCTGCTCCAGTTTGAAATTACAGTTCACAGCCTGGGCATGGCACAGTGGTATTGTGATTATTTATTCTCAGAACAATGCAACGACAAACTAATACAGTCAATATTGTGATGGCTCAGCTAAAGCCACAGCAGGCTAACCATTACTGTGATCTCTGAGCTGCAGTTCAGCTGCGGTCCTTCCCACCTAAGATATGCATCAAAATAAATGGCTCCGCCTTAGATAAACAGCACAACCCAAAAATGGCGGCCGTTTGATTTCGTAACTGTGAGGTGGGATCTGCGCGACTACAGCTGTACTTGGGGCTCATTTCCCCCTTCGTTAAACAGCCTGATCCTTATGTCAAGTGATACCTCGAAATCCTAGAGGCAGACCTAGTCGTTCAGACTGTTGTTATGGTGACAAATGTTGGGAGTTTGATGGGAACAGCCATATGCCCTTATTTCACAGGACATCATGTAGCATATCGGTAAATGAGATCATCAGCGCTCATTGGCAGAACCTCTGTCGATTTGGGAGAGCGAATGCGAGCGAGTGCCCTTCAGCGGAGCACACGATACCCAGCACCGTGTCTTTTATGCGGACATGAGCCCGAGGGGGGCGCTACTCATGTGGCTTAGCGGGCAGATATGCGTGCTCGTGATGCACCAGCGTGGGGGCGCTGGTTTAGAAACCTTCCCATTCCTGAGCGACGCAAAGGGCCAATTGCACGTCCACCTGTGGGGCTGCTGGATACAGTCAGCGCTGGAACGGTCAGCATTCTACCAGACCATGGGGACAAACCATGCCCTACAGCAGTAGGCTACCTTAACAGGATGAGCCACCCAGCAGCCCCTTAAAAGACGTCTTGATTGCCAAACTGAGAATAACAGTACGAAGTATAAAAAGAAGTGTGTGTGTGTGTGTGCGTGTGTGTGTGTGTGTGTGAGTGTATGTGTGTGTGTGCATCTGTGTGTATGTGCGTGTGTGTGTGTGTGTGTGTGTGTGTGTGGGTGCATCTGTGTGTATGTGCGTGTGTGCGTGTGTGTGTGTGTGTGTGTGTGTCTGTGTGTGTGTGTGTGTGTGTGTGTGCATCTGTGTGTATGTGCGTGTGTGTGTGTGTGTGTGTGCATCTGTGTGTATGTGCGTGTGTGTGTGTGTGTGTGTGTGTGTGTGTGTGTGCATCTGTGTGTATGTGCGTGCGTGCGTGTGTGTGTGTGTGTGTGTGTGTGTGTGTGGGTGCTCATACCATGACTGTACAGACGCACGCTGCGGCTCAAACGTGTGCCGAGTTCCAGCGGTTTTTGGAGCTGTTCCTCAGAACAGAGGCATCTCCCTCCATGCAGTGATGATCTTCACGTACACGTATGAAGACACTCTGAGGTAACGAGGTGACTGAAACCGATGAATAAGCGGCCGTGACGAGCATGCTTGCTTGCAGCGCCTTACTCACTTCCTGGTTGAAGCTCGGATGAGTCACCATTTTAGAAGAAAAAGAGTACCTGACGCAGTCACTTCTGCTCAAGCCTGTTCACACAGACCACACACACGCACTGGGTATGCAGGTAGTAATGGTACCTGCCTGGAGGTATGGATACCTGTTTCCATGGATTGGAAATGTGAATGTATCCATTCAGTCCTAGCTGTCTTTGACATGGAAAGTAATGAGTCATTTTTTCCCATCTTCTAAGGTTATTGTTGCTAAATGCCACACATTAGTTATTGATTAAATGTTCCCAGAGTTCAATATGATCTTTAAATGTACATGTGTATGTTGAACTGGAGACCGTGCGTGATGCATAACTGGCCTGCTTGTGTGTGTGAAAATTGGCCTGAAAACCAGAAACTGTTTTTAAAAGGGCCTCCTTCACCTGTTTACGGTCCTCTTGCCACTGTTATGCGCTTTAATGGCATACAGGTGGACCTGAGGCTCATTCTCATCTCGGTCATCAAAATGAGTGCCCCTCATATCACTGCGACAAATTGTATGAGTAGTGATGTCATATTAATGCGCCAGTGTGCCTTTCTGAAACGATTAATTCAAACGTGTGTGTGCATATTTGTGTGTGTGTGCGCGCGAGTGTGTGTGTGTGTGTGTGTGTGTGTGCGTGCATGTGTGTGTGTATGCATGTGCATGGGAGTGTGTTACTATTATCTGAGGAGTCACTTGCATTCAGCCAGTACTTAATGTGCAGAAGTAAACTACCTTTTAGCACTTCCACAAAGCAAAGCTGCTTATTCCACATTTTGCTCTGAGATAAATTGGCCTCATTTGTTTTGTTAAAACTAACAGTAAGACAGGCTCGGTCTCCTATGTTTATGAATGTGATTTATTTCAGTTAAATAAAAGTACACAGGATTTTTTTTGTGTTTCAGTAGCTTTTAGAAAGTAATTGGGAAGAGGAGAAGTGAAGAATTACAGCTGATTTGGAATCGGTAAAGCTCAGAAGAACTGCAAAATTCTGAATGGGCATTAAGGCGGTTCACCACCGCTTCCAGATCACACGGAAATAACCTCTCTGCTGGCTTCTGAGGTCACACTCGTGACAACCAAAAAATGGTGAAAACAAAAATGAAAACTGCTATCAACATGCTAGCGCAGGCCTTGAACAGCGATAATTAGATGATCCTTAAATTGCAGATCTTTTTTTTTTTGCGGTTTCTTTTTTTGTTGCCGTTTCATGAAAGATTTGCAATAAAATTTTCCACGATCTGGGAACATAAAACACATATTCCGTATTGAATAAAAAATATTTGACTAGCTGTACAGTCAAAATTCCCAGTGTTCACCAGCTGCAGTAGCTAATGAGCTGGGTACTGTTGCTAAGTCAGCATTAATCATGTTCAATATCATGCTCACTAGTTCCACTTTAGCAAAGCATGTGACAGCAATTAGGCATTTATTGTATTAATAGTTCACCAAAACCTAATGCAGAGCCTCTTTTTAAGGCAGCCAGCCAAAAAGAAATGGTTTAGATTAAAGCAATAAAGTCAGGTTGAGGTATTAAAATGTCTCTCATTGTGTTCATAAAGCCAATTTACTGCACACAAATTTAAATAGTTCTGCCATCTCTGAGAGCTTATTTTCCTAAGCGAATACACTTAAACACTTTCCTTTTCCCTTCACAATGTGGTTTGTACAACCTCAATGCTAACCTTTAGCCATTTTATAATTAAAAAAATAACTGTCAGGACGGAATCCCGGATGCTTGCAGAATGTTAGCTATGTTGACTACATCACAAGCAGTTGCTGTGGCGACAGCATAATGATAGTCGTACAACGTTGGGAGCCCCGCCTTACTGTTTTTTTTTTTTTTTGGGTCCTGAAGAGCAATTGTCATGTCCATCAAGCGCTGAGCTTTGACTGGCCTTTTCAGTCAGGTCACGGGGAGCCCCACAGGGAAGACTTTGCGATTTAAGGCGAGTGTACCTTGTGTTGCAGGGTTCCCGTGGGATGGGTTCCTATGTGAAACTGACATTTATGCCTGTGACAGCTTTGCCTTGAGGAGATGGGACTTGTCAGAACATGTCTCCGCACTTTGTCCTCAGTTTCGGGGAATTCTATAGTTTACTATGCGATTAATTACACAGATTTTTAAAAATTTATTTCCCCCTCTTACTCCTATTCTTTTTCTTTCATTTTAGGCATTTAGCGGACACATTTATTCAGAGCGACTTACACATTTATACATACAATGCTTTTATACTGCTTGCTGTTTACTGAATCAATGAAGGTTAAGTACCATGTTGAAGGGTATATTGGCTGTGCCCCATTTGGGAATTGAACCAACAAGCAAGCCCAGTTCCCTAAACATTACACTACACTGCTGTGTAGAAACGCCAAACAAGAAAAAAGAAAAAGCCTGAGCAACAAACGGTCACTGGTGCCTGCTAACTTGACAGTCCACGTCTAATTAAATTAGCTTGCTGTGCAAACACAGCAGGCTTGCAAGTGAGACCCACAGAAGCCGGTGCTGACGTATACATACCTTATGCGGACAAAAAACCATAAAGGGAAAATATTTCTCGATCTGACCTGGTTCCCACATGGCTTCTTTGCTGCTAGAGTAACCTACGGCACATGATCCCTCTATTGTAATGAGCCCTGTGCGACTAGCACAGTACTCTGCTCCATTGATCTGTCCTTTAAATATCAACACGACAGAGATGCAGATTGGTGTTTGCCAAATGGAAAACGTTTGCCAACTGAAACGTGACTGACTTCGCTGACCAGGGCCCTGAGATCTGATGACCCCGCAAGCACAAGGAAAGGTTGACATTATAAAACAGGGCATCTCAGACTAGGACCTAGAGTGCAGGACCCAGAGGGTCATGAGTTCAGTTTCTGGGTGGTTCTCTGCTGCTGTTCTATTCCCATCAGAACCTATATTTGCCCATGTGTTTCCTGTAATATCCCAGCCTGAGAGGATCCAGGCATCCCAACTGTCCGCAGCTTCACCAATCAAATACTATGTTGGTAATAAGAAACCTGAACAACAGCAGTAGTGATTGGAGGATACTTCCGGCTACAATTCCAGAATCCCTTGTGTCATCTAGGCAATGTAGCCGGAAGGTATCCTCCAGTCTTCTCGTTGCTGGTTCTTATCGTTGCTGCCAACGCACTCCATGATTAGTGGAGAGCTCTTCTCTGCTTCCTTTTCGAACTAAATTGATGTCTATTGCATTTTGTTGCCGTACGTCAGCACGTGGAGGTTTTTGGAATTGTACATGATTACACAGTGAATTGCTCAGTGTTTATTTAAAGTCCGTTGGAGTTAAACAAACACTGAGCAAATCATATGAGTCCAAGAGCGATTGTATGTACATATACGTACCCTTTCAGAGTAAGATTTACTTTGGTTTAACAGCATTTTACAGCGCGTAAACTCATGCTGTAAGAATGCTGTAATAAACATGAATGTAGGCTATTTAAATAAGTAGCCTGATTTGCTTCTTAAAATGAGCTATCCTAAAACCAAATATTGTTTAAGGCTACTCTGCACGCCGTTGTACAGTAGCCTACATAATAAAACTTTCATAAGGACGGCTGAGACGGGAGAAATTTCCATAATAATCAGATTTGCTTGAAACCGCGTCACTCAGTCACTGGAAAAAACGGTAGCAACTCAAGTCTAAAATATTTACTGTTGGTTGAAAGTTCGTTTATACCTCTAGGCCAGTCATATACTTTCTGTAATTGAATTGAATGTTAGCTAAATAGAAAATTAAAGCAGGCTTTGTTTATTAAAGTGGGTATGGTTGTTGGACAGTCCCACACTGTGGATACAATTTTACACTTCTTATATTTGGGTTTAATTGTTAATTACTTCGATATAATTAGGCAACGTCTATCAACAGTTAATATAACAAAAAAAAAAAAAAAAACAATGGCAACGTCATTACCTTATTGGATTCTTGGATCAGTCTACGAACCACCTCTTTAATGTGGGGTCCGTTCTGCTTGGGTGGGTGCGTGTGCACTGCCACTCGCGTCACGCCTTTGTAATACCCCCCGTCCGGCCAGCCGATGTCAAGTGGTGGAATCTCCGTATCTGAAAGCTCAGGCCAGTAAGTGGAATGAACACCGGAGTCCGCTTTGGACTCCTTCGCCGCTTTGGACTCCTTCGCCGCTTTGGACCCCTTCGCCGTTCCGGCCCGCCCTTTGTCTGTGGCACCATCTGTGTCATATTCACGGAACGTTTCCCGGATCCACTTAACCTCACGGGCTGAGAGAAAGTCTTTAACTTTGTCCTCTTTCAGCCGCATCTTGAAAGCGCCGTCACCGTTCTTCAAGAGCTGCTCGATCGCCGCACGCTGCTCTTCGCTGTAGTAGAACTCCGGTTTGGATTCCGGTACTTTTTCATTGACGTGGTCATCGTCCATGCACATAAGCTGGGATTCGGCCATAACTGTCACCGTTCCAGGAAGTGCTCTTCCTACCTTTACCTGACCGTTTATAGAAGTGCACAGGTGAGCTAAGCACTTTTCCAGCGAATAGGGCGGAACTAACGTGTCATTTACAAGGAGTGGCTATAGTTTCGACAGGCAAGGACCAGCCAATGCACCGTGAATGCAAATAGTTGTTGTCAAAATTAAAATGTCATTCTGAAAATGCCAACCTGCTACCACGCACGCACGCTCGCTCGCTCGCTCGCACGCACGATGTTAAAAACTAAAGTTATGAATGCTATTAGTGTTGGCTCCGCTATAGCTCAACGTTGTCATAACATCACAAAAAGAAACTTTCATATTACATTTATTCTTCTCAAAAATACTTTAATTGGACTATATAATGTAATTCATTAGGAAAATTATATCAGTACAGTTCATTCAAGTATGTATCCTAATACCATGATGAGCATGTTCCTGAAAAAAATAAAACAAGGTTTTCAGGTAAATTACTGGTTTATGATCATATCGAATATAAATGCAGCTAAAGAGTCAGCAGTTATGAAAAAATAATAAACTGTTGTCAACATGAAACTTTTCCTTTTTCTTCCTCATTTTGATTTTATTGCATGCATTTATTAACTTGTATTATATATCTTGGGTCATGTGTCTCACAATGACTAATTGTATAAAACAGCTGATTTAATGAAGCCCTCTATGGAATAATCTAATCAGGATGGACTTTGCTTTAGAATGGATAAGGAGGGAGAGGAACACAAAGACCCTTGTAGAAGTACCCACACTGGCATCCTAAATACACCACAGAACAATTTTCCTACCAAATGCAGAAAATGCCAAACACCTTATTGTTTTGGTGTCTTCTGCAGTCATCATTCTGTCTGTATTTTATAGGCAAGTTTCCTCTTGGTTTCCAGGGATACCAAGTATGGTTTATGGATAATTATTACACACATACCATATAAAAATCATGCCTTCCTCCACTTTGACATGAATTTTCCCCAGATTTACCCCAACGATACAGTATTTTACAATAGGTTTTATCATTTGACCTTTAACCAAGTTAAAAACAAATTTATCGCTGTCTTATATAATAAACTCTGTTAAAATAAACAAAGAAAACCCGCTTGTCAACATTTGTGACTAGAGTCCATGAATCTCACTCAGTTGCCTGGGCTTTGTTCAGTTAGTGGCAAGCGATGTTCAGGGTGCGCAACATTCTGCTTTTTCACACTATCCTGAATGAGGCTGCATGTGGACCAATGGCTTGGGTCGTGGGCGTGGCTTCATATGGGCGTGGTGTAGTTGGTGGGAAAGAGGCCGATCCTGCCCCTCAGCCTTCCCTTCCACCATGACGAGTCTGAGTTGTCCATGACTTCGATCACCTCCCCGGCGCTGAAGCCCAGCTCGTCGCTTTCTTCTGCGGTGAAGTCGTACAGCGCTCTTACGTGCATGGCTGGCCTCTGTAAGATGTATTCACACACACACACGCACACGCACACGCACACACACACACACACACACATACGTGCACACACACACACACACATATGCATGCACGCACACAAGGACATGCACGCACATAGAGAAATATGCACAGGCATGCACACGTGCACATGCGCATGCACATGCAGAGAAGTTTACATACATGCGTGCACACACACACACGCCACACACACATACGCACGCACACACACACACACACACACACACATACAGAAAGACAAGTTCAATTTCATCATCCCACCATGACATTCTGATATGTTAATTTCAAGTGATGTCACCCATCGTAAGCCCAGTACTGTACTACGCCCTCATTCTCCATCTCAGGTCTGAAAGAGACTTTTGCATCAGGCACACCTTACAGACCCTGATTAGCACTAATCAAGCAAAATCAACTATTCATTCTGACCAGGTGATTGGCCAAGTGTGATCTCACCCTCAACCAAGCCCAAATTGAGCCCTGTACACTGTAATGCTTATATTTTACTAGATTATCTGAGTAGTCTCAATTTAAATAATGGACCAAGTCATTATAACTCAAACTCTTTTACTCTAACTTAAAGACTACAGAACAGTTGAACGATTGATTTATTTTCAAGGCAATCTTAATCTTTTCAAGGCAATCTCTTTCCTCAAATCATTTTCATAAATATCCCAATCAAATGGTGACCATGTTAGACTGTCTTATGGAGTCTGCATGAGTCAGAGATTCTGGTCCACAATTTGGGATTGCACAGGACCTTTTTTTTGAGGGGGGATGGCTGACACTCATCGTGTACCTGTGGGAATGGCATGTTGTCAGACGGCCGGCGTAGGGGAGGGGCAAATGAGGCAGGACTGGGCATTCCCATGGTCCCTGAGGTGTAAGCTCTGTCCTCCAGACTGCCTCTCTTATACTGAGGAAGAAAAGACAGGAACTAGGAGTCGATTCTCTCCTATGTTAAGAGTAAAGCTGAGCCAGGTGCTCACCTTGAAATGTAACCTTTATTGACAAAATTACTGGATGAAGAAAACCATGGGGAAAACATACAGAAACTCTTAAGTAGTGATTTGTCTCCAAAAAACAAAGCCACACATTAGAGGTATTGAGGTGAAAACTGGTGACGCAGAAAAGCGCTGTATTTTGGCATGAAATCATTTTCTTAAGCTTACCCATGGATTCACTGTAAAACCGTCAAGCCATTTTACAAAAAGTGTCAAAAAGTACTATTTGATAAAATACGATAAATATTAAATAAATAAATAAATAAATAAATAAATAAATAAATAAATACACATTGTGGATAAATCTGCCACTATATTAGATGAGTTTTTCCTCATTAAATGGCTTGGTGGTTTTGAGTGAATCGCGGGGATTCCACATTTATTAGTATTCACTGGAGCTTTAATGCGAGGAAATTCGATGGAAGGGTTCATATATTTGAAACTGGGGTTACCTGTGCAGTCGGGGGAATATCTGAGGCCCTGCGTTGGGCTGCGGGGTTTTGGGAACCCCCAAACCCTCCACTGGAGGAACTCCTCTCCTCAGGGAGACTTCCTCTCTTTCCCTGTGAAGAACAGGTGCCGTGTTGAACCTCACTATAGCATCAGGCCTGTAATACCAGTCACTGGATTGACAGGAGATATGTACATTTTCTCTTCCACATTAATCCTTATAGTATTACTCTTTTTTTTCTTTCATTATTTTATTCTTATTTTTTATTGAATGTAAATAACACGGTGCTACTGTGGAAAGTACTATACAAATCAGGATTATAATGATGCTGGTGAAGATGGACTGCAGTGTAGTGTAATGGTTAGGGAGCTGGTCTTGCAGCTCAGAGGCTGTGTAGGTGTGATGCCCAGGTGGGGTACTGCTGTTGTACTCCTGAGCAAGGTGCTTGACCTGAATAGCTTCAGGAAACATGCAGCTGTATAAGTAGATTGTATGTAAAAGAATGTAAGCTGTGTATGTTGGTCCGGATAAGTGTGTGTGCTAAATGCCTAGAAACATGAGGTATGCATATAAAAATTGATTGTGACTAGTTATAAAGGCTGCCTGCAAGCATGTGGTTATACTTACTCGTGGTACCTGCTCAACTTGTAAAAAAAAGCAGGGTAGCTGTACTAGAGAGGAATGACTGTTTCCTTTGCATGGAAGAAGCAGATTGCTGGTAACCTGCTCTGACCGGGAATTCTTTTTGGAATGTGGATAAGACTTCCCCCCCCCCCCCAAAGTGTTGTACCGGCGGGGGCAGAGCTGCAGGCATAGACATGGGCGGGGCCTTAAAATCCCGGCTTCCATCCTGCAGGAAGATCTGTCTCTGCCGGGAGATGGAGGTGGTCTTGTAGAACTCCACCAGCTTGTTGAGGGAGGTGAACTTCTCCGTCCACAGGAAGTAGTGGCCGCTGTGATCCGTCATCACTTTGAAGTGCTGCACATCATACTCGTGCCTGAGGAGGGAGGGATTAGCCAAGGTAAGCTCACTGGTGAGCGCTGTCATACAGACAAAGGTTCTCATATCCTTCATCAGTTATTAGAGAGAGAAAGAGAGGGAGAGCGAGAGAGAAAGATAAAGAAAGAGTGCAAAATTTTTTTAGGAATGTTTCTTTACAGACTTAAATGTTCGTATGTTTGTCCTACGATGACTCCATTACATTTCTCACCGCTTACAGTTCTAGTGTGGTGCCCCCCCCCCCTCCTGGTGGATGTAGACATAGCACTGTATATGTTTTTGTAAATTAGTGAGCAATCAAAAATTAGTCATCAAACGGTTGAGGCTGATTCACAGAATCATTAACTAGTAATTAGATTATGAGCGTTCATGAAGCAAAGAAAGGAACTAGCATATACTGTCAGGAACCAGTGCTTTAAAGCAGTCACTGTGCTTTGCACTGGAGAATGAATGACACAGTTAATCATGGCTACTCCAATTATAGAATTCTTGAAAGGTCAGTCTCCCTTCACAATTCACTCGAAATTCAAAACGAAAGAGACTCTCCAAGGTATTAATCATCTAAGTGACTCAATTGCTGGTATTATTCCACCTGGACAAACGATTAAAGGTAGAACACACTAATAACTTGAGACAGAAATTTTTGTGTGTGAGTAATCTCAGTTTTACCCTGAGTCAGAGGCTGTTGTGGACAAATTGGGATTGCAGAGAGCCTTTCTCAATGCAAAGATCATGGTTGCCTGGACTACGTTTGACACATGCAGTACCTAGACTGGCCACTGGGAGGAGTGCTTGGTGAGAGGATGCAACCGCTGTTCACTCTCAACCCAAGTCTGATGGAGCTGAACAGCTGAAACCGATGGATGATTTATGAGGTGAGGTGGGTTCACTTAAATTGCGCCGTTGGACCACGCCGAAAAGGAGAGTTGTAGGTTGTGAAATATTAATGCGACTAAGTGCTTCGCATTTGAATAAGCAGGCCTGCATGTAGGCTGGTTCTGCTTAGCTGGACCGCCCTGGCAGTGGGACACGGCTTTCTGTGACGCGCTGCTGCGTTGTGGCAGAACAGTGTTGCTGCCAAGCCTGCAGTTTGGAGGACGGCCGTGTTTTTTACACAGATCTGGCCAGTCCTCCGTGCGGCTCGACTGAGATTGCAGCAGTACGGAGGCAGGGACAGACTAACTATTACAGGCTGAATACATAAGAAGTTGTGGGTGTTGTTTGCCATTATCCACATAATAGCTGCTCTTATTAACCTATTTGAATGTACTTATGCCCTTTGTTTTTAAGTTGCTCTTGACACCATGAGTGCCTACTGAATGAATATAATGTGAAGTACATGTCATGTGTATCAGCACTGATGGACAGATACAATCTAGGAGAGCCAAACTGAAAGTTGTATAAGCCACCAACCGGCTAGCGTTTCTTTGATGAGAGGAAAACCGTGTGCAGCCTCTTTCTGTGCAAATAGTGGCTGTAGTTATCTTTACCTCTAGGAAAATGACCAGCTCCCCAGCACTGGACCAAGCCTGAGGGGTTTTCATGACATAGTCAGTGTGTGGAATAGCGTGTGTCAGGTCGCGTCGTAGAGGCAGAAACTCTGGGGATTTTCAAGACCAGGCTTGATACATGTGTTAGATACCATCTAGTCTGTAGGTAATCAGAGCACTGGGTACAATTTAGTCAGGAAAATGGGGTGCATTGTTGGGCTGAATGGCCTTTTCTCGTCATTATGCTATGCTGTGCTACGAGCTGAAGGCTGTCATAGTTTTGTCCAGCTGTCTGAATGCTAACAGCAGTGCGCAAGGCGGCTGGGGCGCGCCTCTTTGTGGGGAACCGTGTGCTGTGCCATTGCAATCGGTCCCTTGGGGGCCCGGGGCCCACACAGACCTGACGGAGATGGAGAAATCCCCCGGGGAGCTCTGGCTTCCGCGGATCAGGAAGGCCCCCAGCTCACAGGGCATCAGCATGTCCTCTGCTGAGCTCCGGCTGGCATTCTCCTTGAACCAGCTGCACAGAGGGAGACCCAGTCAGCACACACACGTAAATATAAACACTCACACACTCACACACATACACACACACACACTCACACACACACACACACACTCAAACATATAAACGCACACACTCTCTCACACACACACACACACACTCTCAAACATATAAACACACACTCTCTCTCTCTCACACACACACACACACACTCTCAAACATATAAACACATACTCTCTCTCACACACACACACACACTCACACATGTAAATATAAACACTCACATACACTCTCAAACATATAAACACACACACACACACACATACACGAATATAAACACACTTACACACACGTAAATATAGACACACACTCACACCAACATGCATATAAACACTCACACACACAAACAAATATAAACACACTCTCACACACAAACATGCACACACATACACTCAAACATATATATATAAACACACACTCAAATGTAAATATAAACAAACTCACTCACACCAACATAAATATTCACACACACACAAACAAATATAAACACACATACACTCTCAAACATATATATACAGTAAACACACACACACACACACACACTCGCATACATTCGGACTATAAGACCATGAGTCTCACCTGGGAATGAATCTGTCAACATAGTTGGTGGGAACAAAGCCTTCGTGTCCATGAAACTCTGCCTTGTGCCAGTTATCCTCGGTGCTTAAGATCTGAGGAGTTTAGAGAGGGATTTAAGAGAGGTGAACAGAGTTGTCATGTTCTCACTCTCCTTCGGAGAAAATGAAGGACGAACGCATGTACAAAAAGCAGCACTCACTTTAGCAAGCGTGACGAAAATGTGCACTAATCTTTTACATCAGCCGCAAATGTCACAGGGTGATGGTGGTATGCTCGGGCAACGCAGCAGATCAGAATGAATACACGTGTTTGAACTTAAACCTGCTCTGCTCTGCCACTGTGACAGGCGTGTTTTGGTAAAAGGCTGAGTTTAGGACGTGTTTTGGGAAGGGCTAACGATGGCTAAGCCACGTTGAACCCCCGATGGTCGTTACCTTCAGAATATCCCCCTTTCGAAAACTGAGCTCTTCCTCGGCAGTGGCCATGAAATCATATTTTCCAACGGCTTCCATGGCCAACAGGGAGAGATGCACTGAGCAAGAATACTGAGAATGGGGGTGAGAGAAAGAAGGGGGGGGGGTACAAGAGAGGGGCAGGGAGATAGGTAAATTGATATAAAGGAAGTACCACAAGAAGAAGAGAGAAGGGGGGGTTGGGGGGGACAGTGTTTATCGCATGCTTACTGGTTAAAATGTGTACTCGTTTTTCTACGCTGCTACTTGTGTGTTAAGCTTTAGCAAAATATGTAGTAGTCTGCAGGAATTTACTATTATCTGAAAGGTTAAAGTATTTCAAATTTCACCCAGGTCTGGAGATCGACTGTGAGAGTGTCTATATA
The DNA here is from genome assembly GCF_018555375.3 of Anguilla rostrata. NCBI lineage: Eukaryota > Metazoa > Chordata > Actinopteri > Anguilliformes > Anguillidae > Anguilla > Anguilla rostrata. The sequence continues at coordinate 19,770,050 of NC_057949.1, forward strand.
CAAAAGTATTACTTCTCATTGTGTGTGTGTATGTGTACGTGTGTGTGTTTGGAATAATACTTTGTTAGCACAGTTATCTGATAGTTTTGGCTGTAGTTCTGTCCTGCTAGCTCAGACTGGAGTTACTTTAATGTACTGTGCAATAGAGGGTATGCATTGACGTCACTTTCCCACTCGGGACTGAGTGGCAAACATGCTGCGACATGGCTGCCTTTAGTAGAGGAAACTGCAAAACCGGGAGTAAAACAAACGATTATCTGCTTAAATTAAAGGCGGTTGGACTCAACAGCGATCCTTACAACTTACCAAAGAACCAGTGGTCCATGGACATTCAACAAGAAATCTTTTTACAGACTGCCGAAAGCTAAAGAAAAGAGAAGAAAATGCATCGCAGCAATTCGCAGAAACAACTCAAATCCAGGCACCGAAACGTGGATTTGCGGTTGTTATTTTGTGTCAGGTATGTTGGATTTTTGGGTAAAATCATATCTTAGTGTTAGCTAGCCAAGCATATAAATTATCTAACCATCATCCCTTTGTTTGTAGAACACAAGGCTCGTCATCATAGATTTTTTAATAAATGCTAACAAAAACTTTACAGTTACACAGAATATAAATGAAAGATGCTAAATATTTAATTGATGAGTAGTCAATACAGTACATAACTTAAGGTATGATTTTACCCAAAAATCCAACATACCTGACACAAAATGACAACTGCAAATCCACGTTTCAGTGCCTGGATTCCAGTTGTTTCTGCGAATTGCAGCGATCCATTTGCTTCTCTTTTCTTTAGCTTTCCGCAGTCTGTAAAAAGATGGCTCCGATTGCTTGTTGAATCTATTTGTACAGTCAATCGCACAACAGCTCTTTCCCATTTTAGATGTTTTTTGTGTTTTCGTGGAATTCAAGCTGAACGCTAACGCTGCCACTCAGTGGGTGTAACCGCAGTGACTTCCACTTACTGTGATGTCATGTGCATACCCTCTATAGCCCTTTTTCTCCACGTGGGTCTGCAGGGGTGGTGGAGGTTGGTTAATGGTGGTTAATAACGTGCAGACAAATAAAGGCAGATTCTCTTTCAGCAACAGCAGAGCAGTACAGTCAATGTGTGCCGGGCCTCAGATGTAATGGAAGAAGGCGTGAGTAAATGTTTGATCGCGCCATGGATTTCTACATCGCTTGTGGTAAATCAATCGCTCCGGTTGCTTTGCCGTGCTCCCTGAACCAGGACGATGTTATGACTGTTAAAAATGTTTCCCCTGTAGGAAAGAGAGGCACGTTCGCACCCCCGTCCACACCCCGGCCCCACCCCTCGCCCATCCAGGAATGTGTTCTCCCCTTTCTTCACACCTCACCTCGGGTCAGAAACCTGGGGACAGTCCACCGGCCGTTAAAGACTCCCACAGTTCACTGCTCCACCTATGGAATATCAGATGATGTGGTGAGCTGTAGTAATGAGAGCCATCGCAGCAGAGGTGTCCAACTCCAGTTCTGGGGGGGGGTCACAGCATCTTCAGGTACTTGTTGCTTCCATTCAATGTGTAGCAGTTAAAGTCTTAAGAACCAGATGTGTGGATTCTTTAGCCAATCAATTACTTAAATGAATAACTAAAGAGCTGAAACACACTAAAACCCAGAAGACACTGCAACCCTTCAGGATTGGGAGTGTGACACACTTGCCGTACAGGAAAACAATATCACCTGGGCAATCTGTAGGAATCGTGAATCAGGAGCCATTTCAGATTCCTGTTTCTGTAGCCTATTTAATCTCTTTATTTGCATTGCTGTTTTTACATTTGTAGTTCACATCCTCACTGCCCTGTCTTAATTTCCACTCAACTCCACCTCCCCCCCCCCCCTTGCCCTTTTTGTCATAGAAAGCACCCTTTAGCAAATACAGGGCAAAGGCTTTGGACCCCAGCTTCACCCCTACTCCTCATTTCCACCTCTTAGCATAATGCCCGGGGTGGTGGGGGTGGGGGGGTGATGGGGGGGCTCTGGAAAGTTCCGAGGAGGATAACCGTAACTTGGGGCCTCCGAATTACGAGCGAGTGGAAGAGAGAGAGCGGTCTGTTTCCCACCCTTTCATTCGCAGAGCGGAAATGGCACAGACTGGCCGGTAATTACAGGCACATTCACATTAGAGTGACTGGGAGGATGATTCCGATTAAATGCCTCTAATAAGGCATGTTGATAAAATTGAATTACGCGCACAGAAACTGCCCTCGCTGTATTAGTTGTTTTGGGTTGTTTTATTTTCTTCAGTGTGTTCCCGAGGTACTGGGATGCTCCCTCTCCAGATGTCTGTGCCTGTCTTTCACTTCCTGTATTTTTTAGGAAAGCACGAACACACTGGACCCTTTCATTTTCTAAACGAGGGAACGGGGCACGCCATCGTTGCCCTTCTATCTATCCCAGGTAACCGTTTAACCTCATCAAACGTACTGGTTTACATATTAGAACCATGGGGGGGGGGGGGGAAGTGACATCTCTCTTGCATTCAAGATCACATTTACCAACACAGACCTCCGTAAAAGTACCTGCCACAAAGCAAAAATCAAGAGAGAGAACATTTGTGTCCTAAAAGAATTTGGACACCGTTTAATTAAACAGCTGGGCATGTGACAGTCTGGTGAGACACATGGTGCAGTGTGTAGGGTGGCTGACCCCCAAGCCATACACAACCCCCCCTCCCCACGATTCGAGCTTGACCAAGACACCTTCTGACCTATGATCCCTTCTCTCTCTCTTACTGCTTTACTACCATCTGAATAAAGCAAAAAAAATCAAAATAAATACAAAAGAAGAGTGCACTGTCTGTTCTCCTTAAAAAATATGTCTATGCCTTAGTACAGCATACTTTCACCATACTGTTCAGTTTGATTGTTCTCTCGTACGTTCTTACAGAAGCAAAGTTGTGAATTGTTTAAGTTGTGCTGTTTCATCATTTAACCTTAAGGTTCTAGAACTCCATTGCTTTCAATTACCAGTTGGATTGTTACATCTGCATTAGAATGTTCAGTTAAGAACATTCTAATCACATGTTTTTGTGATCTTACGTCTTAAAGGGTTAATAAGTAGCATTATGTGTCATGGCTGAGAGAAATGATTTGATGTGAAATATGTGGTTTCAGCTTGAAAAGTTAAAACTTAAAAGGCTTAGGCTGCCCTAAGATATAAACTGGGTCACAATCTGGCACAAACAACTCTCTTCAGTGGGTGCTATGTACTCTTGCTCCAACCTTAGAGAGTGCTTTGAGAGTCATCTGGTCTCCCCCACCTCTGCGGTCCAGCCCCTCTTTCGTCATTGCCTCCACCCTGCCCATATCTGTCGCCACCTGCTGTTCCCCATCACCGCCACCCGGCCCCACCCATCATCTGAGCCACATCATAAACCTTATAAAACTGACTGACATGTTGGTCACCAGTCGGCACCCTGAGCCGACCAGAGGAGGATTAGTTTCCCCCTTGAGCCTGGTTCTTTCCAAGGTTTCTTCCCATCTGCCACAGGGAGTTTTTCCTTACCACTGTTGCCTTAGGCTTGCTCCTGTGGGGGTTTAGGCCAGGGTTGTCTGTAAAGCGTATTGTGACAACTGCTGTAAAATACGCAATACAGATAAAATTTGATTGATTGATACCACCAATGCTGTACTGAGCTGGTACAGCCATGGATTCATCTTACTAGGGCAGGGAGGCGAAGGATCTGAACCTAATTCAGTTATCTCTAACTGTCCTGTGGTCAATGAGACATTAAGCAGTGACACAGGGCCAAGATTCCTACAGACCAGAGGGAAATGTGACGCTCAGCTATGGATCCCCCCCCCTATCCTGCAGGAAGCGCATGCCATTTCCATGGTGACCAGGTGGATGCTGTATGGTTCAGGGGAGCCCCTCAGCACCCCCCCCCCCCACCAATATTCCTACTGTATGAATGAGGCCCATTTCAAAATCACAGCAGTGTGTGAGGCCCATTTCAAAATCACAGCAGTGTGTGAGGCCCATTTCAAAATCACAGCAGTGTGTGAGGCCCATTTCAAAATCATAGCAGTGTGTGAGGCCCATTTCAAAATCATAGCAGTGTGTGAGGCCCATTTCAGAAATTGTTCTGAAAGCCATCGCAGTGAGGCAGGGATTGCTCTGTAACTGATGTGAATTCACTTTCCTGGTGGCACTCATATGATTGTAACTTTGACTGTCTCAAGCCAAGTGGTGTTTGCTTACCATGTGAAATGCACTTTTCTGTTGTTGCTTTGGCTAAATGCGTCTGCTAAATGACTGAACTGTACACTGTTCAGCTCCAGGCCATTCACTGACCACATACCACATTTCCTGCATGCATTTTCTTGCTCCACCCAAAGCATGCTTCAGTGACAGCACATTGCTAAGGAAGGATCTTAGCATCACTGAGCACCTTAATTTAGAAAGAGGACCTACCACCCGCATTATCTTATTTTAATAACACAAAAATAAACAGTGGCCTGTGTGTCTTCAAAAAAAAAAGAACAATAAATAAGTTATTTTAATAATAAAATATAAAGCCAAATTATACTTTTGAAAGCTTCATTGCATATACTACAATAATATTGCTGCAGTTGGCTAGGCCGTTTTCATGTTTGCCAAACCAAACTTCATTTTTATCGCCGTAATTCTGAGTTGACTGTTGCCCACAATGACCTCTGGATTTGCGAGTGATCAGAAAACAATGCCGCTGGATTTCCTCAGAACAGATTGATTTAGTGTCTGGTGCTTTCTGTATTTTGTTTCTATACCAATTGTACCTTTCTTGGTAAGTTTTATGTCTAAAACAGTTAATCTAGATCTCTGATCTACATTATTTTAACAGAAAAATCTGCTGTCTTTGGGGATGGCTGGCTAACATTGAATGACTGGATGTATACTAAACTATATAAATCTGAGTAAAGTGGTGACTTTGCAATGATCGTATTATGACTATGAAAAGTATCCAAAGCTACAGTCATCATTACATTTCAGGTATTTAGCAGATGCTCTTATTCAGAGTGACTTCACACAACTATTTACACAGCATTTACATTGAATCCATTTGTATAGCTGGATATATGCTGAAGTAATGCAGGTCACGCACCTTGCTCAAGGGTACAATGGCAGCGTCCCACCTGGGAATTGAACCGGTGACCTTTAGGTTACAAGACTAGCTCCTTACCCATTATACTACCACCCCATCATCTGCTTGCGGCCCAAAGTTTAAGAGGAAGTAGATAGAGAACAGAAGTAAAGTCTGATGGTTGTGATTCCTCACTGAACATTTTGATTTGAAAGTTCAAACAGCAGCAAAGTTTACAGTTAAATGGCTGAAGCAGCAATCTGTCCCATACTTCTGCAGCAAAGTTGCCATGTTTTGCAACAGGTTGAACTTTATTGCTAATCATAATATTTGATTCCATTTATATCGTATCTTCGCAATGCCAAGACCCATTACAGTTTATAACTTTAACTGCTAGATTCTAACTGAGAAAAAATATTTATATGTTAGCTTATTATTGCGATGGCACAAACTGTAATTTCACTCAGTATTACCTGTCTGGCTGTATGGGCTGTGGATGGCTGGCATGAAATGAAGCGGAGGGAGAAGTGTAGCCGTGATGTTGCAGGGAGAAACGCAGACAGATATTGTTCTGCCGGAGAAACCAGTTACCAATGATGTGCTTTTTTCTCTTCGTTTGATATTCAAATATTCTACAGCTCCCAAGAATGAATATTCAAATAATTAACCATAACTCTTTCCCGCGAGCTCGGTACAGAATTTCAGTTGTCTGTGCGCAAATAAATTGACTCCCTGCCTCAATCACCCAGCCATTCAGGCATGGATATCAATGTGAACTAATTATCTGTTAATTTATTCTCCATTGTCTCTTTCTTCTTTGTGAATGGAGATGAGAGGGAATCAACCAGATATTTTAGTTGCTTTTAAAAAAATGATTAACAAGCTTTCAGGCTGACTTGGCCCTTCTGACAAGCTTAAAATACGGTCCCACAGGCTTGTATTTTGCAGTTGAAGACAAAATGAATTGACTACTGTCTTGTTGAAAAACGTAATCCCTTCACCTCAGTTACAGCTTCCAGAGAAAAATGTGTTACATCCTTGTCTGCTGTAATCGTCACAGTTTTCATCTTTCATAATTCATACCTTTCCCTTTCACTATAGCCAAAAACACTGGTGAATACAGGTTTCTTGCAGGGAAAAAAGATTGCTAAACATTGGTGAGGTGTCCATTAATCTTGTTTCTGTTATCAGTACATATTTTAATACTGTGTCATGCATTCATGGTCCAGTTGCAGACAACATACCTGCACCGTGTGTGTTTGTTTTGTAATTGAGTTTAAGAAGCCATTCCAACATCAGCTATTCAAACTTTAAGAAGTATACTGCACTCGTTCTAATAAATCCCTGCACCCTTTGCTTGCGCACATGTGATTTTTCCAGTAATTGGGGTGCTGTAGACCTTAATGGGAACCCTAAGCAGGGAGTCTTTCCCTGTATCTCTCCTCATACACATTCAAGTTGTGGTGTCCCTCCATTTAGACTGGCCGCCCCATCTGTCAAGGGTTAAACCACTTTCATGAAAGCCAATCTCCTTGCACCTGCTGTTTCATCAAGTGAAACCCATTTCAAAATGGGCTGTCACAGAGATTTAAGAGAACGATGTTCCAGTCAAATTATATTCTTATGCTATCTTAACTGAAACGTGCAATAGCATGAATTAAAAAATGACTTTATGGCCTCTCTCTAACCACAAAAACCTTTGACAAACAGCCGGGTGGACGCAGGCTTGTGTTGTCTTTGGCAGAAATGCCCACACAGCAACCAATAACTCAACCATCAGTCGGCTCTGATGTCTGGAAGAGCTATTGGCGGTGAATTAAGCGCGCACGGGGTGGACAGGGTGTTGGAGGAACTTTGTTTGCTCAGTACACTGAATAGATGCACGGCGTAGCCTACTACGACATGTGCACCGGCGAGGAGGAAATAAGAATTCTTCTCAAATCGCACTGTTGACTAAATATACTGGAACCAAGCAATTTCACGTTTATTGTCTGAAAGCGTTCACAAATATAGACAATAGAGTTTACTTTGCAGTTGTAATCACAAGTGCAATAAATGGTTTTCAGGAAAATGTATAGTTAAAAAATTAGTAAAACACAGGGTACTTATGAAAACCATAAATGGCCAGATTTATATCTTTTAAAACGACGTTTCGACAAACTCGAGCTATACCCACAAATTGAGCAGCATCACTGGTCACTTGACAGTTTAACCTATAATAGGACGTTCTGGAAAATTCTACATAGGTAAAGGTAAAATAGACACAAACAAGCACATAGCTTAATCTCGTATGGATTAATTCTTCTGCAATCCTTTTTATGGTCTCCGCCCCCGGTTGACAAACACTAGTTACATTTAAAATGGCCTAAATATTGCACCGAATAGCAAGATGTGAACCATTAGAATGGGACGAAAAATCGTCAATCTATAATGAGACAAAACAGCAAATAGCACTTACTTATGTTTTCCACATAAAGAACCACAAGGAAACGATACTTCCAGGGTTAGGATTCTCCAGAAACTGTCGAAGACAAACGTACAAAGCAGAAGATGAAATACTGTATATAGTTACTCTGGCCGTAAAAATAAAACGCGGACAATTTACCGACCTATACATCAAATTAAAAGAAATCTAAAAGCGATTACTTTCGCTTCGGCAGTTTCACATCCGAATAGCTGCGTCCGCGGCTGTCATAAATAGTTGAGCAACAAAATTGAGAATACCGCCCTCCCACCCCCGTTAACTCCAGCTACCACTTCCCTAGGCAGCGTCCTGTAAATGAATAGTAAACTCGGGAACGTGTGATTTAAAGTGGCAACTGAATGCCATCACTTAAAAAAAAAGCACAGTCTTGGGTCTTATCGACGTTTTTTGAACTTAGTAGGCCTCTATTTTTAACTGAAGTGGTAATATGTCACCCGTGTGCGTGTGTTCGTTTGGGCGTGTGGGGCTGTAATAATTCCAGTTTTCCCATTCAGATTGAGTTTTGTTTTGTTTTTGCTTCAAAAAAATGTCTTGCTGCATTCCCGTGTGTAAAGTCCATGGGCATCATCTGGAACTTGGCCAGATGTCTAGCATTTTTTTGCATGTCACGTGTCCTTTGGGACCTACTGAGGGAAAGAAATTTGCGTATACTACGGTATGTAGATGCTCTTAACCACCCTAATAAACAGGCATGGTAGTTTGTTCGTGTTTAAACATGATGATAGAAAAGTGACATTTAGGCTGAAATTAGAGTGTAAAGGATACTGGTGAATATACGGCAGTATGCTCGCTCACCAACCATTGTGTGCTGTACATTTCTCGATGCATACGGAACAGTATGCTGAAGATTATATGTTACATATATGCAGGAAATCTAAAGTGCAGGCCTAATAATACGACATGAATATTTAATCAGGGGTTGTATGAGGGACACCAGCTGGACTGGTTGCAGTACATATGACATTTTTCTTATATCAAGACTAATAAAATAGAAATATTTTTTCAATAATTCTATTCCTGCTTTTGTTCTTTTGAGTTTCAGGCTGGTGGCGTTTTGGGGCGTGAGTGCACAAAAAACACCCCCTACTGTAAGTTCCTGGCATAAAAAATTTACATCATTCACAGCTAATAGTTGGACAACTGAAATCATGTACATTATCAAAATTAAAACCAAAAGCTGATCTCTGAACTTCTGAAGATCTGAAGGGAGTATACCCAGACGCTAATTGTCTTTTTAATTAAAAAGTGGAACATTAGTGTTTGATTATATAAAAATATTGTTTACATGACTGTTCTGTTATTGTTCAGTTAAATTTATCTTATTTCCCATGGTGGAAATTCTTAGAGGGAAGACAAACAATTCCAGGCATATATGCGAGAGTAGCATAAGCTATCGCGCACGTTGCATGTGAAGCGTGCTACAGGAAGTCAGGACATTACAGAGAACGACAGTGTGGGACTCTGTGGTTTCAGTCTGTTTATCGCGCTCTAAATTCCCTTCCCCTTCTACTATCTCCTAGTTCCACACCACATTCAAAATGTGTGTTTCAGGGCAAAAAATGCATGGGTGAAGAATGCCTTTACCTACTTTTGGGGGAGCAGGGACATGCCAAATTTTTCAGTGCCTGAGGATGATACTGATGGGCCAATGGCGTGTCGGTTAATACAGCTATTTTGCATTCATTTGCTGTGTTTAGACTGATATTGTGGAAAGATTAACCATATTAAAACTGTGGGGAAGGAGTGAAAAAATTCTCAATGGGAGAGCTGTCTAGGATAATACTGATTTTGCACTTTTTGTAGGATTCAATCTCAGTCTTAGTCATTAACACATTGAGTTGTGTGCATTTCTTTAAAAAAAAAATCATAATAATAATAATAAAATAATAATAAAATGGTATGTTGTCATTTCGCAAACATGATGCAGAGCTGCCTAAGACATACAATAAAATAATACAATGAAAAAAAAATACTGATAGTCATAGTGAATGCAATTGTCTGATCACTAATATTATTCCCTGTGGTAATCATCTAAATTTGAAAATAGAAAATGAGAATTGTCATTGTTTCCATCAGAATAGAATCCCCAGCTAAAACATGAAATTTTAAGTTCATTGGTGAATATTCCAGTTTGTGTGCCATTAGATTTTTAGATGGTGTTACAAAGAGATAATTTCCCAAACGGGCTTGGAACATTTTTATTGTTTCATGCAAGAAAAAAAAAAAAACCAAACAACAAACCTATTGTAACATCCCCTAATGGTCATAGTTTCATCATGAAAAATGTGATGAAGGATGCGCGTCAGTATTATTTCTAGAGTGTTCTAAATGTGAGCACTGATATGTTGCGAGAGCTGCATTATAAATGTGACAGGGGTAAAAAAAATAACACCACTGGCATTCCTCCAACACCTGTAGTGAAATAGCAGTGGATTGGTAACTGTTTTTTGTAACCAGAAGATCACAGGTTTGAGTCTCCAGGAGTCTAAATGCCTAGATTGCAAAAGTAAATACCCAGACCTTTAAGCTCCCAATACAATTAGCTCTCATGGACAAGGGTAATTGCTAATATAACAGGCGACACCAATGTGCCTGATTGCACTTCTCAGATATTGCCATACAAAGATGCTATAATTTCATTTATTTGGGAGATTGAAAAAACATAAAGTAGTTAAAAAAAATTTTTTGGAAGTAAAATTATTCAAATTATCTCACATCAAGCTCACATTTGTACTGTAGATCAAACTTAAGGGTGAAAGGTGAGTGAGTGTATGTCGTCAGTCATAGTAGTCTCTGGTGTTGCAGACTTGTCAACCCATTTCCTCTGTGAAACAGTGTAGCCAGACTTGAGGGGACGCAAACCCTGTTGCCTGCAGCACATTTCAAGGAGGGAACACCATTGGTGAAGGAAAATGTCTGAAACGGCAACCTTCCTGTTGTGCCACCGCCTGTCAGTCAGAGCTTCCTCAAACTCCACCTCTGCAATAACGATCTGGGAGGCGAAATAAAGAACTAAGAGACAGAGAGTTCCTGTGTATCTCCCTGTTTGAATTCATACCCAGAAACCAAAGTGTGCTAGGTAATGATATGGCTTATTTCTGTGGACCGGGTTGTAATCATTTAACCACATTTTTTGATGTGTAAAATATTAACCAGTTTGCCATCGTGAACCATGGTCAGCACTGAAATAATACTTCTTCTCCAGTCCCAGAAATTACACAATAAACTGGACAGAAATTACATATTACCAAACAAAAAAGGGAAGTTACTTTGGTTACTGATTTGTAAAATGCAAGATTGTGTTATCACACTGGCAACAGAGTTTAAACAAACATTAAATCTTCCCCCCCCTCCCTGCCTTGGCCTGAGAGACAAAGGGACCTTCCAGAACCTTCCACATGCTGTCATGCTGTTACATGACCTTATGTCAGTGCAATTTAAGAATTCATTCTTGTAGGAAGGCAAAAAAAGACTAGCTTGCAACCTATTAAGAACATGTAGGTATTACATATTAAAGTGAGCAGTGAATTGCAGTAGCATCAGACTCTTACTTGTATGAACACAAGTCCCTCAATCACTAAGTGTTAGTCTGAGTTCCATAACTTCGACTAGCTGCCTAAGAGATGATAATTACTATGTTCTACTGCAGCATTTACCTTGGCATACTAAGCAGTTCATATGTATGTGTGCATGTGTGTGCGTGCGTGCGTGCATTTTACTTCGACAAAAAAATCCCTTGAATATCATACTAGACTCAAATGGAAGTGGTCCATATGGTTGGTATGCCAGTTCGCTTTATTATTAGACTTCTTTTACACCCTTTGCCATCCCTTATAGGTGTTCACAGCAATAAATGTGTGCTATTGAACAGCTCTGTTGTTTCATTACACTCATTTTTTATTAAAAAACTGCACTTCCGAGCTTCAGATGAAGAGCAGTTGAGAGCGAGAGGTCGAGTGCGTCCAGGGCTTTGAAGATCAGGGTCGAGCGGAGTCGAGCGATACTTTAATACCACATTTGACGACATTCATCTGCTTGCTGTTTCCCTGCCTTAAAAACAATTCGCAATACAAAAAAAAAAAAATGAAAAAAAAAACTCCCCGAAAAAATAGAAAATAGAAAATAGAAAATAGAAAATAGAAAATAGAAAATAGAAAATAGAAATAGAAAATAGAAAATAGAAAATAGAAAATAGAAAATAGAAAATAGAAAATAGAAAATAGAAATAGAAAATAGGCACATCTGCGCAACAATGGCGAGTCTGGTTTGTAAGACCTCATGGCTGCTGGAAGGAAGGAGCCCCCAGGTCTGGTAACCATGTGTACATGTGAGGCGATAGTATCTGTGGTCCCTGGAAGGTGACAGAGCAGAGAGGGGGCCATCATCGCACGTGTGCGGTCTGCCGTAGCCCCTCTCCACTTCACACCATGGTCTAAAATTGGAGATATCAAAGCTAAGAGGACGATGGCACTGGTGAAATGTTAACATCTGCTTCACACATTTAAAAAGCATGCACGCGCATCGTTCTAAATGTGTGATGTGTAATGTTCTTGCAGTGCTGACACCAACTATGCAATTATCTAAGTGCCAAAAAGCTTTAAATGATATCATGTATCATATATACGTTACAAATTCGTATCATGTCTGACCTTGAGCACTTTGGCTAAGCAGTATTGCCTGTGTCTTATCTATGATAAAATCTCTCCAAGAAAGCACACCTGGTGTTTGACGGTAGCCCATGGACAGCCCTCCATCTTGCTTTACCACAACTTCCGGCAAAATCTACATCAAAAAGGTGAACTTCTCAGCGAGGAGGGTTCCTTCGTCATTGACGTAGTCAGAAGCCAAAGTAGTCTCACCTATTTTCTTTAGATTTTTTAAAAATCATTTTATTTATATTTAAGTGTAGACATATTTCTAAATCATTTGTGTTTGTGTAAGTATTTATGTATGCACGCACAGTATAAAACACATGCTGCATACATGCATACTTGAGTTTGATGTTTGTGTGTGGGTCACAGTGTCACCTTCAATTTTTCAGCGTATCTTTATATTCTTAAATTAGATAATTTCATTTAAACAGGGATGAGCTGAAAGCCAAATGAAGGCCAAATTAGTTTCTTATGAATGGAAAATGGATAGTCAGTGATTTTGTATTCTTTAAGCGACGATGCTATGAATTGTTCTTTGTGGGAGCGAGTAACACAGTTTTAAAATAAGTAAATGAATGTCTATTTTTTGGTGCATGGTGCTGATGGCTCACATCTGCACCTGAAGTAGGAGCTTGCAGGCTTCCGCCCTGACAAACCACACAGCTGCTTTCTGCGTACTGTGAGAGAGATAAAGAGAGGGGTGGGGGTGGGGGGAGCTGCTGGTGGTTTAGAGTTTACTCAGAGTATTCTGTATGAGAACTGCGACTATTGATTTCGTGTTACTTAAGTTTTTTAGGGATGAAAATGTGTGTGTTGCACTGTACGTCGTATTATGTTAGCGCTACTAGCCTTGGAGGTGTGCATTTTTGGCATTGTATCGTGCTTGCTGCCTTAGCCCTTGTAGCTGTACTGCTGATTGAATATGAGAAAGCCGCAGAGAGGGAGGGATTACAACATGCTCAGCTAAAAGCGATTGAGACTGTGTGACATTTTGTAAAAAATCTTTTATGAAAAATTAATCTCTTCTCCTAAATGATGTATGTCTTTCCAATACTCAATCCTTGACAACTTGTCATCCTTTCAATTGAGCAATCCATTTAATTTCATATGATTCAAAATACTGAAATTCTTTTTTTCTGTTTAACATTATGGGAGAAAACCTGGAAGGCCAGGCCATGTAATAGGATCTGAGACACACTGTGAAGTCATAGTTATTCATCTACTGAGCCGGCATCCCTTTGATTCATCGTTGAAAGTTAAACACAGCTCACTAGGAAAAGTATAAGTGTATATGAGGTGGCAGAATCCAAAGGTATTTGTCAAACTAACTGTAATTAGTTTATAATCCCACCAATAGGAATCCAGTCAGGCTCAGAGGAAAAAGAAAAATGCAGGCAACATGTCAAAAAAAATTATACGTCCTGTCCTGTCCTTAGGTTGACAACGAAAAGGGTTTATTTTAACCAATGTACTTGGTGTGCTCAAGCATTTTGAAAGCTTGCAAAGGCAATGGAGGCAATAATAGCCATTATGTGTCAAGTGGCTGTTTGCACAGAATGGCATAATATTAAAATGAGTATAATTTGAGCGCTGTGGAGTGGCTTTATTTAACTGACTGGTGTTCCATTCCCACTACTGTTTGGTGACATTAGAGCAGTGGACTGGAAAAAATCTTGACTGAGAATTTCCAAATGACAAAATAATTGGTACACTTTTCTTTCTTGTAATATCCTTTTTACAAACCAGTTTTATAACCATGGAAATCCATTCAAATAAATTGGGTGTTGCTTTTTTAAAATACTCTTAACAACATGCTACTAAGTGCTTGTTGTGCATTTATTAATTTGATGTTGATTTGGCCAAACCACGTCTCATGTTTTCTTTTAAATCCATAAGCACTGGTGAAGGAAAAAAGCTATATCCCTGCTCATAGTCACGAATAGGCTAAATAGGTCAAGTGGACATATTGAAAGTCAGTGCTTATTACACATTGCTAAACACCTTGTTGTTATAGGACTCATACAGGCTGGCTGTACAGGGCCTCCTGGCAGTAAGTGCAGGATGGTGTCCTTTGAAACTCATAAATCGTGCTTGGCAGGCAGGCTGCCCGGATCTCACACTGCCACTGTTCCCTGTGGTATTACTCTGGAGGGAACGGGAACTTATCGATCCAGGGAGATTAAATCAAGGCCTTCGTTAGCAGCAGCAGACCATGACAAAGGCTGTCGTTGCTATGTGTTTTGCTGGATCCACACCTTGCTTTTCCTTGCTTTTTGTATAGTTCCTCCTACTATACAAACACATGTTCTGCAGGCTCAAAGCCCCGTTAGATCCAGCTCTATCACCCGTTCCTGGACACATTTCCATTTCTAAATCAACTCTAACGGAGTTCATATTACAATATACGCATATGTTACAAAGCAAATTGTTGTTCGTTAGGTTTATATTACACACAGTGATACTACATGGGCCACTGGATTGGTTTCTGCAAAATGATTGTAATGATTATATGGCTCCAGTAGGGGCCACAAGAACTCTGCTAGCATTAAAAGTACTCTATCAGTGTTGATTATAAACAGAATATTGTCCTGTGAATCATTTGAAACTGACTGGTTTTGTGGGATAATGCATTACCAGAGATTAGGTCCGCGTGGCACTCATTCTACCCCCAAAACACCGACTTGTACTCCTCCTGGTAGTAGCTGCCTAATCTGTAATACCCAAGATCATTGTTTGATTATAAACAGAATATTGCCCTGTGAATCATTTGAAACTGACTGGTTTTGTGGGATAATGCATTACCAGACATTAGGTCCACGTGGCACTCATTCTACCCCCAAAACACCGACTTGTACTCCTCCTGGTAGTAGCTGCCTAATCTGTAATACCCAAGATCATTGTTTGAATATTTTTGAATGATAATACACACATTATTTTAGAAATGCACCCGTCACAGTATGTAGTTTAAGGCAGTGGTCAGCAACCCTGGCCCTGGAGAGCCACAGGCTCTCCTGGATTTTGTTGTTAATTTGCACTTAATCAATTACAACAGTTAATTACACAGTTAACTCACTTTACCAGGTTGCTTAGGCTTGAATCGGGTGCTGATTTTAATGTGACAACAAAAACCAGCAGAGCTTGTGGCTCTTCAGGACCAGGGTTGCAGATCGACTTTAAGCAAAGCAAGCAGAAAGACTAATAGGTTTTATTAGTGTGTTGCCAATGCAAAATGACGAAGACATTCCCGACTTGCAGTTCTTGTCATTTGTCAATCCGCCGATGACGTACAAATCAATAAATATGTCACAAAGATTAAAAGCAGAAATAATACATAAAAATAAGAGAAGCACTGCGCACATTAGAGTGAGCGTGCGAGGATCATGAACTGCCCTCACCTTCCAATTCATTCCTTCGGAGATCGATAGGGCTTAAACTGTCTTTTCTTTTCTCGTTGTCGCAGCCACGCAACGCTGGTCTCGCTCGCAGTCGCCGCTGGACTGTGGATCTGCCAGGCATATCGATCCTCGGGTTTGATTAACTGCATCTGAAGGAGCGAGGGGACTGGGGGCGGGGACACAGCGCCGTAGTTACGCAAATTAGACGGTTAGCAGAGGGAGGAACAGGGATTTCCAGTGAGAGGAGAGGTGACAGTGTGGAGGAGGTACGACTTTTGTTGGCGAACTCTCCCATGGAGATGCGATGCTAGATCCACAGCTGCAACATGCCTTGCATGTGTTGTTGCCAAGTAAAAACCGATTAGTCAGACGTGCGGCATTTTTGCAAAGCGTTTGTGATGAACGGCTGTTTCCTTGTCTGGTTCCCGGCCTGGTGGAAATTGGGGGAACAAACACTCATTTATTGCGAGAGCTAAACAGCGGCGTTTGTGAATTACGCAGCGGGGGGCCTCTCTTACTTAACAGGGTCAATTATATGGTGTGTGTGTGTGTGTGTGTGTGTGTGTGGACACGTGCGTAAATATGATTGTGCAGCTGGGCGTTTGTGCTGACGGCAGGGACTTCGCTGTACTAAAGTGAATCCGGAGCCTTGGCTGGAGAGCCGAGCAGATGGCCAGGAAGGACAGACTGCTGGAGAGAGCAAGCCATGCCAGTGACAGAGAGAGAGAGAGCGACAGAAAGGGAGTTCGTTGAACTTGCCTGTGGTCCTCCTTTTTATTTATTTATTTATTTATTTATTTATTTATTTATTTATTTATTTATTTATTTATTGTTTCATGCTTTGGCAATATTGTCATACTCTGCTATGCCAATAAAGCATTATTGAATTAGAGAGAGAGTTCAGTGTTCCAACACAACTCTCCATTTCTGTTCTTTTATATTATCACATAAAACATTACTAATAGTGCAGTCACAAAAACAATGTCGCAATAGTAACAATAGAACAGTAAGAGTACAGCATTTTCTAACAACAATTCATATGTTGGCATAGTTACAAGATATGAAATATTGTGCTATATTATCAGAATTTGTATTCATTTACAATACAGTATAATAAAAATGCAACAATTGCAAGGCATTATTGCACAGCTGCGGTATTTGTAATATCTTACTATAATGACTGAATATATACTGTACTTTGGATTGTCATGTTGGAATAGCAAACATAGTTCTTCAAAGTTGCCAAGTTGTGCTTTCAGATATTGTTCTGTATAAATATGTGTGCACGCTGTTGGATTACTGATAGGTAGAACAGCAGCAAATGTCATCGTATGATAGTCCACCTTAGGCTCAAATTATATTGCATCAGTTATGGTGCCAAACATCGATCAATAATTGCAAGATTGCTGCACTCATTCTGATGTCCTCAACAATGATCTGGAATAGCCTCATCATTAAAATTGAATTTCACTTAATCACCCCTACCTATGATTGGAGACTGTGTGCCAGGAGTACACTGTGACCTAAGCTGGCCAAGATAATGTTTAAAAACATATTTTTTAAATTATGGAAATTCATGACAAGGCTAGTTGTAAGGCTGTGACTTTGGAAAGTTGTCACTGCAATGTTACTGTAATGTTGCTGTTCACTGCAATCTTACTGGAATTTTGTAAAAATGTTGCAGTTGATACTGTATGCTTGAATTGTTTTCAGTCACTGTAGGAAAATACTTGGCATTTTGACAGAGACAGTTTGGAAAACAAACACCCAAAGGTGAGGTGGGGGGGACTCCATTATTTGACTAACACGATTGAGCACAAACTGGTCCGGGTTCACGAAGGTTTACTCTCACTGTTGCTGTGGGAGATGCAGAGGAAGCGTGTCATTATGTCTGCTGCTGAGCTTGCCTGTGTATGAAGGTGTCCACAGTTGACTGGGAGGAAAAGTGGGGTCTGTCACCACCACTACTACACACACACACACACACACACACACACTCCCTCATACACAGACACACACACACGCACACAGACACATGCAGACACACACACATGCAGACACACGCACACACAGACATACACACACATGCACATGCACAGACGCACACACAGACACATACAGACACACAAAAACACACACACACACACACACATGCTCACATGCGCGCTCTATGAGTGATTGCTGTTTTGGCTGGTGGCCGCTCCATCTGTCCAGTGAGGGGCCATTGTAGCACATGATCTCCCTGCTTTATCCTTATCCCAGTGTCACCCCCCCCCCACCCCTCACCCTCTTACATCCTTTAGGACTCGCACACACAGGCAGGACGTGCTCACCCCACAGTCTCTTCATACCCTTCAGCTCCTGAGCCAGTGAAAATCAGCAAGGCCCGTTTCCAGCCTTTTCTGTGAGTGCGTTTTTAACTGTTGCTAATGAGGGTCTCTGGACTGACTCCCAGTTCCGTACCGTGCATCACGAGAGAGCTTTTGCGTTACCGGGGGGAAGACTTTGATGGGTGGGGCTGCCTGCCAAACCTGTGACGTTTTCTTTTGACTGAGGGGCCCCTTGTTCGGGACGTTTCCATGGAGACTTGTTCGCAGGATTGATCCCAGAATTGTGTGGCCGTTTTCCCTAATGCAGCCCAGCGACTGCATAATTGTGTTAGTGATGGAGTTAAATGGAGCGAAACTGCACAGAGATTGGGGCTCTCACACAGACACAGGTCAGGCGCTCCCGGCATGTCGAATGATTTAATATTGAGTGCAGGCCATCGATACCGCCCGGATGCTTTCCGCTGAAGAAGAAGAAGAAGAAGAGGGAGAGGGAGAGAGTCGGGGAAAAGGGGAGGGAAGGCAGAGAAACATACGCAAAGGGATGCGAGGGAGAAGACTTGTCCGTTTCTCCACCTCTTCTTCCTCTTTCTCTTTGTATCCCCATGTATTTGCTAAGGAGTCTATAATAGCGAACAGACCTGACAGAATAGGGGGGCGCGGGGGGGGGGGGGGGCATGCAGTTCGAATGAGGGTCAGGCTGCGGTGTGTTTCCATGGAGAACAGAGGGTTCCTGCTGGAATCTCTCTCGCCATATTGATACGGTGCTCTAAATAACTCCCACCTTTATTAGTCAGCATGCTGTGTCATCGACGGGTGGTGAAAATATGCGTTCGCTTGTATTTCAGGACACTAAAGAGGAGCGGACTCATTATCTCCATCGTGGCACATTAAAGATATTGCCATGGCCGGTTGAAATACGGTTTAGGTCATTATTTTGTTTTTATGAATAGGTTAAAATTTACGCATTGTACACTGAGCCATTATACTGTATTTCAAAGAAAATACTTATGCTTTGTTGCTATGTTTTATATTGAAGATTTTGTGTTATTATTATTATTATTATTATTATTATTATTATTATTAGTGTTGTTGTTGATGTTATTGTTCAGTGAGAATGAGACCAGGCCTGTGGATAGGACAGAGCCTGACTGGGTCCGACAGGTCATTTGTCAGTTAATAACGGTTTGGACACATTTCAGTCACAGCAGAAGGGCCAGACAGGTGCTGGGCAGCCCTGTATTTGGCCAGAATTTGTAATGAGGCAAAGTTGGATGTAACCAGGAGCAGTAGATCTCAACCTGAACCAGGTGTCAGTTCTAGCCATCCTAATCCTTTGCTCAGTGTGAGCTGTCACTTTGAAAGCAGGTTGTAAATCCTCTACTTGCTTGTAACCCCTCCATTGCCTTTACTGATGAGATACCTAAGAGATCAGAGTGTGATGGGAGGCCATTTTGTGTTATCTGGGTTGCAGATCAGATTAGGGGGATTTTTCTGCTGCCTTACTGGAAAGTGAAAAACAATGGCAACAAGGGGAAAAAAACTTCAGCTAGACTTCCTCGCTACCAGCAGCTATTACGTGTGATTGTCCAAAACCCCCTGTTCACTAGCTATGGATCATGAATGGTGCACAAATGTTAGCTGGCACTTACAGCACTTGTCCTTGATGAGACTCGCAGCTTGGGAGTCCATTCATATTTAAATTTCTTCAGGCTGCAATTCACAAATGCATTCAGTAGTTGCTGTTTGAACTTTTTTTTTTTTAATTATTATTTTTTAACCATTTTATTACCTATTCGAATGCCTCTTGAACACGGAAATGCTGGAAACTACCAACAGGGGGCAGTGTGGAACTATGGTCTCTTTTTGTGTTTTCAATTATGAAGGAAGATGCATGTGATGGAAACCAGGAAGGGGGGGAGGGGGAAGGGGGCTGTGCGGTGACATCAGCACCGCTCTTGATATTCTGCCTTAAGCCTTAAAGAGGAACTGGCACATTGACCAGAATGGTGAGAATAGCGAGAAGAGAAGAGGGCAAGTGTTGACGTACAATAAAAGATGGAACTAGAACACTGTGAGTGTGACAGAAGCACCAATCAAAATGAGAAGCCGCACGACACACAGAAAGGTTGCCTTTAGAGATCTCTTTAAAACAGAGGTCCTTGCGAGGAAGGGAGAAAACTCTTCCACGGCCAGGTAGCGACTCAGATCCTCCGCTTAATTACTGACAGATAGATCGATGCAAGACTATTGTGGCTGGGGGGTAGAAAGTGCACTGTGCAGCCATTGGCATTTCATAGAATGTGTGTGCACATACACACACACACACACACACAAACACACACACGCTCACGCACACAAACACACACACACACACACACACAGAGAATACAGAAATAACTCACCTACACGTTAGAAACTCAGGGGAAACTGAATGTATAATCTCCCAGTGCCTTTTGAAAGAATGTTTGAGGACAGGCGGAGTGGACCTCCTGTAGGCCCACACCACAGGGACTGCAGCGTTTCGGCAGGAGAACTGCGCGCCCGTGCTGTACACTGTGTACTGACAGCACTGCCAATCAGAGCCCTCGGCTTGGTACTTTCACATTTTAACATGTCACTTCAATAAATTAGAGATGAAGGCGGGGGAGAGAACGAGCGGGAGAGGGAGAGGAGGAAAGAGAGAGGGAGAGGGAGAAAGCCGGAGAAAGAGAACCATCTGAAAGAGTGGGAGGACCCCCCCCCCCCGCACTGTGGGAGGGCCAGGTGGATTCTGCATCGAGGCGGCCCTTCATCATGACGGTGAGCGAGCGATGTCATGCCCTGTCGCCGTGCCGCCTGATGAAGCACGAGGATCTCCCTCTCCATCAGCCGCCGACGCTCACGCCGACTGACCCACCGTCCGGCCCAGACCCACAGCACGCAGCCGAGCAGCTACCGCACACTAGCTACCGCACACCCGGGCCGCAGGCACTCGCACACCCGCTGATCACACATCGCTGTGGGTGGTGCTGTACTCCACTGAAACCTGTGGGCATGTGAGTAACGGTGCCCAAGCTGGCGGTCTGAGGGGCATTTCAATTCAGCCAATTCAAGGAAAATTAATTAAAATTCAATTAATTGGAAATGTAACATAATGCTCTGTGAGGAATCGGCTAATTAATTGAGAGCTCCGCGGCGAGCGCTAGCCTCGGTTAGCGTTGGACGCTGCTGCAACGCCAGGGGATTTTCGGATTTGCAGCTCTGCTGGGCGCAGAGGAACCTCCGCAGAGCTCCGCCCTACGCCCCGGGGACCAGATGGCATCCCGGCGGGAAGGCTGTCGCGGCGCAGCCTCCGCGCCCGCGCGCCGCGGCGCCGCTTCCCGCTCTCGCTGCTGCGTCGGCAGTCCGGACCTCTCCGTCTGTCTGGCGCCAGGAACCGCTGATGCTGTCCAAGAGCTCCTCGGGCGGCGCGGTTTCTCCGCCTGCCCGTGGATGTGCAGTAAGGGGAGAGGGGTCTGCCGAGGAAACGCGTGGGCTGGTGGTTTCGTTCTGGCCGTGATGAACCCATTCCTGGAGGGGGGAGGGGGCGGGGCAGGGCAGAATGGGGGGGAATTAATAGAAAAATATCAATAAGTACACTTTGCTGCACTGTCAAGTCATATGCTGATATGACAAACCAAAACAGATAAGCAGTAACAAATTGAACTATAATAGAACATTTATTGTAAAGAAAGAAACTTTTACAACTACAAGACAGACACTGTACTGTACTGTATATGCAATTATCTGTAGGCCATAAATGATCTTTCCACCTCTTCAGAATGTACCATGGTTCCCTCTGTACCTCTGTAGTTGTTCTCTTTTTGTGGTAGTAATGTTACAAGTATGGCTGTGTAATGGTTGGATCGTTCGGCTAAGGTTACACTTATTGATGATAGATAGACCTTTTGTGTCCTGTTGGTGATATTGCACTTCTGCATTCCTGATCGCTGATGTTTCCTGATCCTGTAAGTCGCTATGGATAAGCGTGCCTGCTCAGTGCTCGCTATGTGAGGTCATCATTTCCTTCGTTTTGCGCATTGTCCTGCGAGTTGAAACCCTGCTACAGAAAGCGTCACATTCTCGCTTCTCACATTCTCCCCCGAGAGGAATGGCAGGCTCTGCCTCCGAGGAGCCTTCAGACCAGATTTTCTACACATCAGAGGAAGCGCGGTGTTCTTCCCTCCCGGTGTTTTTCCCATTTCACCCACAGGACGTGCTGCTCTGACTCCTTCTACTTGCCAAATGTGACAAAGTTACATCGATCTGTCCTGTCTTCCTTCGAATCTCAATGGCCAGGTAATTTCCTTTTATTCGCTCACCTGCTCCCTTTGTGAACGGGGGACTCCCCCCTGATGATGTCAGTACCTGTTTCTTCCACTAGATGGCAGAGGTACAATAAGGGGATTGAAACAAATTTAGTGGCGACCTCTCAACTGCATTCTGTTCTTGTTCCATGCTCCCTATTTATAATGCAATTCAACTTTTTGCACAAAAACACATTCTTCTAACATTTCAAACCCCAGCCGTGCACAAACAGGCCCTACATTACAATAAAAAAGCTATGCACTTTTCATGCGGGTAGCATAAATTGATACCTGTGGTTTATGGGCAACGGCACTGTCCCCCCCCCCCCCCCTCCAATTACCAGTGCAGTGAAAGATTGCCTTTTGTGGCAGAACGGAATGGCGAGCTCTGGCGGAACAGCGAAAAAGTGGATCGACGGGGCATCTTCACCGAGGCCAATTAGTCATGCTGCCGTGCTTTCCTTGCGTCCTGGCTCTGGTCCGTTCTGACCCACTGGCGTTTGACGCAGCTCAATACCTGAGACTGCAGCAGCGTTGAGAGGCAAGAGAAGGAATGAGCCGGAACCCAACGCTCGCTGGCTCCTGGCCTCGGGCAGCCGGGCTAAGGCCCAGCCGGCTGCAGCTTTGCGGGCGTAAGACCTCCAGGCCACCTGCTGTTTTTGTTCTGTCTCTCCAGCTCATGGTCTGTGTAGCTGCAGCTACGGGAGCATGCAATGCAAGAGCACATTTTGCATTTGTCAGCTTGGCTGCATCTGTGAAGCGTTTTAGATGATTAGTTGGCCCCTGGACTTCCCCTTTTTTCCACTTTCTGTAGTTAAAACAGGAAACAAAGCTCTCTGTGACTGAGGTCACGTTTGCTTTTACATGTTTGCTGTTCCATACTTGCTGGTTGTAGTAAAACTGCAGGAATATTCCTGGGCAATGGTGGCATTGGTGGCTCTGAATTTACTTTAAATTGTATCATACATTTCATAAATATAACACCTCTATGAGCAATGTATTATTACTTTCACTCATGAACAACTGCAAAGCTTCATGATAACAGACAGAGTGGAAAAGCAAACCAGTTTTTGCTCATAAGTACTTATAAGTGCTAGTGCCGTGCTTCTGAAGGTGCAATGTATAGCTCATAAAGGCCTTGTGAAGCTACATATAGAATAAGACTAAGTGAGCTGTTTTTGCTTTTGAGTCAGCAGTCCTCCATGCAGAATCTGTTTCAAGCACCGTTAATTCCCTTCATGTTTAATAAGGTGTTTTGTATTGTGTTTTACAGAGCTTATCTCACTTCTGCAATATACTGCAATGCCACATTTGTATTTTACAGAATAGAAATTGTACATTGTTTTGGTTTCAGAACTGAGTGGCCAGGCCACAATGTTTTATTGTCTGCTAACGACGTCTCCCTCCCTTTACAGTTACTACGACACTTCATTTCCAAACGTATTGGTCTGTGGCTGTGGCTGTGGTTGTTTGTGATGCTTGAAGATCTGCTACCGGGTATACCAGCAGCGTCTTTGCTTGAAAAAGAGCTCGTGCACGGTGACGGTGATGGATCCAGAGCTACAGAACACTCCAGACTCCAGTACCAGAGGACTGCCCTGCCAGACACACAGTGTTCTCGCTGCGAAAGCCTGACCAGCATCAAGATACGAGGGGAAACGAGTAAATTGTTTCACTGCATAGTGTTAAAGCGACCACTGCGTGTGTTGTATCGAGCCACTGTGAGAGAGTCCATTTAGACTGAAGGGAGAAGTTCTCCTGAACTGAAAAACTAGCTTGTTACTCCCGTTAATCAGATTAATAACAAGCGCCGAACCTCAGAGAATGGTTTAGTAACATGACATGATGACGAGAACAGGCCATTCAGCCCAACAATGCTCACCATTTTCCTGACTAAGTCAGTGCTCTGATTGCCTACAGTAGTAATTGTATAGTACTATAGTAACTGGCTATATTAATTGTATTAATTATATTCATTAATTATATTCATAGTAGCCTACTATAGTAATTATATAGTAAATAAATAAATAAATAAATAAATAATTATGGTCATCTCTACAGTGATATTAGGCATAATTATTAGATGCTTTTGCATGTGTCTTCCATGACTGATCTCCACGCGGTGCTCTGTGTACATTTGCATTGTATCAAATGCCTTGTGATGAATCTCACTGCCTGCATTTCTTTCTCTCCCTCCACAGCCTTTCACACCTACATGGTCTCCAGCTGAAATGAACGGGTGAGGATAGGGGGAAGAGGGGACACTTGTGTGTGAATGCTGAATAGCCGGAGGTGTAAGATAAACTGTGGCCGTCCGTGGAGGATGTCTTGTCTCTGTGTTGGAGACATGAAGGTTCCAGGCAACAGGAAGACAGGCAGCTTTATTATGTTGGGTGTACGGACTTACAGAGGAAGGGAGGATATGGAGAATTAAAACAACAGAAGGGAGAGACGGTCAATGAGAGTAATTGAATTTGTATGCCAATTTTTAGACGAATCTCAGCCGTCATTCTGGAATGGTGAGAGACCCCTGCAGTGGAGCTATCGCACCTGAAGCCTCGGGCTGCTTTTACTTTGAAGCAGTCTCGTGAATTCACGTGGCCCCTGAGAAAAGGAAGTGCACGTGTGCAACAACGGGGCACTCTGGAAGGTTGGTTTGAAAAATACTGCCCCAACACGCCTGGTTCAAAAACACGTTTTCCCATGCAAATGTAATTAGAACACATGGTGGTGCTCGTGTGGTCGTGTATTTGTTTGCGGTGATGTAACCTAGACTCACTGCCAAGCCGATTAAAATAAATAAATAGATAAATAAATAAATAAATAAACAAATAAATAAATAAATTAGTACTACCTTGCCAAATTTTGGCATAGTCATTTTCTGTATAAGGAACTTGGTGTGATGTACCGTGCACCAACACATTATCTGTGTCTGTGACATCTTTGACTGAAGGTTAAACTTCAGTAGTTTTTTTTCCTCAATGTTTGGTGCTCTCTTGCACCACCATGCTGAGAAAGGCCATGTCACAGCCGTGAGATCTGGTCGTATATGAATAAATATGTCTTCGGGTTGCTTGATATCTCATCAAACCATGTTAAAGTTACAAACATTTGTGTAAAAAGCCATGTCCACAGGTGGTCATGCGTTGCTGAAAACAAAAATGATATTTGTATTGTGGTATGTCCATAGATACAGCACGCCACAGTTTGTGCAAATCACGGTCAGTTCTTGCAGAAGCAGTACCATTTTAAATGTTTTACAGACCAATTTAAATGGTGAAAAATCCAATATGGCGGACATTATGAGTCCTAAAACTAATTGTGTTCTTGTGTTCTAATTTTGCCTCTAGGATAAACTGGGCAAAAGTTATACTTATTTAATGGGATAGAGTCACTTTCTGAAGTTAAAAAAAGAAGTTATTTCAGCTTCAGAGTACATTTACAATTAGACGTTCTTATCAGGAGTGACTTACATAAGTGCAAACATAGAGGTTTAGAGTAAAAGACTCTAATAATTGAATCAAGGTAATTTCTCATCAATTTGAATCGGAAAAAACAGAATTACAAAACAATTTGTTTCACTTTTTGTATGCAAGATATTTTTGTTTTATTGTTTTCAAAGTTTTTCCAGTGAAGCCGATTTTTAATCAAGAAAGTGTTCAAATACATTATTGAATAATGGTGAATAAAATAATTAAATCCATCTGAGTAGCAAAACACAAACTCACTTTTTGAAAGAAGAGCTTCATGCTTACCAGTGAAGCAGATTGTATACTGCGTGACTAAGTGCATTCAAGTGGTGGAAAAACTAAAAAGTAATGAGACCTCCACAATAACACATTAGTGCAATTATGTTTATTTGCAGTACTCCTCCAAACAGAATGAATAACAAACGTTCAGAATATGCAGCCATTTACAGACAGGCTCAAATATAGACAGGACACTTATATAAATATAGACAGATCTTCTTTTCCCTGTTCTCTGTGGTCCACTTGGGCCATATACCTGACTTTTCTCCTATTCTTCATGGAAATACGTAAATCCACCTAACTCTACCCACCAGAAGATAGCAGTAAATAATGCATTCACCAATGCATTTAGCCAGACATGAAAATACACATTTGAATGTAAAAAAAAATATGAGAATACTACTATAAATTCAATGTTACTAAAATATGATTGTTATATTTGTTGATACCACATATGAATAAATAATAACCCATTCATAATTGCACTTCCTGATTTGCAGAGCAATCGTGCATGTACAAAAGGAAACCAGCACTGGCAGCCTGGGTGCTGAGATTCGGCTTGGATCTGCAACTGTGTGGTGGTGGAAGCAGGATGCTGCAATGCATTAAACTAACATGGACACCACACATAAATAAGGACAGAAAAGGAAAGCACTTGTATAACATAAAATGCAATAAGCATTTGCCTTCGTTCTACCTATGGGTTTTGACGTGTTTTATTATTGCCGTAATTTTCTTGATTTTCAGGTGAAATAGAATTTTCATAATCCATGTTTCAAAATTCATTGTATTCAATTTATTTGTTCGTATTGACTCAACATACCTCTTTCTGTATGCATTTCAGTGCTAAAAATATTTTGAGTTTTTATATTGTTTTCACTATTTGGAGAAAAGACTATAGTCTTTTGTATTTTGCTGTTTTCTGGTAAAATTGTTTTTTGACCATAAATGTCTCAAAACTGACTGTGTTCAATCAATTTCCTCATATTTACTAAACATACATCATTATGTGTCCATTTCAGTGCTTTAAACATATTTAAACACATAAAATTTTTGCATTTTTTTAGAGGGAGGAGAGTTTTCTCTAGCATAACTAGAAGTCTGTACAACACTAAATTCCTAGGCCTTGCAGCAGGACCCCTCCATCTGAAGGTACTGAACCTTCCAAGGACAGCAAGAAGATATAAATATTGCATTTAAGTGTGCCTGTGTGTGTGTTTCTTTCTCTCTGTCTCTTAAACAGTTCTTGAAGTCCAAACTGGTGAGAGTGGCCTTCCTCTTTATCCTCCCCCTGCCATCCTGCCAAGGAGGAACTGGCTATGATGCCATGCTGCCCAGGATCCTGAAAGAAACTGATAGATAAAGAATAATTATTTCTGATTTAAAGCTTAGTTTAAGACTAAGAAGTCACTGTGTGCTTATTCAGTATTCAAGCAATATGATTAGACACAGCCAATCATTTACTTTATTAAATCTTACTTTATGATTATGTATTTACTGTGTACCAATCGGACATAGAATAATGTATGTTATGCTTAAAATATGTTTGCTTATAAAAGCAAGGACTGCCCCTGTTTTCTTCAGTTCAGTCTTGATTATCTTGTTGTGTGTAATTGCTGGACTCTTTCTGCAGGAATAAATCCTATTTCTTTTATGGATATCTTGTCGTGCCTGGTTATTCTAAGGCGAGAATATTCTCTGCTCAACAAAATAGAAGTTATACAATACGTATCTCAAAACTCATTAAATTCAATTTATTTCTTCATATTGACTCAACATACCTCTTTTTGTGTTCCTTTCAGTGCTAAAAACACATATTTACATTTTTGGCATTTTGTCACTTTAGACATAAGACTATAGTCTTTTGTATTTTAGTGATTTTCTGGTAAGGTATTTTTTCACCATAAATGTCTCATTACTTATTGTATTCAATTTTATCTTCATTTCCACTCAACAAATATCATTATGCATCCATTTTAATGTTAAAAACACATATTTTAAATGTCAGCATTTTGTCACTGGACATAAGACTATAGTCTTTTGTATTTTTGTGATTTTCTGGTAAAGTAGTTTTTTCCACCATAAATGTCTCAGAACTTATTGTATTAAATTTTATTCTTCATGTCCACTCTACAAATATTATTCTACATTCATTTCAATGTTAAAAACACATATTTACATTTTTGGCATTTTGTCACTTTAGACATAAGACTATAGTCTTTTGTATTTTAGTGATTTTCTGGTAAGGTATTTTTTCACCATAAATGTCTCATTACTTATTGTATTCAATTTTATCTTCATTTCCACTCAACAAATATCATTATGCATCCATTTTAATGTTAAAAACACATATTTACATTTTTGGCATTTTGAAATTTAGACATAAGACTATAGTCTTTTGTATTTTAGTATTTTCTGTATTTTCACCATAAATGTCTCATTACTTATTGTATTCAATTTTATCTTCATTTCCACTCAACAAATATCATTATGCATCCATTTCAATGTTAAAAACACATATTTACATTTTTGGCATTTTGTCACTTTAGACATAAGACTATAGTCTTTTGTATTTTAGTGATTTTCTGGTAAGGTATTTTTTCACCATAAATGTCTCATTACTTATTGTATTCAATTTTATCTTCATTTCCACTCAACAAATATCATTATGCATCCATTTTAATGTTAAAAACACATATTTTAAATGTCAGCATTTTGTCACTGGACATAAGACTATAGTCTTTTGTATTTTTGTGATTTTCTGGTAAAGTAGTTTTTTCCACCATAAATGTCTCAGAACTTATTGTATTCAATTTTATCTTCATTTCCACTCAACAAATATCATTATGCATCCATTTTAATGTTAAAAACACATATTTACATTTTTGGCATTTTGTCACTTGACATAAGACTATAGTCTTTTGTATTTTGTGATTTTCTGGTAAGGTTTTTTCACCATAAATGTCTCAGTACTTATTGTATTAAATTTTATCTTCATTCCACTCAACAAATATCATTATGCATCCATTTTAATGTTAAAACACATATTTAATTGCGCATTTTGTCACTTTAGACATAAGACTATAGTCTTTTGTATTTTAGTGATTTTCTGGTAAGTAGTTTTTTCACCATAAATGTCTCATAAACTTATTGTATTCAATTTTATCTTCATTTCCACTCAACAAATATCATTATGCATCCATTTTAATGTTAAAAACACATATTTTAAATGTCAGCATTTTGTCACTGGACATAAGACTATAGTCTTTTGTATTTTTCTGATTTTCTGGTATAGTGGTTTTTCACCATACATATCTCAGAAATAATTTTCTGCATCCATTTCAATGTTAAAAACACATATTTACATTTTTGGCATTTTGTCACTTTAGACATAAGACTATAGTCTTTTGTATTTTAGTGATTTTCTGGTAAGGTATTTTTTCACCATAAATGTCTCATTACTTATTGTATTCAATTTTATCTTCATTTCCACTCAACAAATATCATTATGCATCCATTTTAATGTTAAAAACACATATTTTAAATGTCAGCATTTTGTCACTGGACATAAGACTATAGTCTTTTGTATTTTAGTGATTTTCTGGTAAGGTATTTTTTCACCATAAATGTACTCTCATTGTCATTGCTAAATATCTTGTATTTATATTGAAAATGTTTTATTTATCATTATTTCATTCCACTCAACAAATATCATTATGCATCCATTTTAATGTTAAAAACACATATTTTAAATGTCAGCATTTTGTCACTGGACATAAGACTATAGTCTTTTGTATTTTTGTGATTTTCTGGTAAAGTAGTTTTTTCCACCATAAATGTCTCAGAACTTATTGTATTAAATTTTATTCTTCATGTCCACTCTACAAATATTATTCTACATTCATTTCAATGTTAAAAACACATTTTAAATGGAAGAATTCTGTCATTTTCGACATGAATGCAAGCACACTATTATTATTATTATTATTATTATTATTATTATTATTTCTTAGCATTTAGCAGACACGCTTATCCAAAGAAACTTACTCAGCTTACATTGCTTTCCATATCATATTTCTATTGAAGCAATTAGGTGAAATACTTTGTCCAGCAGTACAGGGACAGCACCCCAGGGACAATTCCAGATTATCTTCCAGGATAACCCTTTTTCACACTTGGGTTCCTGGTTTTTGTTTCCCCCTTTGGCTTAATGTGCAGGTGTCAGTCAGGCAAGTAGTGTCTGATGGTATACGGCGTGCTACAGCACCAGTGATGAATGAATCATTCATGCTGTTGATTGGCACACAAAAAATTCACACACACTGTATTCTCAAGGCCTGCAAATAGCTGCTGATTGAAAGTTAACCAGAAACGCCTGCAGACGCTGCAGCTCTCCAGGACGCGAGTTTCCCTGGCTTAATGGCTCGCCTCTTTGCACGATTTCCTGCCGCAGCTCAGTTGATGTTACCAGCGTCTCCTCAAGTTCCTTGAATGTACCCGGTGGGAGATGTGTTCTGCAAGCTTCCCTGCCACTGAGCGTACATGAGCACAGTGAGCACACAGATTGCATGCACGGCCAGTATAAATCTCGATTTACATGTTTCTTGGCCATTATGGGATGCTGTAAGGAATATTTAAAAAAAAAAAATTTTTTAAGTTATAATTTTCATCACCACATGGCTTTGATTTGGCTAATAGATTTACATAAATGTTGGGTGAAGTGCTGTGATATCCTGGGCAATCACACATCAATCAAAGAGCATTGATTGTGGAAAGCCGTGAATTACACAGCTCCACATTTAGTCACATTTTTATATGATTTCCCCTTTGATCACCCAGTTAATATTTCATACTGAAGCAGTGTTGAACGCAATGCAGCTCCTTTTTACCCATCACCTACGTGACCTTTTCAAAGCAGGATTTCAAAGCAGAGACACCTGTTTAATCTGCAGGCTGAAATGACATTGAGATAATGCTGAGAAAGCCAAATTTGCCGACATCCAGACTCTGTAAAACCACTTCGTTCTCTGTCCTTCATTGTAAGTCACCCATTTATGCGGCTGTTACAAGGCATTACATCATGTTCTCAGAGGTCACTGAATTTAAATTTTAAAAGTTGTTTAAGAAAAAAAAATTAGCATAAGTAAAATTTGTTGCTCAAAGTTATAGAAACTGAATACAGACCTACATCTAAGGCCTTGTCCTAGACAAAAATGGAATGGTGATAACTTTTCAAAGAATCCATGTTAAACTGTTTTAGAGATCGGAATTATTTTAAGATTTTTGCTGACTGTTGGCAGCGGATTCCATCCCTCGTTTGTCAGAGGGAAATATGAGGTGAACGGTGACCTCAGAGTGGCGATGTCATCACTCACTCGCCTGTTCCGGGCCATTCGAGGCAGGGGAAAGACTGCTTTTCAACGGCTGCATGCATCGACTTTGCATCGACCTTCTGCCATGGGAATGGATCTGGGCCATCAGCATTGATTTCTCCGGTTATTCCTTCCCATTAAAACGAAACAGAGTCACTTTTAATTAATCAGATTGATGGCTCTGTCTGTATCCTTTAAGCCACACTCACTACGGGTGTGATAACTGTCATAGCAGCGGTCACCGTGGACATCGCTTCCCTGAGAAAACACGCATGTGGATTTAACTTCTCCACACACAAATGCACGCACGCACACACACACACACACACACACACACGCGCGCGGGGACGTGGGAGGGAAGACCCTGGTTGAAGGCCCTGTGGCCTGCGAAATGGAGACACATAACTTTCCCATGATGCCGCTGTGGCTTGACATGCCCGTTTCCATGGCAAGCCTTAAGCCACTTTCTCCTGAGAGAACACAGCCTTCCATCCATTCTCTTCAGCTCTGGGACTGGAGGACTGTTTGATAGGGTCTGTCTTTAACTTTTAGTTTCACTCCCCCCGACCCTGACACTCTTAATTTCCCTCTACTCCCTCCATCCCGCCAAACGCTATCCTTCCCTCTCTCTCCACTTTTTCTTCCAACCCTTTTTTCTCCTCTATTTTATCTTCAAGGGAATTTGAAAAAGCCACTGGAAGCAAACAGCAGTAGCAATGGTAGTACTACACGCACACGCACACGCACACACACACACACACACACACACACACACACACACACACACATAGTGAGGTCACGGGGGGAAGATAATTGACTCAGACAGGCAGCAAAGCAGAAATGGAGTGAAGCCCAGGAGACATTTTGGGGTGAAGAATGTCTTACCATAACAAAGAGATGGAGCATTTTAATCAATATTTACTAAATCTGAATAATTCACCACTGATCCCAGCTTTCCATCCTCCCCTATTCTCCATTTCTCTCCTCTCTCTCCTCCCCCTCTTCTCTCCCTCTCAGAGAAATACAAACATATCAGTGTTTATTTTGACAACAACAGATTTAGTTTTAGCCATAATCTTCTGACTAAATAGCATTTCATTTCAGTCACATTTTAGTCATCTCTTATTCGTTGATGATAATGATAATGCTAGTATAATTCAAATGTGGCCATCAACGGTGAGCTTTTATTTAATTATGGTCTAATTTCTATCATAGAAAAAATGTTGTTGATGAACATTTTTCATCCTAGTTTTTTAAAACAAAATTAATAGGGAAACACACACACACACACACACTACAGAAAAACTATAGTTCATACTTTCTGATACCGAGAGGTTTGCCCTGCTTTTCAAAACTAAAACAGCTAGCTCAGAGAGGACCTGGAGTAATTCCACAGCAGCTTAATCCTCTTGGCACAACACACTGGTATCTCAACATGTTTGGACAACGACTAAGAGCTTTTGTTCTCCAGCAGCATCAGGACTTACAATTTAAACACTCGTGTATCACACATTTGCAGTTAAAGTTAAAAATAAAATAAAATAAAATAAAATAAAGCTTCAGCTGAAATCTTTCCAAAGCAGAAAAAAGGTTTTTCCACTTCAGAGTTCCATGAATGTAGATAGTATGTTGGAATTCTTTGTAAATTGGGTTCGGTAAGAAGTGAATGCCACATCATCATAATTGCTGTCGCAGTTTAACCTTTAAAACGATGATATTCCCCTGTCTTGCTGTTATTAATCCGAGCTGCTGTTGCGCTTGTAAATGAGTTGACATTTCTCTGGCCTCCTGGCTTGCCCTTGCAGGGACCCACATTCAGAGTCGTTTGTCTCTGTCTGATGCTAAGAGAACGGTGACTAAGATCTGTTCTGGTTCATTAAAACAGATGGACACGGCTCTCCTCCGACTACAATCTCACCACATAGGGTTTCCACCTTCAGGTAAATGTGCTACATACGGGCTAGAGGATTAATGAGGAAACTCAGGCAAAGCCTCTTGATTATGGGAAAAAAAAGATGCCTTATTCTGGAGAGCACAGGCAAGCGTGTGCACAGGCAAGCGTGTGCTCTCCTTCGAAGCAGGTGAAAATTGCTGCTGCTTTTCGATCACACCACCGATTGCAAGTGGGGCTCGCATAGGCGTGAGACGGAGGAAGATGAGTGCATGAGCAGCTTGACAGGTTGACTCGTGGACCCCCAATAGACCAGCGGGAGTTATTGGGGAATGATGAGACACTGACATTTTGGTGAACTGATAAGCCTCCCTGGGTGATGCTGGAGCCAATCGTGCATCGCTCCTGCGAAGCTGCCAGTCGCGATTGGCTGGAAACCAGATCGTAAGGCCTGAAAATATTTTTTCCCAAATCCGTTAGACTAAATACTGCCTCCTCTCTCTCTTTTCCATCTAATCCTGAATAGTGAGAAACACTCTGCTCCACCATAGTTTCCAACGGTCAACTGTCAATTGCTACACATTGCTCGTGTTTTCCCCATGTGCAAAAAAAAAAAAAAATATATATTTTTTGATTACGTTTTTTGCGTAATTGTAGATTCACATCACAAGCTACATTTCTCTTTTGGGTAGCTTTGCAACAGTTAACAGTTACTACTTTCACTGCGAAGTAATTCTGTCTGTACAACTGCGCTTTCAGCGTAGTTTCCCGAACACTGCTGGCGGCATGCGGCACCAGGCGTTAATGAAGGTCTCTTGTCTCAGCCCTCTTCACAGGGTGGTGCTGAGCGCTAACGATAAGCAGGGAAGTGGAGCGAATGATGAGCTGTCACAGCCGCTGCCGAAGAGCGCAGTCTGAGGCGGGAATGGCGAGCCGCGCGGGGCCTCGTTCAGGCGACGGCGGCGTGGTGACTTACGCGTTAATCGCGCAGGGCGTCGCCGCTGCGGCCAAGTGATGTCATTTTGAGGAGGTGTTGGGGGGAGGAAAAAAAAGTGCTCATCCTGGGCATGGAAGCGTAATGGCAGCACTTCAGTTGGGTACGCGGCGAGCACTCGATTTCGAGGGTGGGGGTAATAGCGCCCCCGGAGGGCCGCGGCTGCCACTGCGGTCCCCTGCTTAATTGAAGTGGTTACTTGCAAAGGAAATCAACCTCCCCAGGTTTCCAGGTGTCAAAACACTGCTGATTGAATGATGTCTTTGATGATTGCAGCATTCCAACCCGTCAGGCCTAGCAAACATGATTTTTCAACTCACGTCTTTTATAAGCGAGTGGTACTTTATACTTATGTCTTTTCGAAGTGAGTGTTACATAAGATCACGTGAACCATAAAATAGAGCCTTGTGGAGCATGTGCAGCAGCACTGAGGGCACCGTTGTCATGACAGCGGGCAGGTTGTCCGGGGCACTGACCCGAACCCAAAGCAGCATCTGAGCTGCTTGAGGGAAAGAGGATCGACGTGACACTTTTTTGTTTGAATTTCCGACATAGTTTGTAAATGGCTGCACCATACAGCATTATTATACACACGCATATTCAGCTGAACTTTGGTTACTTCTTACATTATTGGCTTTTGAAATGGCTTCTTCTCCCCTTTTCTTGAATGTACAATCATACTCATCAA
The DNA here is from genome assembly GCF_018555375.3 of Anguilla rostrata. Taxonomy (NCBI): domain Eukaryota; kingdom Metazoa; phylum Chordata; class Actinopteri; order Anguilliformes; family Anguillidae; genus Anguilla; species Anguilla rostrata. The sequence goes on from NC_057949.1 coordinate 19,805,017, forward strand.
CAGCACCCATTTCCGCGACCTTCGCTGTTGGATTGGTTGCCCTCTGCTTTGAAACAATGTATCACCGTCACAAGCTGCTTCTTACCACACCACAGTCTACAGGTCTGGCTCGCACAGACATCATTCAGAGGAAGACCCTTCACATGCAGCTGGACAGGCGTGCAGGAGGGGCCCGGTCAGCCAGTGGGGGTCTCTGGAGAGTCATGAAAAGAAATCATCATGGCCGACGGAACCCCTTTGAGGTCAGTGCCAATGGCGCATTTCCCCGCGGGGCTGGCAGCCACAGTTGATTCAGTACCCTGGGGCCCATCCGTGCGTTAGAACAGTGCTTTAACAGGATTAGCCACCCAGCAGCCCACTGTTTGTGCCAGGACTGGATTTAACCCAGATGGCTTAACAGAGGAGGTCAGAGAGCAGCCTGTGTTTCCCCAACACTGCCTGGAATGTGATGCACACAGTGCAGCCGACCACATCGAGAGAATTACAGGAGGGGAAGACAGCTGCCGTCAAATTGCTTTTTTTCTTTAAATGCAGAGTGTGTGTGTGTGTGTGTTTGTGTGTGTGAGACAGAGAGAGAGAAAGGGTGGGGGGCAGAAGTTAGAATGGTGGTGGGGGAAATCTGCCGATTCCCATGAGAGCGCACAGTTTAACACTGATTTTTATAACCACTGACATTGCTGTTACCATAATGTATTTCCCTATTGCCTAGGAAATTATACTGCCCAAAATAATTTTATTTTATGTGCTTATTTGTAAAGGATCACAATGGTGGAATGTGCATGAAATGAAATGTGTGGATACATAAAATGTGCCAGTGATTGTAGGGGGCAGCAATAAAAAGAATAAATGAAATTAGCAGTACTAAGAGAAGTTCTGATCTGTGAAATAATTGCACAGTGTTCACAAGTCTTCTGCTCAGGAGACTGGACTGACTGTCAGGAAATAAATAAATTAAATTAATTCATGGAAAATGCTTAGGGTACATTATGGGTATTTTTAAATTGATTAATTGAACTTGCACACTGTTTCAAGAACCATTTCAGTGTTTTTTCTTCTAACAGGGAAGCAATTTTTTTATTTTTGTGGGGGTGGGGGAGGGCTCAGGATCTGTCTTGTTGAAATTTTCTTTAAATTTTTCTGCAAAGCATTTTTGTAATAGCGTCTCTGTGAAAACTGCTATACAAAAATATGCTTAAATTGAATTTGAAAATTAATTGAGCCCAGCCTTGCTGAATGCAAAGTTATTTGGGAAAAAGCTGGTGGAGAGCAATCTTCTACAAGGCAAAGTGCATAGTAAGCCAGCATTATAAAACACATTTAAACAAGAATTACAGATTGTAAATTCCATTCACAGCCAAATCCAAATCCAAATTAATGTGCATGAACTGGAGCATTCATAATGACTTCTGCTACAGACACATTCGTTTTAATTGGTTGGTGCTCTAATAAAGAATATATTACTATACAAAGTAGACATTTGTTCCTTTGTCTCAGCTCATGTCCCTTATGATTAAATACAGTGGATTATATTTTGCTTGATTATTTTATAATTGTTGTTCAGGATTATTCACTCTGTCATTATGCATTCTCATTTAATGGTTGACAATTACCCAAATATATGTCACATAACTCTAGTGCTTTTTTTATTCTGTTTTTCAACAACATATTTATCCAGGTACTTACATTTCTTTTTTAATACTGAGATTATCATTTCAAAATTCTAAAAGAGCTCTGCACTGCATTTTTCATTGATTCATTAATGCAGTGATTACTTCTGGGACTCATTTAGAGACACGGGTTACCCTGGAACCACCGCAGCGAAATACCCCCGACAGCTGCACTCCCCGGCGGACTCAAACCTGCAGCCATCAGGCATGAGCGGACACAAGCGTGAGCACGAGAGTGTCACCTCTGATCCGCTGAACCAGAAACACACACGGACAACACTGCAGCACCCAGGGCATTACCAAGCACTGCCAATCTACGCAGTTCCTGAGGCTAAGGCCTGGTCTGTTCAATTCTGTGGTTTTTATCACCACCATGAAAAAGTGTGCATGTGTGTCATGTGTTTCTTTAAAGATAGTCAATGGGCACTTTAACAGAAAAAAGTTGTATATACACAATATATACCCCTAAGGAGGTGTGGTGGAAACCCGACCATTGGTTCCCACCTTTTGGAGAAACTTGATGTTAGTTGTGCTAGCTAAAAGTCCACTTTCACATTTACTGAACAGCAAAAACTGATACCAAATTGGGGGGGGGGGGGGGTTGGACCTTATTGGAAGCACCCTTATTGGAAACACTATTGCAGGTTGTCAGGTTTTCCATTCATGAGAGGAGAGGAGAGCTGGCTGCACACTTGATGTGAGGAAGAGGTCTGTGAGAGTGGCATGTGGCTAATTGCAAAGGGGATGCAGGCTGCATGAGCCGGTTCTCCGCTGACAGGCTCGTAGCGAGCGCTCAATCAGCTGTACGCTTCACAGCTCCTTCAGATCCCGCCTCAGCTCTGACTCACGTGTGCTCCGACCTTCTTTCTGTTTCACCACCTTTACTTGCCTTCGCGGTTCTTACCATCAGAATCAGGAAATGCACAGACAATATACTATAAAACAATGATTCCTACCCTCAAAAACTGACCCAGGACCGGCTTTCCCACAATGAATCCAGACCCTCGCCTTTGTTTTTGCACTGGGTGGTAGCTGATTCAGGATACGCTTCGGGGTGGAATGTATCCTCTAGCGCACAGGCGTGATCTGCACACTCGCGCAATCCAACGGCAGCGCCTCTGCCAGCGGCGGCCTCCGCAACGCGCCATTTATTCCGTACACCGTGTGCGCTTCGCAGGGACTGGAAGACCGATTGCGGGACTATGAGCCCATTTATCCAAGTGAATGATGAACAGGCATGTCTGAGCTCCTCCCTTGTCTATCTATCACGGGCAGCTGTTGCGGAATTACCCAGACGAGCGGAGGTGGTGGGGTCAGTCGAAAATGATTGAAAAACTGCGACGGGAGCGTGGCGAGCTCTGGAGACGGCGAGGGGTGCGCGGCGGTTGGAGCTATTTATTCACGCGCGCATTTGGACGGGCTCCTTCGGTCAACGGTGCGTTTTTTTTTTGTTTTTTTTTCAAAAGCTGCTTCGGGAAACGTGTTGGACGTTCTCCGGGAGAAACGTGCTGATAAACGACATCGGGCATGGCTGTCATTGTCTCCGTACGCAGTCATGCCCGGTAACCTGCGCAAGTGAGCCCTGGTTAAAATGCAGGGGATACATGACACTACAGCACCACTAAGGTATTTTGGGGGGAAAAAACGAGAGCTGAAGATTGCTTTCTGCATTAGCCTGCCAACTTGGATAAACTACACCATAAAGATGTTCAACATTAAATATGCTATTGCACTGTGTATAAATTCATGTACCTTTCAGTGGGCGACTGACCTTGACCATGTGAGGAAATATATAATAAAAAAATATATCTGAACGCTTGCAAAAAATTTTGACAGCCCGTTTTAAAAAATACCGCTCTGTGATGATGTAAAGGGGGATTTTGTTCGGTCGGACTACTGAACGCATCACCCAATGGAGTGGAAAAATACGGCAGTGTTGCTGTTTCAGATCAGAGGGAAAATCATGATGTAGAGCTTATTACCAGATGGCACAGTGAAGTGGGGGGAAATAAAGACTTTAATGAACCTCAGCAGATCGAAGGTTTTATCTCTTTTCATGATTGTTCTGAGCAGGAGGCATTTTGCTGTGAGTGCCATGTACTTATTGGATCCCTCTTGCTTGTTAAGCTCATGAACGCATTAATATAATTCAACCAAAAGCAAGTCCATGTCATGGACTCCTATCTTGTCATACAAAAATAGAATTTGGTGTTTCAAACACACATATGTGTATCATTTACACATACATGTGTATACATCTACAGGTAGTGGCCAAAACAGTTTGAAAACTTTGGTAAATGAGGGGCACAAAACATTGTAATTAGATTAGACCTCCACACAATTGTGGTTCCTGGGTTAATTAAATAATTAACATCCCAGCATGCTTAAAGTTATATACGAAAATGCAGGATAGGCTTTGCTTGCAAATAATTATGCCTAGCGTGGCAAAAAGATGAGACCTCAGTGACATTTAAAATGATTGCTGGGCCACATTTGGCAGGAGCTTCAGTGACGAAGATCATTGATCTTTAATGTGAAACTGTATCTAAGGTAGTGTTGGCAAGGAACTCTAAGACACAGACCTTTTCAACAAAGTGCAACTCTGCTTGGAAGCCTGTATTCCAGGCTTCTGATGTCTGTGCATTTAATTCAAGGTAAAAGGCTAAACAGACTAGCAAATGGATCAACAAAAATCAGACAAGCAACTGCAAATTTCAATCCAGGGCATTAGCAGGCAGTTTCATCAAGAACCATTGAGAACTTTATAAACAGGATATCATAGCAAGGTTGCAGTGCACAAACTACTCAGTACACCTGCCAATGCACATTTTAGAGTACAGTGGTACACAGAGCACAGGCACTGGGCTACAGGGCGGTGGAGGAAGGTGATGTGGTCAGATGAATCGTCCTTCACCATGACCAGGTCAGCGCTAAGTGCTAATGAATGATTCTGAGTGATTACCTTCATCCCATGTTGCAGCATATCTGCTGGAGTGTCCTCCAGGATGGCAAAGTATCTGACCACATCACACGTGAGGTCGCCCAAAGGTCCGATCGGCATGGCAACAATGTTATCCATACGCCACGGCCTTCCCAGTCACAAGATCTGAACCCAATTAGGAATGAATGGGGTATTTTAGAATGATGGCAGAGACAGTGACACAAACACACACACACACACAAACACATGCATGCACACACACACACATACACGTATACAAACTCACACACACATATATAAGATACAAGAAATGGGCCATTAAACAGCTATGGATGAAGAATGCTGTCATGTATAGGAAATGAAAAGCATAAAGGATGGAATTGCAGCCATTCAAGGTCAGCGGCCCGGGCCAAAGCGTGCGAGCTGGAGCCGAATCTCCAGACTGACACCCAAACACAATGAGGAAAAACACAGCAATTAGAAAAGGAGAGATTGATTTTTCATGGATCTCCATCCAGTCCTCTGGGGATGAATCAATACCAAGACACTAATTTCCTTTCCTGAGCCTCAGGGGTGAGAAGGAACAGTTGGCGGTTTCCCCACCCTTCTGACCAACATAGAAACATGGAATAAGCATAATTCTGTGGTCTTTGAACTGTACGTGTAAAGGAACACGTTTCAGGCTGGGTTTCAGTGAAAATCCAGACTCGCTTTAGGACCAAGCACAATACAAAAAAAGTATTCAGGTGAAGTCAGTTGCATGAAAGCCATAGCAAGAAGGACATGTGACAACCGTTTATTTTTTTTGTCATAAATAGTCTTCGATTTCTTTAAATTTTATTTCATACAATACATTTTACAATGAAATCTATACCAGGTACCATGGTGAATGTACACAGGAGTGTGGGAAGGGGAAAAAGGAAACTCAATTATTTATTTCTAATTTGAAATCATCTATTTGGAAGTCACTATTTCTTTATTGCCTGCAGGCTCAATATTTACAGTTAAATTACAGGTTTAATTTTTTCGTTATTTTTCATTATTGCACAATTTCAGTTTGGTTGAACAAAACATAATCAGTAAAATAAAGCAATCAATTAGTTTTGACGATATTGTACAAAGAAAAAATATGCTATGTGTACAGGTTTATATATATTAAATATATATGTATATTCATAGACCCTTTTGTATAGAAACATTTTTTTTTTATTTGTTTAAAAGTCTCATGGACACACAAGAAAAGAAAAAAAGAAGAGAGGATAGTTGACTTTGTGACTGGATTTTTGGATCTTGAACTGGCAAGCCGACCAATGGGAGGAATAGACTCCACCCACCTTGACATGACCACGACCTTTTCGAAGTTCTCATCTGAGAACACGTGACTGACAATGTTCTACGCCCTGCTGTCCGTCACTAAAATCCCAAAGCCTACTGCACACCCCCAGCATTAACCCCCCCCCCCCAATAAATAAATAAAAATAAATATTGGCATGCCAGTGCCAACAAGCTGGATTTAATGAAGAGGAACTTAAATGTTTCCATATCCCAGCCCCCGAGACTATTGGAAATGGGGCTGTACTTGTGCACACTGAGACGCTGAGAGCCCCGTTGAGCTCTTCTTGTAAAACTGTTGTGGGTCGACATCGGCATTAAAACAGGAAATTCCCTCATCCGTTCCACCATGTATACATTTTATGCGATGGTACAAAACAGTCGCGAGAGAGCATAACGGAGCACCTTATCGACTGCAGGAATTATATCGAACAACTTTAGCGGATTGCATTAACCTGCTCAATGAAGCAGATTTTTGTTATTTATTTCTGGAGTTTGTGCCATCTCATTTATCATATTCCCCCTGGTCACATAAGATCCATATGTATTCAAGTAAACAGCCTGCTAAATATTTTCCGGAAACAAATGTAGCCCCACTCTGTGAAGTAAAGAGATAAATAAGTGGAGGAAATGTTGTTTTTTTTATGCTCTCTCTGAAATCCGTTACAGGTCTCTCATATAAACCTCCTGCTCCTTGACTCCAACCACTGAAGGATGACATAAGTAACACATTATACTACCAAATGTAAATGACCCATTTACACTTCAGTTTTTTATTTATTTATTTTGTTAGCGAAGCGTCATTAAGCACTGGAAAGTGCCGGTTTTCAAACGCATTGCTTTGTTTTTGCGCAAATGACAAGAGGCAGTATATTCCTGGAAAATTCAGACTCAACAGAGCAACTGGACTGCATGTCGTGAAACAATACCATGAAATTAAGAAGCCTAGGGGAGAAAAAAAACAAATGGAAAAAAAAAATGGAAAGGACACATCCAGTCGGTGAAATGCTCTCTGCAAGAGGAGATAAAAAAAAGCCTGACTTGGCCAGCGCTTTCTCCATGGCTGCTTGCCGGCTGATGTGTCGTCTGCGCCATTGTCTCTACTCTGAATCAGTTGCCATGGAATCTTTCCCGCAATTGAAGAGGGATGGGAACTGGCGACCAAGACAAATTAGGCTGGTTGTGCCCTGTCTGCGTGCCTGCGCACCGCGGACATGCTGGTGTACCTGCACACCGCGGGACATACTGGTGTACCTGCGCACCGCGGGACATGCTGGTGTACCTGCGCACCGCGGGACATGCTGGTGTACCTGCGCACCGCGGGACATGCTGGTGTACCTGCGCACCGCGGGACATGCTGGTGTACCTGCGCACCGCGGACATGCTGGTGTACCTGCGCACCGCGGGACATGCTGGTGTACCTGCGCACCGCGGACATGCTGGTGTACCTGCGCACCGCGGGACACGCTGGTGTACCTGCACACCGCGGGACATGCTGGTGTACCTGCGCACCGCGGGACATGCTGGTGTACCTGCGCACCGCGGGACATGCTGGTGTACCTGCACACCGCGGGACATGCAGACCACCCCGAGGCCCTCCTGGCATACCCGCAGACCGTGAACAGCTTCTCACACTGACACCTTGCTCCCGTGATAACTGCACGGCAGTCAGGCAAACATGAAGACTCTAAAAACCACGGTAGCACGTCGGAAAAGGTCACGCACAGAGCCACATCAAGTCATCAGGATGTATAGTGGTTGGAATTTGAGTATGAGCTAACGATTCTCCAGTATGTCATAAAATAACCTCAGAGGTTGCAATAAGAATGCAACCTCTGAGGCAAACAAATTGTTTCTTTTCTTTTTCTTTTTTTCTTAAAGGCATTGTTAAATAAATGCATTCTGGCTTTGATGTTCATGCACCCTTGATGAGGAAGAAGAAACTGTGCTTTACATTTTTGCGAACAGGAGCGCAGAGAGGGACTGAGACCAGAAGAACATGACACGGTACCTCCATTTTCACTCTGCACTCAAAACATGTGTTCAGTGTATTTCTGCAGTGTTCTCCCCCATGTCACAGGAAGGGAACACTGTAGACCCGTCTTACTCAGGAAAAGAAGCCTTCTAAAAACGAGTAAAACTGTAATAAAATATATGAATTATACAAATGCAAAAATAAACAGCTTTCCTTTAAAAGGTCACAGTAATGAGTTAAATAACTCCAGTACTGCAGACAATGCAGCAGGCTGCATGTGGAAGAAGGGTTTCACAGAGAATGCAGGGAGGGCACACCTCAATGATTAATGTTAAATCAGCTCTGACAGAGTACATTTTACTCTAAAAGAGTGACCTGTATCCCATTTTGCACTCATATTAAAAACTGTTAGAGCAGAGTGAACATTTTACCTTATAATATGACATAAGTCTCACGTTACTCTACGTTGAACTGTGGCTGGGACTAGGAATTAATATGAGCTATAACTACTCCCAAGGCCCAAAGGTTCCCAAAACCCTAAAGCAAAAGGGATTAGTGTACTACAATGCCCACAGTCTATTACAGTTTTTTATCCCTGGCAACACAGGTGCTAAAAAACACATGAATCCTATCATTCTGCTCTTTCATTTGACCCTGCCTGGCAGTTATAAACCCCTATAAAGCATAAGCTCAATTGAAAGAACAGTCTTAAAAACTTCAGTAGAAGCCTGTCATTTTATCTGTCCTAACAATAGTGTGGAAGTTAAGAAAGGTAAAAAGACCACCCAAACATCTGTCCAGTTACTACAATAAACCAAAACCGTAGCAGCAGGATTAACGGGCTCATGTGGCTGCATTATTAATTGTACTTTTGGGGGGCATAAACGTTGTAGCCAACAACACATTATCAGACCATTAAATGTCACTTGAAATCTTTTTAACAGACTTTATTATCTGTTTTAGTGACTCCCTCCTGCTTTGTCTAATGGTCCCCTGCCCCGCCTCTTCCTGCCTGCAGTCCTCCCCCTTCCTGCGTCCAACCCCACCGGCATCAAAGCAGCCGCCGACAGGGGCAACGGGCGAGACTGATTTGAACGCGCTCGCCCCCACGCACGTATTTACCCTCCGAGTCTGTGTGACACGCATGTGCAAACAGCCCCGCTACGCAGCTCATCGGCGAGGCCCGTCTGAACACGCCCGGCGACCCGCCATGGATACGGCCCGCGCAAACAAAGGAGGCCCTAATCAATCTCCATGACAGCCACATCCTGACTCGATACTCCGGCCCGCCGTTCAGCCAAAGCAAAGGTGACGGGAAAAACAAGTCCGCACCACAAGATGTGCTTATACCCATATATATATATATATATATATATATATATATATATATATATATATATATATATATATATAACACCGTGGTAATCTGTGCACTGGCAAATATATAGGTGGACTGGGGAGACGAATTGCCGGGTCTGTTGAGGATGGGTTTGAGAGAGAAACACTGGTCTGTGTGAAGGCCAGGACAATGGACTCTACGGGAATTTACCAAGGGGGATTTTTATCTCCCATTGCTGCCGTAGAACTGGAACCAGGGCAGCACCAGCTGACCCCGATTCAGCACGATTTATGCCATACAGTAGCCTACCAGCACCAGAACCACAGCTGAAGATCTTATTTAAACACAGGATTTAGACTCGGAGTGAACCAACATTCCAGTATGTGGCCATTTGCATAACCAAAGAACACATTTGGTTTTTAATGAGAACACATCCACAGTGTACAAACTAAACTGGGAAGGGGATGCAGGGGATTTGTAGCTATCCAATCAATCAAAATCAGTATATATATATATATATATAATACCCTGTGTGCATAGTATGTGTGTGCATAGTAATCCATGAGTGTAATAGATGTCCAACAACTCTAGCAAACTTAATAACCTATTGAATGACTTCTTAAAGATTTTTTATATTGGGAAGTTTGTAGCAGTTATGAATTTCTGTTTAGGATTATAATGTAATGTAATCAGCAAAATTATGTTGATTTTAAGTTTTCATTCTGTCATGGGAATATAACAATATTATAGATCAGTTGTTATTGGATACCTTTTATAAGATCATATATGACTGCAAAATAAAGGTTTGAAGTTTTTAACAGTATAAGTTTCTTCTCAAACCTTGTCACTGTTGGGAAAATGGGTACAGAGATTCCATGTACATTCATGAAGTAGCCCAAGATAAAGGCCTTATGCAAGGTCAAGGAAAGATCAATAGATGTTTCAATTAAAGATGTGCTTCAAACTGTTGAGAGTCGTTGCCGCTCTCCAAAAAACCTGGTTGAGTAAATCCCGTTGACTATTCTTCAATACTAAAATGCTGAAAACACTATCCCCCCCTTCCCCCGCCTTTGTAGCTTTAACCTTACACCTTACATTGGCCAGATAAATATGCAACCCAGCCAAATGACAGTTTTACTTCTCGTTATCCGGCGCTGACCAAAAAAAAAGAAAAAAAAAAATGAAAAAACGGTTTCTAGATTCTGGCTCAGAATCGTGATTTTTTCCTTTTTTTCATTTCACTTTAGCGTGTGATGGATGTGTGCACTGGTTCAAACTGGAACAAATAAGCCACGGCAGCTCAGTCATATTTCTCCAAATAATGCGCTCTACCTGCAGGGTAATTACAACTGGCTGCACGCTCGGAAAATGAATTAAAACTCCTCCGCATCTAGATGGACACATTCGAGCTGATGTCAACCGTAGCGCAGCCACCCTGAGCTAATTCCCTTTCAGTGTCAGCACTTTGCATTATAATTGAAATACAGATGGGATTTTTATTAAGGTGATGCACTCGGAAACAGCAGACGACTGGCTGTTTTTTTTTTTTTTTTTTTGCGCGATGGTATGCAAATCCACAGGGATACAAATGTCACAGTTGGTCCCAAAAACCCATCCCCTCGGCCACAGCAGACATTTAGCACCAGACTGCTAGCCACACGTAAAAAAATAAAAAAAATAAAAATAAAAAAACATACATCTACACACGCGGAAACCTTCCGTTTCGCTCGGATGATGTTTTCTCCACAGAGGACGCGCGTCTGTAGTTAATTCCGACGAGAATTCGGGGGACGATAGGTTTTCTTTCAGTCTCAACCACTTTGGAAGATCTGTTATGGTTATGAAAGCCCGTATTAGATTCGCAGTCAGGCACTGTGGTTGTATTGGGGCTTATGGCGAGGATTAGGTGGAGGCCACTGTCAGGGTTTAGACGGAATCAATATCGACGAACAAGAAGCAGAATTAATGTGCAGGTTTAGTATGAATGCAGTGCAGTCTTAGTCTGCTGGTTTGACACCAGATCAATGTTGGATAACAGCGACAGCACACACGGTTAAAACGTGTAGCCATGCAAAGACAACCAAATGCAGTTTACATAACAGTAGCTACTATACAACAAAGATCAATTCCTTATTCCCTACGTCTTATCTAAGCATGCCATGGTCACGTTCTGCACAAATCAACGTACAAATTGGGAACTGAAAAAGACTGATCGTGTCTAATTTATCTTTCATTATAATATAATACACACAAAGGCTTTCCAAAGCTCAGACATTCAGATTCAATTATTTATTACACTAAAAATGTGGCATTCACATTACACATGCTGTGAAACAACCCAACCATGCAAATGAATGTTACGCTTAGCTTTTGCTTTGAAGTGTGCTGCTATTTTAAATTGAGATTGCCTGGAAAGAGTGTCGTGTTTTCAGTTCACGCTGGTATTTAGCTCAATAAGACATGGTGGATGCACATTTTCACCAGGGACAAACAGCTTCTTATTTTCCAGTTCACACTCAGAATTATGTTTCCTTTGATTTAAAGGAGGGGCCTGAGGACTATTTGAGAACTACCCTTGAATGTTTATTGTAAAAAAATTAATACTCACACGCGCACACACACACACGCTCCACTCCATGTGCAAACAGGGGCAGGGCAGGGCTGCCCATGACTATCAGGGAACCAAAGCTGGGGAGGAGGGGGGGGGGGGGGGGGGGGCCGGGGCATTGTTACACATAAACCTTACCAATATTGCTGACCCCCGTTGGGCCGTATCCAGGGACAAGACCCCTGAAAACTTCCCCATTGCACTCTCTCCCCCCGCCCAGGAGAGAAATGAATACGCTGCACATCCACAATCATATCTGCGCATTTGGCTCTGTCCATTCAAGAAAGACCCGCCTTCTATTTTCCGTGGGACACGTTTCTAATCATCCGCTATCATCAAGTCCTCAGCACTGCAGTAATTTACTTTCGGGCCTCGGTACAGACCTGTGTGAGAGGCCTATCGCGTTGATGAAGCAGGCAAGACCAGACAACAAGTATATTACCCAGTTTCCGTGGAACTTTTTTTTTTCTGAATAAATATGGTAATGAGCCTCATTGGAACAAGCTTATGCTAATCTGATTCTTATCCTTGTGGTGCATAAATTCTATTTTATTATTGAAATCTGAATACGCCTTAGGTGAAATTTGTGTTGGTTAGATTGTTTTTTAAAGGGAAGGGGACCTGTGGAGACAGCAGGAAATTAATTGACAGGGTGGGGGTTGGGGAGGGGGTAGGGGGGAGGGGGAGCAGGGGAGCAAATTTTGGGAATTTATTAGCTCTGTGATTATAAAAACAGAAGAGTAATACATACACCCCCATACGTGCAGGGGATACTTCAGCTCTGATTTGGCTGTGATAATTAAGGGTGTAATGGCAAAATAAAAAAGAAATTAAGAAATTAGTAAAGTCTGTTAAAATCCCTTGAATTCCAGAAGAAACTACAGTAAACTTTGGTTTACTCTGGTGAAAATCTTCAGAACTGTCTGATGAATCTGTCTTCTGTCTATGACACTTATAAATTGGTTCAGAACACCATAGTCAGATACTGACAGTTACAAAGCAAATTATAACTAATATGTTTATGTTATGACAACTTGTTTATTAAAATTCATTACATCTTAACGACTTTATAATTACAAGTAATAATAGCAACCATTTTTAATTCAAATATCACCCTGGAAAAATAATGGGAGGAAGTGGTGTAGGAACATAATAATTGTAGACCAAAACGAGACCAGATAAATTAACATACGCATGCCAGTTCAATTAATGCTAGCTTACCTTTGCGAAATGTGCCCTAGACTGATACCAAAACTTATGAAGGGTTCGGAAAAAAAACACGATAAAGGCGAGAGAACGGACAGATTGTACCAGCCAGACAAATCATTACCGTCAAATCAGACACGGAGTAGTGGTGGTGAACGGCCTTGACAATTTCACAATTTTCACCGGAGCGTGTTCAGAGCCGGAGGGACGGCGATTGTTTTCGCGAATTAAAACAGACACACCGGATTGTGACGGAGAGGCGCGGCTCTCCGTGGACGAAACGACAGCAACGCGTTGCTCCGAATTACACCAATCACCTCTCAGCCCGCTGTCACACAGGGGTCCGTTTGCTGATTGGGGAGAAGAGAGCTCGGGTCTGCGGACTTCCTCACAGAGGGAAACAGAACCAGGATTCTCTAACATTTCAACAATCTATTACTGAATCCTCGGCACAATCACATTTTGACCGGCGGTTTCTCTTTTCAATTAATTAATCTGCAAGCGGGGCGGGGGCGGCTCAGCTGCCATCTCTTAACGCGCCGTTTTGTCCCGCAGCAAAACTCATTTTTCTGAATGAAAAGAGGGGACATTTTTCAGAAATTGAAGGGATCTAGGATCTGTGCGCCACATCTACAGCACTGCAATTTGGTCCAAACTCTCTAACTTATTTGGCGGTAATTATTACTGTGTTTACGCAGCACGTGCTAATTCATACAATATGGCAGCTCGCATTTTTGCCAGATGCAGTTCGGGGTATGTGCCACGCTCAAAGGAATAAAAGAGGCATCTGATTTAAGTATTCGATTCTGGAACTGTATAATTTCCCTCCAATCAGCTCACTGCGTCAGCACTGGCCTTGTTCTTTTCCAACACCCTTCCCCACTGCCTGCATTTTAAGCTTTAAGTGCAATTCAGGAGGTTGGCTAGAAACGCTCCGACCGCCTTGGACCAGCCTCGCACGCTGACAGGAATAGCTTTGCATACATTACGCTTCGCCTGCGAGAGGCCTGTCTAAGCCGGGCTCCAGGTGCAAAGTGCACAGGGTTTTACAGGGGATTTGCAGGTGTGATTAACTGCCTGACCAACTGGCGGCCTTCAAAGGAAACGGGCCTGGGATTTCAAATCAACACCTTTGTGCCCTCCCCACACACCTGCTTTGAACATGCAGGCTACCGGCAACTGATTAATGGAAAAAAAAAAAAAAAAAAAAAAACCATTCATGCTGCACATTCAATTGAACTTGAGCCTGAAAGCAGAGGGGGCAGGAAAGCAGGAAACCAGGAGACAGGAGGAGAGAGAGAGAGAGAGAGCAGTGCTATGCTAATTATGACACCTGTTTACTGCAAGGTAAATGTTCTGTGGATGAATCAAGGACCGAAGATGGAAAAGGGGGCGGGGTTATGCCCCTATAAAGGTCTTTTTTTTCAGCCTATCATCACCCTGTTGTAGCTCACCTGGTGTCTGTATTCTAATTAAAAGATTGATCATCTCTGCTGCAGAAGGATCCCACCACCCATGCTTTTGGATTCTATTTAATTGAGAACATACGAGCAGGTGCCCTCCAGAATGTCTTAAAGTGTAAAGTACAAAGGTCAATAAATGTTACGTGTTACATTTAACAGACATAACCAGGGTGACTTATACAGGTTAGGGAATGAAAGCCTAGTCCCCAAACTATTATGCTACACCGGTGCCCCTAAAAGTACCTTTAATTAGTTTTACGAATTTGAGAGAAGGACTTAAAAAAAAACCCCAAAAAAAAAAACGATTTGTTCAATTCTTGTTCTGACAGCTAGAAATTCAGGGAAGCAGACATGATTTATAAAGTACCTTGCTCAAGGCAGTGCCTCACTTGAGGACAGAACCCACAACCTTGTAGTTACAGGACCGTTTCTCTGTTCTTTATACAAACAAAAGATTTCTCTAGACTCACTATTATTTTCCAAAAGAAAACAGATTTGTCAACGCCGCATGTCTGGTCGGGTTAGCCATTTGACCGTACAGAGGTCTACATCAGAACCAACCTAATGAAGTCGAATGCCGGCCCCTGCAGGGTCAAAACAATAAACAGCCCAGACAGGTGGTTCAAATGAATGCTTTCCATTGCAGCGTAACGGTAAGTGTACTTCCTTCTGTATGAATTATGCATCGGCCTCAGCGCTGTAAGGTAAAATGTTTTGGGAGGAGTGTGTGTTTTGCCTTCTCTTTCAGGCAAACCGGGCTTTCTTTGGAGCTTGACGGAAAGAGCACGAGCCTAATTTTCCTTCGCATTACTTAAGCACAGCCGAGAAAGGCCGTTTTATCTCGCTTTTCTGATGAAGTACCATCGGTGCGCTCGGTCTTGCAGGAACTGCCGGTTCTAACGTGTCGTGGAGGGGGGCGTGCTCCAAACACGGTCTAATGAGGTAAATGCGATTCTCCTGATTTCCGATGGCAAGCCCCTTCCAGCGGCACGGCACGTACCCGTGTCCCAAATTCCTCCTTGGCTCCCGAAACGCCGCTAGGGATCTCTCTGTTCGCAATGGATAAGCGGCGAAGAGACAAGAACCTGAACTGAAATCGTGTTAATCTCAGAGCCCAGACGCGCCGCCTTGATCTAAATCACGTAGAACAAAGCAGGAAAAGTGCGCCCACAACTTCAAACGTAAGGTGCTGGAGAAGAACAGTTTTGATCGTATCGCGTAACTTGAGGTAAAAGTTAGGCAGCTAGCTTTTTTTTTACCAGACAGGGGTTCAGCTATCGGCCTGAGGGCGTTTGCAAGCATGCACACAAATGCGGCTTTGCTCCAAGCCCTAAACCCCAGAGGAGAATTACAGACGTGATGGCAGATTTTCACTTTCCACCTGCTGGTTTCCCTCTGTGCTACATTAATGGTAGTGCTGGTCTGTATAAATTATTAATCAGAAATGTAATTTCATTTGTTGACATGGCAACGGGAGCATGCGTAAGGTCGGCAAACAGAGATGCAAACGACCGCCGCCACGGCCACTTCTTAACACCGCTACCAGATCCGGGATCAGCGTGGTGGCAACATGACAGCCAAGCCCCCGCGCAGCTCGTTTACACATCTCCTCGACGACCATGGCAACCGACCAATACAGGGCCAGGTCTGGGAACGCAGCATGCGGCTGATGGGCAGGGTTGCCATGTCCATGGTTTTCTCACCAAACTGGGCAACTTCAAAGATGAACCCGTTGGTTAAAAAAAAAAAAAAAAAACCAGAACAAAAAATGTTGTGGGTAGCTGTTTTTTTCGGGCTACTATTAAAATGCATTATGCACAAGATGGGTGTAAAGCCATCATCAATCAAACCATTGGGCTGGAAATATTTTTTATTAGCTGGCAGCACTGCTGATAGGGGTGGAAGAGTGCTAACTGGTAATGGAACATTAACTTTTGCATTGGGCATTACCCGCTGGGTCAGGAAGGGCAGAGGGCAGTAAGGCTGTGGGATTTTAAGAGTCACAGAGCTGAACATGCTGAGGATTGTTTTCAGGTTTTCGTTTACCAGCAATTAAGTACCACTGACCGCTGTACCACTCTCACTGACACTGTCCTCAGTACCTCTCTTTTACTCGAATCTTGCTACCATCCCAGGTATTCTCTGGTCACATCTTATCTTATATTTGCACTGTGCATTCTGCACATACGCACATGCTCATTTCACAACTGCAGCAAAGTACAATGTAACAAAATTTCACAGTAGGTTAAGAACACACACACGTGTGTGTGTGTGTGTGTGTGTGTGTGTGTGTGAACTCATGATTAATTAAGGTTGACCTTTTGGGGGTTTTATGTTTGAATTGTGTTTAGCTATTTAACGTTTGAGTTCAGTTTAGATGTGGTAATTCAGATGGTCAGAGACTGAAATTTCACATTGGTTAAATTATATAGATCCTGTATACCTTTATGTAAGTGGGCATGTTTCAGTTGATTAATAGTCAAAATGAAATCACCTTTTTATTTGTTAATTGCATCTTAGAACAAAGGGCTACCAGGGAGTTTTTTTCTGTTATCGTTCTCATATCAGATTCAGCTTCAGGTCGCTAATTGAGTCTCCGCCAGAATCGGTGCTTTTTTATGTTTTGATGAATTTCTGAAGCGGTTTTGGGGGCAGCCCTATCGTGCAAACATGCTTCAAGTCAAAACTGCCCCTCTTTGATAGCCGCAAAACACAAGGAAGACGCTTAGGCCAGAAAAAACAAACAAACAAAAAAAAAACAAACACCATTCTAAGAGTTTTTAACCACAACAAAATGATTTAAAAAAATCTGTTTGACCCTTCTATTTAAAAACAAAATGCATGTCAGTAGCATCAAGGAACACAGCAAACATGCAATTCAGTGTAGAAGATACGAACAGGTCAGGATCACACACTATAGCACAGAGATGGGGTTATATCTCAAAACCAATCATTCAAAAATCTCTGCAGGTCACAGTTCAAAATTCTACCAAAAATATTTCAAATATATAAAGGCATACAATTCAGGAGTTCCTCGGTTCCAATCCTGTAGAAACAACCTAATTTGACTCCCACATTTGAATCCCATGGCCCTGAGTTCTATCAGAGATCTCTTACTTGTATAGTTAGGACCAATGACAGCCCTGGTTATTGAACTATTTGATTGGTTGAGTTAATTAACTGTCAGTTCTGGAGACCAGGAAGAATATACCTAAATATTACGAAGAAGGGTGCTTCAAAATGAGGGAAATGTCAACGATTTTAACATAATGTACACAGGGTACACAAACGTGCCCACTGGTTCTTCTTAGCTGCCAATTTTAAATCAAGTCCATTACCAATGGATAAATTTTTTTCCCCGCAAATTAAAACAGACCCTTCCAGATCATCTTAGCTCATTTAGGCCAAACCTTTTTTAAAAATTCTATTCGTCTAAACACCACTACCAGGACAAGAAGACAGCTATTACTTCAATTAATAGACTACTTTTTCTGGAGGGTTCAGTTTTAATGACACACAGAAGCTGATTACCATTTGCCAACTTCCACCAGTTTCTGAAGATGAACCAATTTCAGCTGGTTGCATTACTAATGCAGCTTGTGAACAGGTTGGTCTTAAGTCTGTGCATCATCTGAATTTGAAACAGTTACAAGGGACGCTCTACTCTACCACAGAATAACATTTAAAAATAATTTGATTTTGGCTTGAGTGGCATACAAGGGGGTTCAACATATTCTCAGTTAGACCAATAATACAATATATTTTTTTACCTCTAATTATGGGTCAGTACAGATACACAGGAAATGAATGCAGGAAATGCTGTTGTACTAAGAAAAGAATCAAACAAATAAAAATAAAACGACACATCAACATCCATGCTACAACACACCAATGAAGTGATAATCATTGGCTGGTGAAGGAATATCCAAAAAGTGCCACTTTGCTGTTAGACACTCAGATGAAAGCTTCTGGAGTCATCATCTATCTTAGTTTAGCATATGATGCAAAAAACTAAACTAAACAAAACAAAAAAATAAATAAACAAAAATCCAAATTTCCCACAGCCTAGAAAAGTCTTTGTGATATGAATGCCTTCTTGTGCTGAATTGCTTTGGCTATTTCCTGCTCCTTGTTAACTTCCTGTTGATTTTAAACTCCAAGAGGAACCTTAATCTGCAGTTGCAGGTACTCAGGGAAGCCATTTATCGTTGCACCCAACACTTCCATTTTTTTGTTGTTTTTGTTTTGTTTTTGTTCTTTTTTTTTTGCTTGATTGATCCCGCTTAACCCCATCTTATAAAATTTTTTCATGTTATAAAACTGGAAGCAACTTGCAAAAATAAGTTAGTAAACCACATACAGATGATATTCTTTCCCCCTCTCTTTCCACTTTCCATTCTCTTTTAAAAACAATTTACAAAAAAAATTTAATCCGGTACACCTCCGCATCCGTACACCTCTGTATCCTTATTAATTCCCATAGACAAGACCTGCTTTAGAAAAAAAAGCAACTTCCTGTACCTGTGCCTTGAAATCCCTCTCCAGCGCAAACTGTGTGGTAATGCTGATGCAGGGGAGTACTCGTTCTTGTAAAACGTGTCAAGCCATATGTTTCTATTGCAACTGGTCCGTAAACACCCCTCCCCCCTCCTCCCCACCTGCCTGTTCCACCTCACACTGGGATTGGATTGGATCTAGAGCTCAGCTGGGAGTCCTCAGCTCCGCCCTCTTCAGCCTCAGCTCCGCCCTCTGCAGCCTCAGTCTCTTCCTGCTCCAGATCTGACTGGGGTCCCAGTAACTGGCACTGCTCAGAGAGAAGCCCGTGTTCCTTGCACCGCCATATGCGATGCATTTTCAGTCCTTTCTCGCTGACACGCACTCTGTCAGCATTTGTACCACTCTCAGCTTGAATTTCCCCCGTGCTCCTTTTATTCTCATTGGGAAAGAGGGTAAGAAAGAGGGTGGGTTACATTTTTCAGCTGAAAAAGTGCATTTCATTTTGCTACCTTAAGCATAGTATCCGCCGAACAGGGTCTCTCTCCCACAGCCAGACACCAGAGAGCCTTGCCTAATGGACCTTGCTGATGCTGTCTGCAGGTCTCTGCTGGTCGTCTGTCCGTTAAGTCTCTTTGGGAAAAAAGTGTCTGCTTCTGCATTAAATAAATCCCTGAACCACTGCCATTATACATAGGCTCTGTTAAAGAATCGCTGTTCAATTGTTGACTTTTAAAATGAATTCATTTTTTGCTTTATGAACCCTCGTTAATCAAAACCACTGACAAAGATCTCCATGTCCTCGTTGTGCATTTGTGTTCCTCCTCTGGCTTTTCTGTTTTCCCTTTCTGACCTCCGCTGTTAAATTTGCGCGGGCCTGTTTGAGCGGCACGCTCATATCCAGAGGCACAAGCATCCCGCAGGTGTGACAATGTGCCTTTCGACCTCTGCCGCTTCCTCCCTTTTACCGTCCACTGTAATCCCCTTTCGAGAAAAAAAAAAACAAAGATCTCCCAGCTAACTTCACTTGGGGGATATGCAAATTAGGAATGCGTCACAAACAGAAGAGAGAGGGGAGTTTGCGGAACGTCGTGTGTCGGGCGGCTCTCCGATCCAGGAGAGGGAAGAAGAGGGGGCCATTGGAGAGCGGCGGTAATGACGTGGTGGGGAGCGGGGAGGGAATGTTTCATCTGTTTTTTCTCGCGGCCGCCACCGCCGACTGGCTTGTACTTTTCATTTTTAATTCAGTCACCCCCGTGCCCCCTCCTCTGTGCCCCTTCTCCTCCATCCAGGGGTTTGAGAGGTAGCTCTGGGGGTCTGCGCCACAGATCTGACGCACTTCCCTCCCCCTCGCCGTCAGGCTCGCTTGATTCAGGCTACCGGTGCTGTTGCATTTTTTCACCAGCTGGGGCGCCAGAGAGCAGGGAGAAAGCAGCGACGTCAGCGACGGGCTACTCAAAGTCTCTGACAAATGTTCGCTGTTGCCCGCTTGGCTGGACCCGCATCCTCCCACCCCTATGCCCAGATCCTCGTCGGAAGGATCCATAGAGTCTTGCCTGTTGCAGCCGGGGCTCATGCTGCCACCGCAGCTGCTCTGGCTCCTTTGGTGCCCCCTGGTGGCCTGGAGGTTGAAGACGGCCGGGGGGTTGGCTAAGGGGTGCGCGAGGGGCCCGAGCACGGGCTCCTCCTGGAGAGGGCAGATCAGCGGGAGGGGCAGGTCGGAGCCTCGCGGCGGGGACACGCTGAAGCTCAGGCCCTCCTCCAGCGTGGTCTGCAGGCTGCCCTCCGAGCTCCCCGTGGCCAGGGACGAGTCGCTGTGCGACGGGTACTGAGGAGAGACGCACAGGGGAGAGACGGTTTATTCCTCCGGAGAGGTGAGAGATAAAGACGCCCCCTGCTAGATCTCAAGCTCTTGTTCACAGTAGCCTCTGAAGTCAAGCTTCACAGCCACAGCCGTGGTTACAGTACCTTCCTTCTTGCTGTTGTTACCGGGTTTTGATTTAATCTGCTATTCCTTTCGGTGTAATATTGATCAGAACTGAGTTTTGTGTCAAGTGTTTGTGTGCTTTATATCTCACTCATGAGGTAGCAGAGTCAGATCAGCTTTCAACTTTACACAGTTCAACTTTACTACTCTGGTGCTTGTAGATATTCCCATTTGGTGGCATTTCTCATAACGGTTGTGGAAATTGCTTTTGGACCTTTGTGAAATGATGAATATAATTTTTTATTATTATTTTTTAAGGACAGCTGTCTTCCTTACATATATATTCCCCACTTTACATGGAAAGCAGAGAATCGGCTACCCTACGCACTGCACCATTTATCTCACCCTGAATGACTGAATAGTTCACTATCAGCGGTTTATGACATTAATTTATGATTCATTTCGAGTGCATTACTTACTGCCAGCTTCGCAGTTGCTGGAATCGGGGCATTTGGAGGTTTGTGGTTTAACGCAAAAAACGCTTCAATTAAAACAGCAATGGTATGCCTTCAGATACATATATAATCCAATTATTCCTCGAAAATTACACTGAATTTTATTATTTCCTGTGGCCCATATAGCCTGAGACTGCTGCACACATGTAATGAAGTGCCCGCGTGGTACAAAAGCTGATATTTATGTTGTCACTGCAAGTGCAAGCTACTTTAGAATTCCTTTGGAAGTGCATTTTCTCGCTTTTAGACCACAAACCCCTGAAAGCCCCAATAACAGCCACTGTAAAGCCGACAAGTCATCAGAAACTCCTCTAAGCCTCTGAAACATCCTAAATGCCTCATAAAAACTGCCCGGGTCAGTGGAAAGGGAACCGAGACTGCACTAATATTCCCCGAAACAGCCCTGAGCTGTTCAAATGACACAGGCCCCCACCTGTGTGCCCAGCACTCTGCTGTTGGCCCCGGGGGACCGGAGCGACGCCCAGGAAGCAGGGGAGGTGAGCCTGGAGCCTCGAACCCGGGAGGACCCCGCCCTCCTGGGGGCGGCGGGCGGGGCTGCAGCGACGGGGTGGAAGAACTCTGCGGGGAGGTGGAAAAGAGACGACGACCCGTCCGCGTCCCTGCCCCCAGCGCTGTTAGCGCCTCTGAGAGTGCCACCTACAGGCAGAGATGGGAATGTCACCCTTTTGTCAGTAAGTCAAACAGCCAAGCAGGCTGTGTATCAGTTATTATGCCAATAATCCAAATAGTCTAAAGTGCCTTTTTTTACCAGATTTTTATAGTGTTAATTAATAATTTCTGTTTTTTAATGGTTGACATAGATTAACACAAGAGCGTGTTTTGCATATTAATGACTGATTAAAATAGATTAAAATAAGTGATTAAAATCTTCACTACTCTTTTACATCCCATATGAAACTAAACTGCAGAATTTCCTCCCAACATGAGACCTGAGGGTTTTATTTGTTGCGGGGGGGGAGGGGGGAGGGTGACCTGTGCTACGGGTGGGGCTGTGCTCTGGCTGCTGGTTTTGGTCTTGGGGACACCCCTCTGCTCCAGGGCTGTGGGGCTGGCTTCCCTCTCCCTCCTCCAAGCTGTGGGAGTCGCTGCTTCCTCTCTCGTCCTGTAGAAACATGGCACAGCGTGGGATCAGCCAATCACTAGAGAAGGGCGGGGCTCAGGAAACAGAAATGCAGTTCTTTTCTCATGTTTCCTAATAGGACAAGATTCAACATCAATGAATTTACATGTATAACATATTTTAAGTCCCAGGCATTCTTATAATCCATCCATCTCTTCACTCTTGATTTTACTAATTAAAACATTTGTTTTACCAAATAATGCACGTCTGGGTAACAGTGTTTATCCATGCCCTCTGCTTCCTTGCTTCACACAGAACAGAACCATGGCTTAGGGTAAACATGCCAGAATCCAGATATGCTTTAATTCTAAGGTTCTGCAAGCCACACTTGGGCTGATCATGTGACTGGGACTGCTGGGATTTATCTCCGCACACAGTTTTACTTTCATGGGAGTTCATGGCCATTCAGGCTCAGCCAGAGAGCAATTAAGCACACAGGGTAAGTGAATTAAGTGCTTAACGACAGAGACAGGGATCAGCGTGGAGATTAGGGCTGGGAAGAGGGGCAATAGAGTGACTCCAGGCCTCAGGCAGCCTACCTTGCCCTCCCTCATCAGCAGCTGGTAAACACTGTGGTCGTCCAGGCTGAGGTCATCAGGAAGTGCCGGAGACGAGGACTTGTCCGAGAGCTGCTCGGACCTCAGGGACGCCTGCTCCACCTCAGCCAATCGGATCTGCCGGAACGAGATAGAGAGAGATATAGAGGGAGGGAGGGAGGGAGAGAGAGAGAGGGAGAGCTAAAGTTTAATAAATCAGAGATGGTAAATCAGGGGGAGTGATTGATGAGTTGACAGCATCGGCTGAAAGGTGGAGAGGAAGTCTGACAGGTAAGGAGCTTCACAGTGATATTATTAACTGGACACATGGACTCTCTGGCCTGTTTCACTCCATCACAGTGATGGACAGAGCCCCCTGGGACAGATACAGCAACTGTGTAAGCATTTTGCGACCTTGTGTGTGTGTGTGTGTGTGTGTGTGCATGAGTCTGTATGTGTGTGTGTGTGTGTGTGCGTGTCTGTGTGTGTGTGTGTGTGTGTGTGCATGAGTCTGTATGTGTGTGTGTGTGTGTGTGTGGGTGTGTGCATCAGTGTGTGTGGACGTGTTTGTGTATCTGCATGCAGATTATGGAAAGCTTCTGAATGCAGTGGGCACTATTGTCAAGACCCAGCTTTACTGACAGGGATTTTGGACATTAGCCTTTGTGCCAGACACAGCCTACTTACAAACATAAGGTTTGTAAGCTTTAGCTTTACTGAATACTGACTGTTCTGCACTACTGTGCTGTGGATAGCATTTTGATCACCAGGGACACATAAGCAATTCCAGTTCAGTTAAAAAAACACTATTTTTGTCTTTTGATTTCTTTCCCCTCAACCTCCTACGTTATGCTTACTTGATATCATATCTAAGACTGCAGTATGAATGCTGATAAGCACATTATGCAAAGCAGATAGCCACAAGGGTATGTCATACATTTGAAAATCTATCATCTATCATCTTAAGATGCCTTAAAAATCAGTTAATGATAAATGATAAAATTTGGGTAATGACAGTGATTATATATATATATATATATATATATATATATATATATAGTATACCTGAATAAAGTTACATATATTATATTATTATATTATTATTATTATTATTATTACTATTATTATTATTATTATTATTATTATTATTATTATTATTATCGTCATTGTGAGGTCACTGGCGAGGAGGCCCACCTCCTGTGGGTGGTGCTTGCAGTCTTTGCAGACGGGCGGGGAGGAGTAGTGGTGGAAGACCGATCCGGAGAGGTTGTCGATCATCAGCAGCTCCCCCTCGAAGGAGTCCTTGATCAGGAGGGAGACGCTGTCCAGCCACAGGTTCTCCTGGAAGGGGGAACGCACACGTGTACAACCCTCGCACCGCGATGCCATCACACGCTTTCAGCATCGCTGCTCATTTAAATTGCACTGACATCACTTCCATTTACATCACCGCCATTAAGCAGATGCTCTCACACAACGCAAACGCACGAGCAAAGATCAGGGGTCTTTGGGGTCATTTTAATTAATACTCATTGGCCGGGGTTAAATGAGCACTGACTAACAATTAAAAGCCATAATAATATATATTTTTTTTTTCACTAAAACGGTTTGGCCATTTCAGTGATCACAAAGAGTAAATACTGTAAAGAAACAGTGCAATGCTTGCATTTACTTGCATTGCAAATTTAAAGACAAATGTTGATTGAATACAGGTCTAGGTTAAGGGCAGGTGTTACCTGAATACAGTCCATTGTCTGCTATTCAAATAACCAGCTGCCAACTGAAACACTGCAAGCCTCAACTCTTTGACAATGTGAGGTCACTTTAAATGAAAAAAAAAAAAGCTGTACAATTAATTATGGACTCTTATTAAATATTCACCGCTCCATTTAAAGTGCAGCGGTGTAGCACTGAAACAGAGGTCTGCTGCTCAGCCTGTCTCCATTTCTCTCAGGCCATATTTTCCTCCATCTCACAGTTTTAATCTAATTATTTAGCCGTGACTGTTTTTTACTGGGTCAGAGTCATAATTTGCTAAAACATAAACTGCTGAGAAACCTGTGAGGAGAATCTGCTCCCATTTATCTTTTTTATTTATTGCTCTGTAACCGTTTATTTTTTGTGTTTTTTCTGTTTTGCGGGTCATGAACCTGAAAGAGGAGAACGCTGACCAGAGGTGCACCCCATGCTATTACCGAAGGTGAGCGTTAAATGTACGGTCACGCGCTCTGACTCCTGCGATAGGCTCACCGGCCAGATCAGGTAGTCTGGTTCCCCCTGCAGTTGGACACCATCATTGCCATCATAAGAACTGATGTTTCAGTGTGTTCTTGACTGCTTATCACACTGTTTTTAAAAATAACAAATGCGCCTTCAGTGCCTTCATTCTTTCAGATATGCCTGCATTGCTGAACTGAACTGACAAATTGGTCCGGCTAACGAATCTCAGACACAAAGAGGAAGTGATGAATGTGAATGTGTTTAGATCAGAATGTTGAACTGTTCATCTGAAAGTGCACACATGCACACATACACACACACACACACACACACAATAAAACGGCACCCTGTTATATTTGGGGATACACCATTCCTCCAGGCAGACTGACATGTTTTCGAATCACATTCCCCAACTGCCACTTGTGCAGACAGGATGCCACATAACCCAACCCTAGCAGAGCATCTCTCTCAGGTGTGCCTAGCTCTCCACTGCTGTTGCCATAGCATCCAGACACACACAGGAAGCATGGCAGGGCAGGTGCAATCAAAGCAATGCAGCGCACTTCTGTCAAACGGCTCCTATCGGGAATAATGCATACAGGCTTCTTTTTAATTTGAGTTTTGCATTTGATATGCATCCACACAGATGGGCTGCTGGAATAAGCCTTGCACGTTCAGTGTGAACCAGATTCCTCCCAGTATCGACTGCATAAACATGTCACTGCAGGTTTAAAGCTCTCCACAATGGCGATAAGTCATTGGGGAAATAGGGGTCTGAATTGAATCCTGAGGACTTTGGACATGGCAACTAATGGGGGGCACTAATGAAAGAGCATTTTGCACGAGATATTTCCAATAAGGTCTGTGGCATTGTTTACACATTCAACTAAAGACGCTGAAATGAAACAATTTGCATCAGACATTAAATAGAACTGTGTGATGGACAGGTACTCAGTGCACAATACATTAGTGCAATACACTTTACTTGTGCGCTTCTGACTCAAAAGCATCCCGGTGTTATGAAGAGATGACAGCTCTACAATTAAATTCAAATGGAGATGAGCACCGGCTCACAGGTATAATCTCATGCTCTGGATGCACTGCTGCTCAATGCAAAATGGTGAACTGAAGAACACATTAAAGACAAAAAGAAAACGAAAGATGAGCATGCAGTAGTTTCATTGCGACGTTAAAAGAAATGACGATGATAACGTTTGGCTGTAGTTCATATGTGAAAGGCTGGTGTGAGTGATGAGGGTCTTAGTGTAAGCAGTGGAAGGGAAAAGAGGCGACTCCTCTCAAAAAAAGCAGAACGCTTCAGAACGCATCACGTGCGGCGGGAGGGAGGATATCCAGCAGGGATCCAGGCCGAGGTCTTGGATACTTGGTCAGATCTCACACGCCATAAATAGGCAGAAACGCGATACGCCCTCACTTTCAGTCTCCCTGCTCCAGCGAGGGCGTGAGCCTGAAATAGCAACAGAGCTGCTTTACCCAAAATGCCCTGTTCAGCGCGCTGGTAATACGCGCTCCCTGTCAGTAACCCCACGGACCTGACGCATCAGTGACGGAGAGAAGATCTGCTAAACGCGCCGCAGACCAGCTCCTGGGGACGACACCACTGTCACCGCTGCGCTTTCTCCTCACTTTATCCTCCCTCCCCCCCTCTCTCTTTCTCTCCCTCTCTCTCCTTTCTCCCCCGCCTCCCTCTTTCGCTCTCCATCTCCCTCTTTCACTGCGCTGGTTTCATTTGGTATTTGAAGTCCATTTTTCACCTATGATAGCTTTGGCCCCCCCTGCATCTTGCCCCCTCCCTCCCTCCCCTCCCTCCCACTCCATTATCTCCTCGAAACGCTCGCCCCATTCAGCCGTCTCTCCTTCCCTCTGCACCCCCCCATTTTCCCCTTCACCCCATACTGTCCGCCTGTCTCTCTGGGAATGTGGAGGGAGAGATAAAGGGGCGGCCTTTGGGGAGCGTCCGCGGCGCGGCTCTTAAACGCTTTCCTGGCTCTTAAGTGCTGTCGCCGCTCTGCAGCAGGGTGGCCATATTGTCTGCACTCGCTCCTGTTGTTCGCTGCTCCCCGCCAGGGTCACAGGAA
Organism: Anguilla rostrata; assembly: GCF_018555375.3. Classification (NCBI taxonomy): domain Eukaryota; kingdom Metazoa; phylum Chordata; class Actinopteri; order Anguilliformes; family Anguillidae; genus Anguilla; species Anguilla rostrata. The sequence continues at coordinate 19,832,480 of NC_057949.1, forward strand.
AACAGAGGCACCGGAAGGGGTGTTACAGCAGTTATCTGCGGTTAAAGCTCAGACTGGTTTGCTGTGTGTTATTGGTTTTTTTAAACATCGTCCTATTCCTGAATTTTGGTCTTTCGGCACTAGTTCAGAAAGCCCGGTCGTATATGCAGGCCCTTTCCAATCCCAGTAGAAATTTGTGAGAGTACAGCCAAGAACGCATGATGTCACTTTCTGTCTGGGAGGCCCCCAGTGGAGGTGCACAGTAATGGTGGCTGAAGACGGCACTACTGTACCTAAGCAGCTGGCTCAGGCAGACCGCAAGCAGACCAAAAGCAGACCACAAACAGACACCCTGCAAGCAGACCACAAACAGACAGCAAACAGCCTGCAAGTAGACCACAAACAGCCTGCAAGCAGACCACAGGCAGACCACAAGCAGCCTACAAGCAGACCGCACATATCCATCATATCCACGTGGCTTTATTAACCTCCTTTCTTTCTTTCTTTCTTTCTTTCAGAGCCTGACATAATTACTTCGTTATCATTTTTCCTCCTCCCCCTCTTTCCCTTTCAGCTGGTTTTCCTCTTCTGAGTGTTTTTTTATTGCGGCGCGTCCAGCTATAGATAAAGCGGCCCGTGGTTCTATAATTATAGCGTGCTGCTGAAGTGAAGTGGAGCTTGGGGTTACAGCTTGTCTGTCAGTTACATAATTGTGTTGGCTGAGCCAGGCTAAATTTGGTAACTTAAAGCCTTTTATAGCTTGGCAAAGGTGGCCGGGGATGTGAGAATAAGAATACCCGTGTGTGTGTGTGTGTGTGTGTGTGTGTGTGTGTGTGTATGTGTCTGCGTGCGTGTGTGTATGCATTTGTATGTGTGTTTGTGTGCGTGTGTGTGTATGTTTGTGTGTGTGTGTGTGTGTGTGCATGTATACATATGTGTGTGTGTGCACGTGGGTGTGTGTATTTGTGCATGTATGCGTGCGTGTGTGTATGTGTATGTGTGCATGTATGCATGTGTGTGTGTGTGTGTATGTATGCATGTGTGTTTGTGTGCGTGTGTATGTGTGTGTGTGTATGTTTGTGTGTGTGTGTGTGTGTGTGTGTGTGTGTGTGTGTGTGTGTGTGTGTGTATGTGAGCATGCGTGTGTGTGCATATCTGTGATTAGCACACCAGCACAGTGAACCAGTGGGCTCTGCTCCGCTGCACCCCCGCTTGCGGTTCACTGTGTCTCTGTGCCGCGGGGCCCGGGGGAGGGGAGCGCGCGTTGCCGTGGCGACGTGACGCAGCCAAAGCCGGCTAAGAAAGGTGCGCGCCGCCGCCCGCCCGCGCCTCCCTCTCTGAAAACCCCGACCGCGTCCCCCCCCCCCCCCCCGGCTCACCGAGCGGCGCTTTCGTTAGCCCAGCGCTACCGTTTCCCGCAGCGCAGTCACCCCCGGGTCACTGGCACAGCCACGAACGCTCGTCAGACAAGGTGCGAGGAGACACGGCTAATTCTCCCAAATACACACCGCCGCACAACTAGGATTATGGAGGCTAGTAAGAAATATACATGGACATCATGTAGTAGTAATCCACGGGAATGAAGTCTTTAACTTTGACCGTGACAAATGAAGGCAAAGTTTCATGGCAGCTGATTACACGGAATCACACCAGATGACTGTTATATAAATGAGTAATGCTTCTTAAGGCATTATAAAGCCTTTGTGAAGGCTTGTGAGGTTAGGCAGGAGATGAGACTAACCTGGGCAGGGGAGTAGAGCTTGCGGGGATTGTGTGGGTCTGGGGGGGCGGAGTGAGGGGTGGCGTGGGCGGGGTTTGGGTTGACGTGGGCTCCTGCACTCTGTCGATTCCCCATGTCGCCTACCACTCCTCCAGGGCCTCCTCCTCCTCCGCCTCCTCCTCCGATCCCCCCCATGCAGCAGAGGCCGCCCTGGGCCAGCTCCAGCTCGATCTCGGCGTCCATCTCGGCCTCCTCCTGCGCCTCCTTGTTGGAGTCGTCCAGGTGCTTCATGAGCACGGCCACCACCACGTTGATGAGCACGAACTGCGCCGTCAGCACGAAGCTCACGAAGTAGAGCGGCGAGATGAACTGCAGGCTGGGGTTGCAGGTGTACTCGCCCGTGGGGCACTCGCGCAGCGTGTCCTGCAGGGGGCGCACACGAGCGTTACGGTCTACTCCGCCTGGCCACGGACACCACGGTGCTGTCAGTGTCTGTTAAGCATCTAAACTAAGTGAACTCCATCAGTCTGTCAAATGTGAGAGTTTTATAGTACATGGCGCTGGATGAGAGCTTTCCAAGTATGTTAGAAGAAACTGAACAGACACTCAAGGGGATTGCACGGCGCTGAAAAGTGTGTTTTACCTCAAATTGGAAAGTCCAATTAGTAACACGAACCCCTAAATTCCAATTAGTTATTTGCAGCCACATTCATGCAAATCTACAGTTCTCCTCCTCCGAAACGTGGAGGCGCCCAATCAGCAGGTGTCGCTAGAGAGCAATGGAACACAGACCCCTAAACAGACTAAACCCTCCTGTCCCTGGGCATCACAATCCACAGACAGCGGCACGTTCCGGGTTTGAATCGAGACCGTGCGGCTCGTCCATGCGCCAGAACGGTGCCTCAGCCGGACAAACGTACCCGGCATGCGCTTAATTAAGTGTGTCCCTGTGACACTAAAGCAGAATATGTAAAGAAGAAGTCAAGCAGAGTTCAAGACAAGCTGGGTGACATTGCGAAATTCAATCAAGACGTAACGGCGCTCTTGCACAAAATAATCGCCCATAAAAGCCGACTGAAACGCTAATGCAGACCTGCTGGGCAGCACTTTCAGACACGGGGTGCATTCTATGCACTCCAAAGCGGAACGCAGCCAGTGCAAACAACGAAAGTGCTGAGCTGGGACTCCTTTTGACATCAAGGTATCCCTGAGATGAAAGAGCAGACAGGGGCATTTTATAAGCTTCTCCAGGGAGCGGATTCTCGGGCGCCTTCCAGAGGTCAGCGGGAGAAATGGGGGTCGCCTCTGTCAGCATGCGTCAGATGAAGGATAAAGAGCCCGTTCTGATGAGGGCCGTTTGCGCGGTGCCACGGGGCCCGGGGCCCGGACTCTCACCTTCATGATCCCGTTCCAGTTGTCCCCCGTGGAGACCTGGAAGAGCGTGAGGAAGGCCATGCCGAAGTTCTCGAAGGTGGCGTGACGGCTCATGCCCTCACAGGGGAAGTCCTCGTTACACACTGGAGTGGGGGGGGGGGGGGGGGGGCAGAGCGTGAGCAGGAGAGAGCCACACACACACACACACGTACACACACACACGCAGACACACACACACACACACACACACATACATACACTAAAACACACATACACACACACAAATATACATACATACACACAAACACACATACACATACACACACACACACGCAGACACACACGCAGACACACACACACATACATACATACACACAAACACACACACCTGCACACGCACCCACTGTACTGTACGTATACATGCACGCCTGCACACACCAACACGTGTGCACACAGCCACCCACACAGCTTCACCCACATACGCACATACACACACATGCATGCACAGATATGCATGCAACTAACACACATCCACAAATTCATCCGTACACTCATCCACACAAATGCACAACACCCACCCACATGCCACTCACATACACACACATTTCAGCACACATCAACCATTCGGTATGAAATACACAACAAAACCACAATATTAAGAGGCTATTAAAATGTTTAACAGCTAATAGTTCATCTGCAGAGAAATATTGCTAGCTTTCAGTAAACATGTTCATACTGGGGAATGAATGGAATCCAGATGCATTGGAATCACAGTGTTGAAACATTGTCGTGTCAGTGTGTTGTGCTTGTCACACTGTTGGGTTGGGTCCCATGCACATTAATGAATGGAGCAGCGGCATTTGGTGATGTCACTCACCCAGCTCTCCAAATAGCTCCACCCCCAGAGCTGCATATATAAAGAACAGCAGCATGAAGAGCAATCCAAGGTTCCCCACCTGAAACATATCCACCAATGAGAACACAACCTGCATCATCACATAACTGGTCATGTCCAATCAGGGCCATGCAGTTTTTTTTAAACTAGGCCCTTCCATTCAAATTCTATGCCAATCAAGCATATACTGTATAACAGTGATTGTTGTAAAGGATAATTAATACAGGCAATACCTGGCATTTATATATGTATGAATTGTATGTAATTGCGTGTATGTGTGTGTTTGTATGCATACCTTCATGTGCATTTCATTTGTTTTAGTCATTCCTTTACAAGTGCATTTCTTTACTTGCCATTTGAAATGGTGTAATTATTTTTAATGTCACTCTGAAGAGGCACTTTAGGCAAACACATTTCATAGCATGAAGCACTTCCAGTGAGCCAAGGGGAAGCGGCACGGCTACAGCGCAGCCTGCCCGTATTAAGGCGCGCCGGATCCGAAGTGGAAGCCGCTTCACGGTAAGTGCGCGATTGTTATGAAGGATTGGGCCGCATAATTGAAACAGCTGCGTATGTTCAAAGCAAACACAATTTCATTAGCCAAACAGCCCCACGGCGGTGCCCTTGAGAGACAACCTCCCCCTCCCTCGGGAAGAAACCGGAGGCCTTTGCCGCGGCGGTGGTGCGGAGCACATTAAGTGTGGTCGCCCCGAAGAAACCCGTCCCAATAAATCTCCACTTCTGACATATCGTTTGTACTGCAGCGAAGGAATGGGATTGGAGTTTACCAGCAAGAAAGAGAAGCAGATGGAACAGAAGAAGAACATGTTCATGCATTGTGTGAGAGTTCACTGCAATGCAGTGGTCCATTAACATATATTATTAATAATAATAATAATAATAATAATAATAATAATAATAATAATAAACTATTTAAACAGCACTTCTCATAAAGGTGTTCAAAGTGCTTTCCAAAAAAGGCAATTAAACAAATGAAAGATAAAACAATGCAGAGATAGACTCATGAGAAATGGAACTATAACACATAAAACCAGTGGTGGCAGTGTCATGCACAGACCAAACTGCTGGAGAAGAACAAAATTGTCTAGAATGTGATTGTATGCGATAGTAGTAAGATTTGCCTTCACTGGAACTAAGAGGCCTAGCCCAAACCATGAAAAACAGCCCCTGACCAAGGGGTGTCCAGATACCTTTGGTCATATAGTGTACATGAACTATATTTCGATGATCACAATGCTACCAAGCATAACGAAACTAAAAAAGGTTTATTGTATCTAAAAGTCTAAACTATCTAATGTATCTAAATTGGTATACAAAAACAAGATGTTCTTAAAAGGAAAAAACACATCCGCTCTGACCGAACAGAAAGTCGCGTGCATTTCTGAAACGGAGCGGCGATCTCTCGCAGAACAATGGATGCTTGGGGACACTGCGGAGTTCTGGAGAGAGAGGCCGGATGACACGTTCATTAAAGCATTAAAGCGCACTTAGTTGCCATGGTGATCTCCGCCGGCGGAGATCTCGGCGCACTTCACGCCGCCGCTCCGAACCGCCGCCTCTTTCGCTGGGTGATTAACACTTCTTTTTTTTTTCAGGCTTATCAGCCTCTCGCCAAACTCCCCGATGAGGCTGGAGAAATGGCGAACGCAAACGGCGGTGACAGTCGCATCGCGCTGTCGCTGTTTCCTCAGCGCTCAAAGACGCATTAGCACGTATTTAGGGGCATTAATGGAGACTCCGGAGATTTGAAAGTCATTTGTGTGAACGTTATGTATGAACTTTTAACCGATTAACCGGCTGCATGCTCAGATTGCGGGTTGCACTCGACAGGTGCGAGCAACAGTGCTCTTAATAGAGAACACTAAACAGCGGGGTTCCAAACGATTGCTATGGCGATAGACGTATCATAAACATACTGGTAAGAAAAGATGAGCGATGTGCATTTTTAATGCTAAAGGTACCTGCTCCTTCCCAATGAAATCTCATTAAGGGGGGGGAAAAAGACAAAGGCAGTCCATGCAAGGAGCGAGTGGTGACGAGGACCAAAGTTTGATTTAACAGCGCGAATCCTAAGCGGCATTAGCAGGAGTGGGATGGGCTGCGAGCGACAGAGGCCATTGGGCGAGCCGAGAGCTGGCCGCGCTCACCGCAGCCCAGAGGGGCGGGGCTTCGGCTGACGGACGACGCCTCACCAACGCGCCGCACAATAAGCAACACCGGACCGTGACGCAGAACGATAACGCGTAACGACACACGCCGCAGGATTAGCGAGCGCGAGCGAACAAACCGAACGCAGAAATAATAAATAAAGGGTTGGGTTAGCGGCAGCGTTGCTGAAATAAGGCAGCGCCGCAGCGGCTGCAACCCGCTGGCTTACCGCGCAGTTTATTGGCCTCCCTGCAGGACGCCCAGCGGCAGGTACGCTTTAGTGTCAGTCTAATTTGATTCCGTGGAACAATTTCTTCTCATTGAATTGCGAGTTTGTGCCATTTCGGCTCGGAGGAGGAAGATAAAAAATAATGATAGCGCGCGGCTTCTCGCCGATGCGACTGCATGTCACGCGAATGAAGGAACGCAGGCGTGGGAAAGTCACCCGGACGGTTTCAGGGGAACAAAGTTAGGACCAGGAGTCCACGGCGTCCTGCCCTCCTCCGTGTATTAGTCAGGGGTGCATTTCATGGCGAGCTCCTTAATCATCTTCTCCGTTAATTACCTCCCACATGTCCTTCAGACATTGCGCAGGGCCAAGGTGTTAATGAGCGGGAATCGATAACTGTGTAGGCCGCGGGGGGAGGGGCATGCTGTCAGTTGATCGCTTTACTTTCATTAGGATCTCAACCCTCCCCTCTCCCTCCCCACCTCACCCCCACCCCTGCCCCTGATTGGAAGATGCCACCACTGAAAAGAGGACCTTGCATGGCTGATGATGTCAAGCCATCCTCTCTGGCCACGTGATTGGCTAGAGGGAGGTACATGTCTCTACACCCCCCTCACTGCCCCGCTTGCTGTGAGCGGTCACTCTAAATCACCAATTACTACAGCCTCTTAAAAAGGAACACATTCTAGTCATCGATCCAGATTGTCTAACGGCCACTCTCTATGGTTATCGTGGCTTGGGGGATCATTTGGGTGTTACTCCGGAGAGACGCTCAATGTCTCTCCAATTTATGACAGAAGCATTACTTTAAGTCTCTGTGAAAAGATGAAGCAAGTTGATCTATAGCTCTGTTCAGCAAAGGCTCACTAGAACTAGGATTCAGTATGCCTGGTCTAAATATACCAGGACTGTACCTGCTACACTGCAATATTCCTTAACATACACAGACCAAATGTGACTGTGCAATATGTATACATCTTTTGCTATTAATATTATTTAATAATATGGGCATTTGTATGTGCACACTGTGTATGTGTGTGTGTAGACAGACACCCATAGAAGTGTTTTGTAAATATTTCCCAGCTGCCTGAAGTATGTGTTTGCATAGCCTTATAGTTATGCCTGGAATGGCTTCTGTTGTCAATATGACTAAGAATCATTTAAGCGTTTACACTAAAACAGATTAAGAGGATCAAATCAGGATTTGCTCAGCTGAACCAAACCAAATCTGCTGCATTTAATGAGCCTGGAATGACAAACAGTATTAAGGTGATTCAATTAATCAAGCGGAGTGAAACATGAACTTAATAGATGAAATAGTAAACAAAACAATATATTACATAGACACAACACATGCAGAAAAATAATTGTAAAATAAGTAGGGTGTTCTTCCAATTACATGATTGCTAAAAATTTAGAAATAAATCATTCCATTTGAATTTCAGAAACTCAAAATTTGCCATAAGCTATTACTTCCTATATTTAAATACCATACAAAATTAAAAGAGTTGCTTTACCAGAATATAGCATCTGATTTCTATTTAAATCACCATGGATTACTGTCATCTTAAGTCTCAGTAAAAAGTTTTTTAAAAAAAAGGTTATTTCTTATGGGGATTTTAGGATGCAAGCAACTTAGATGTTGACTTCAAATAATGTTTGTGTTTTTGAAATATGTTTTTTTGTGTCACAAATGCACCATGCTGGTATTTACCAAAATTTATATATATATATATATATATATATATATATATATATATATATATATATATGTATATCTGAAGATGCAGACGTTATGTTGAATAAGCATGACGTTATGTTGAATAAGACTGTCCATGGCTTTTATAATTGGACTCTTTGTATTGCTGCATTGCACTTTTCAATTATGCATTTTATGTGCAAATGTTAAATAGACTAATAAACCCAGACAAAACGAGCTGGCTTGAAATGTAAGCACAGTGCCAAATGGAGAGAGAGACAGAGATGCCAAGAATTTCTGAAGAGAAGGAATGCATCGTGGGTATACCTGAGGCAAGGCTTGAACCACAGTATCCAACAGAGCACGCATCCCAGTGGCCATCTTCAGCAGTTTGAGAACTGGGAGAGAGAGAGAGAGAGAGAGAGAGAGAGAGTGAGAGAGGGGGAGAGCGAAGGAGGAAGGGGGGAGAGAAAGAGGGAGAGAGAAAGGGACAGGCAGGGACAGAGAGAGAGGAAAGCAGGAGAAGTTGAGAGGGAGGGGGAGTGAGGAGAGGGAGGGAGGGAGAGAGAGGGTATAAATTGAGAGAGGGAAAAGAGGAGATATTTTTTTGCGATAGACTACACTTTGGCAATATTTACAGAATGTATTTCATGCCAATAAAGCACACTGAATTGAATTGGGAAAAAAATATATATAGATGGAGCGAGAAGGAAAAATGCCACAAGTAAAGGAGTTTAAAGATCTCCCTGCGGATGATTTCCCCACTACAGAAAATGAAAAATACCAGATACTCAAAGGTCACAGCTGAAACGGGCCCACTGCTCTTTCCAAAAGGCTAAAAAGACCTCGGCAGAAAAAAGGAACCCTAAACCCCAGTCCCCAGCTCTTAACAAGATGAATTAACCAGCTGGTCATATGGAGCCGTAACAGTGTGAGCAGGGAGAGATAATAATGCTGGGGGGGGGGGGGGAGTGTGCTGGGCTCAGCAGATCCTCCGTGACTCCTCCACGGCTCCAGAGCTACCCGGCTGGCCGTCCCCTGTCATCCAAGCCCCTCTAACAAGACCCCGAGATCAGCGGGCTCCTTATTAACCAAATCAGCACGATTCTCCGCAACACAAGGAAAAGACTGGGCTAGCTAGCGCGCTCATTAGCGTCTGTCTCTCCTGGTGCAACACGGCACAGACATGCAGCGGGGGGGATTGTTTCCAGACCTCTGTTCTGTACCTTTCCTCCAATCAGACCTACCTTATCCATAGCCAATACCATACGTTCAAATGCTCATTTACATCTTTAAGCATTTTTAAGCATGTGGCAAAAGCACCTGTCGAGAGTGACTTAGACAGCTTGCATTCTTTTTTCTACATTCAATCCATTTAGATGGCTCAATATTTTTTTAATGTGTATTTATATAGCACCTTCCAAGCAAAAATCACAAGGCGCTTTTACAAAGAATCAGCAAAACATCAAAAACAAAGAACATGAAAAGTTGAAGCAATGTATCAATAATAAAGCAGTTTCAACATGCAGATGCTAATAAATTAAAAGACAATGAAAAACTAATCTATAAAATTTGTCTACAGTGAACAAATTCAATTAAAAGACATTAAAAGCAAACCGATAAAAATGTGCCTTCAATTTGGTCTCAAAAGATGACACTGTCTGAGCTGTTCGAATGTGCAGAGGGAGGGGCCGTAACTGAGAAAGAAAGATCTCCCGTTGCCTTCAGCCTAAAGTCTGGAACAGCCAGCAATGATTTGATCGGCGATGGCAGAGTGCTCAGTATTGAGGTGCCAAATCATGCAAAGCTTTGAAAGCAATTCAGAAGATTTTAAAATCAACACCGAATGCAATCAGTAACCAGTGCAAGGAAGCTAACATTGGGGTAATATGTGATCTTTGTTAACACTCTAGCCACAGAATTTTGTACCATTTGTAGCCGGCTATAGCCGGGCATAAACGTAATGATACAAAAGCACGTATGACATTTTCAGATTCCTCAAACGATGATTGATCTCATTTTGGATATATTTCTCAACTGGAAGAAACTTGTCTGAATTAGCTTGATTATATGCAGATCAAGACTGAGGTTTTGATCGAATATCACACCAAAATTCCAGGAAACAGATTTCGCACTGCAGGCAAGAGAACCCAGGTTTACCTTAATTTGTTCATAGACATGCTTTGAGCCTAGAATCAATCAATTTTGAGCTGGAGGAAGTTTTGAGACATCCAGCGCTGAACATCAGTCAAACAGTTATGCAAAACAGTTAATTTGCTTAATTTGCTTAATTCATTAGGTTTGACAGATAGGTAAAACTGAGTATCATCAGCATAAAAGTGATAGGATATGTTGTGTTTACAAATAATTTGGGCAAGTGGTAACACATATATGGAAGAAAGAATTAGCCGAAGGATAGGTGCTGTTGCCATGACGTTGGCCCTGTGCTAAATCATACAGAGGGACTCAACCACAGCTATGCTAAATCAAACAGAGGGACTAAAACTCAGCTATGCTAAATCATACAGAGGGGCTAAAACTCAGCTATGCTAAATCATACAGAGGGGCTAAAACTCAGCTATGCTAAATCATACAGAGGGACTCAAACTCAGCTATGCTAAATCATACAGATGGACTCAACCTCAGCTATACTAAATCATACATAGGGACTAAAACTCAGCTATGTTAAATCATACAGAGGGACTAACACTCAACTATGTTAAATCATACAGAGGGACTAAAACTCAGCTATGTTAAATCATACAGAGGGACTCAAACTCAATTATTCTGTAAAACGTTAGAGGATCTCAGCCTCAGCTTGTTTTATGACAAGCCCAGGGAAGATGAAGAAGCAGTCGCTGGTACTGTACGACCTGAGTGAGCTTTATTATTTACTGCAATTAACATTTTCCACATGAAAGGATCCTGTTTAAGGCTGAATGCAAGGCTTTGAGCACTCTCTGAGGACCGCTACACACATCATTAAACACATTTGAGCGTTACGCAGTTCAAACCTGGCCTTTTCACTGTACAAGGATGACAGTGGAGCTAATGTAATGAGCAACGATGCCTTTACAGACCTGCGCAATAGTGTGGAGTACCATTTTATTGCATCTTATACAGAGCAACATACATAGATTGTATTTTTACACTCAATCCATTTATACAGCTGGAAATTTACTGACACAATTTCCGTTCCCAGCTCAAGGGTACAGTGGCAGCAACCCAGCTGTAAATCGAACCCACAACCTTTGAGTTACAGCAACCCGGGCCCATAACCATAATGCTGCACTGAGCTCTGGTGTACATTAACAGACAAAGCCCTGGATACTGAACCTGAAGAATACTGGGATAAATATACCCTAAAGCCGCTGATCATACCCTAACACAACCTGTAGCTCAATACTAATGTTCATACTCTAACTCAATTATATACCATAATACCACAGGGCATACTCTTAACACATTTACGTACCCTAATACTTCTGGTTATAATAAAGCAGAACCAATACCGTAAAACTGCTGGACATACTCTAACTACATACCCAAAAACCCAAACAGTGGGTTATAAGTACCATGACTCTGCTAGTTGCCAGTGGGGTTCATTCATTAATTACATTTAAAATGGAGGTATTCATTTGATTAATTAATAACAGAAGACTCACCTCTGGCAATGCGCAGAACCCTCATGATGCGGATGATGGTGGGGCTGATGGGCAGGGCAGCGCTGGCCTTGATCTCCTCCAGGATGATGCCCATCACCGACAGCAGAACGATGGCCAGGTCCAGCTGGTTCCACCTGTGGGCACAACGCCCGGTGTCACCCGTGCCCAAGAGGCCCAGAGGAGGCTCCGCTCTCGTCGCACACAGAGAGTGGAAAAACGGACCCGAACGCGACCGCAACCAGCATCCCCACATGGTCGCCGAGCTGCGTTTGGGTTACCCATCCGGGGCAGACTTTTACAATCAGCACACAGCAAGAATCCTCAGGGCTGAATCAACTCTCAGAATTTATATGAGTCCAATAGGGACCACACGTACTCCATTACGGTTAAAAGTATCTATCAGAGCAATTCTACACAGAGCAATTTGCCGTTTGCCCTTCCACAATGCAGTAGGCGTACACAATAAATAAATCTGGAGAGAGGCCACAGGTGAGCTATGTGTGAATGAATAAACAGCACCTTAATCAAAAATGCAAGAAAACTCTGATGCCCGTTTTTATGCAACAACACCAATCAACATTTTAGCTGAGATGACCTTTTTCAATATTCAGTCAGCCAATTTTCTAAATTAAATGAGTTGCAAAAAGAAGGACGGAGCTCTTGTGCAGACTGTGGAGACCGTTCTGTTCATTGAATTTTAGAGCCTTCTCTTTTTAAAATGAGCCAGCTTTCTTTCATTCGCACACACAATTGATCGCTGTCCTACACACCCAGGGAAGACCACACAAGGAATTAAAATGAATGAAAAGAACACGGCGCTGACTTCCTGGTTTAAGCACTGGCAGGTGTTACACGAAAGACACAATCAGCAGTGCAAGGGGAGGTGTAGTAGTTCACACCATGCAAAGGTATGCTGCGCATCCCAAAACAAAGCGGAAAGAAATGCACGGCAACCGGCATTCATAAAGCAACACTGAAACTATTTTTACCGCGGAACTGACCCGGGAGTCGAACGTAATTAAATTACATTTATAAACAGCCGCATTATCTAGCCGTGTATTTTTATCTGTTATAATTACGCCGGAGTGATTTCAGTGACATCAGAAGGGTGGGGGGGGAGGGGGGGGGAATACAAGCACGGACGACGCTGAGATCATTACTCCTCTCCTTCAGCACGCGGAGTCGGCCGGGGCGGAGCGGCGGCGTCATTAATTACTGATGACACGGAGCCCCGGGCCTCTCGCACGCGCCGCCGGGCTCAGCGCGGCGCGGGGGGTACCTGTCTTTGAAGAAGCGCCGGAAGCCAAAGGCGATGAGCTTCAGAACAGCCTCCAGCACAAACGTAGAGGTGAAGAAATAATTACAGTACTTCAGGGTTATCTTTAGGGACTGAGAGAGAGAGAGGGAGAGAGAGGGAGGGAGAGGAGTGGAGAGAAAAAGAGAGATGGAGAGAAAGAAAGTCAAACAGCATCAAACAGTAATGCAAGAACTGTAATGTTCACAGACTCATTGAAGAAGCAGTGATACATCTTTAACATCAGAGAAATACTGCTGTTAGCCAATCGGCTGATGCCTAAAAAAAAAGCATAAACACGAGAATAAAGAGATAGACAAAGAAGAAGGGTGAAAGAAAGAGGGAAAGAGTGTGAATAAAGTAGTGAGGGAGGGAAGGAGAAAGGGAGACAGAAAGTGAGGGAAAGTTGGATAGAAAAAATAAAACGAAAGAGGATGGGAAGGAGAAAAAGAGAGAGAAAAAAGAGAGAGAGAGAGAGAGAAAGAGAGAGAGACAGGCCTCACGTGTGGCTGACTGTAGTGCTCCAGGGACATGGTGACCACGTTGACGCAGATGATAAAGGTGATGAAGAGGTCAAGGTAGTGGCTGGTGCACAGGGAGTGAATCATCAAGCGTGCACGGCTATAGCTGCCATGATAGGGCTGCTTGTGAGCTTCTGAAAGAAACAGTTACACAGATTGCAGTTATACACTAGATATATGAGATATATTATTATTATCATGATTATAAATGATTCTATTTGCTGGGTCTGTGCATCTGTATTCTCAGGCTACTTATACATTGTGTCACATGTATTTTATTATTTGCACTTGCTTTTATATGAATTAGTAATTGTTTACCCTGCCAATACATGATAGAATTGAACCACTGAGAGAGAGGGAGACAGAGAAAGACAGAGGGACAGTATTATGTATCGTGCTATGATTATATTTGTTATCATCAGCATCATTATTCTTATCATCATTATTACAGTTTTGTTAATGTCGTTTATTTATTATTATATCCCATTATCATTTCTAAATCTCCAGTCAGAGAAAAGTTCTTGTCTTCATGTGTGGTTACTGTTCATTTGTTTCAAGCCTTTGACGTGTATGTCTTGTTCAGGGTTAGATGTGTGCTTTGTTTAGTACTGTTTCGTCATGCCAATAAAGCAAGCTGAATTGAATCAAGACAGAGAGAAAGAAAAAGAGAGGGGGAGAGAGAGATAAAGAGAGGGGGAGAGAGGAGTGGGGGAGAGAGCAAGACACAGATAAAGATAGGAGCAGAAGAGAGAGAGCTATATAAGGAGGATGGGGGTGGAAGGATAAATGAAGTGCTTTCATTAAGTTTTTACTTCTTTTGCAACCCAGGCATTAACTGAAACAGCCCAGGGTGGCGTGATGACATACAAGCATTGTTACACGATGAAAAGCCCGAACGGTGAGCTGCCTCTCGTCCTCTCGCAAAATCGTGGGCCACAGCTTGAACCGACACCCTCCATCTTATTCAGCCACGCTTGAACCCAAGACTCTTTTACCCCCTCCCCCCTCCACAAAACCCGCATTCCCACCTCCCATTCCCTTCCCACCCTCCTGCCTCTCCCTCTGTTCCCCGTGCTGGTCATGGCTCTTACTCCTTCTCTTCTTCTCCATCCTCCGCTGTCGCTTCTCCTCCCTCCGTTTGGCCTCCTCCACCTCCTGGTGCTGCCGGCACTTGTGGAAGTTCTCCACCACCACGCCCACGAACATGTTGAGCACGAAGAAGCTGACGATCAACAGGAAGGAGATGAAGTAGAGCAGCATCCAGGGGTTGTTGTTGGTGATTGGCTGGTGAGAGAGAGAACAAGGAGAGAGTGGAGCAGAAGATAGAGAGAGAGAGAGAAGAGAGAGAGGGGCCAATGAAGATGAGAAAAAGAAAAAATAGGTAGTACCTTCTGCAATACCCAGGTAAAACTGTTTACACAGTCACTTATATCTCGGGCAACATTTCTCATACTGCCAGTATGAGAATATATACATCACCGTAACAAAATTTGCTATAGAGATGTTACTGTTTTAAATCCTCCTATTGTCACCTTCCTATCTGAAAAAAACTTCATTTTCTTCTGATTGACAGTTACATCTCTGCAATGGTCTGCTACGTACATTTCTCCTACGGTCAGTTACATTTCAGTAAAGAACTTTAGGTTTTTTCCTACCACCAATTATTACATCTCTGTTGTAGATTCATTGCCACTCCAGTCGTAACTTGCCGTGTATTTTTCAGCACTGTAACCTTGTTACAGTCTGTTTGATGATATGTGGGGTGGTATGCCCTTTCGTTGCCTAGGAACTGCCATTTAAAAAAAAAAAAAAACTGAAACTAGGTAAACAAACAGGATGAGTGACAAAAAATGTATTCCGCAAATCATTTCCATCGTGAGACACGTTTAATATCTGGCACTGTCTTGAGAGCCATATGAGAGCCATAAATCTGATTAATTCCCGACAGACAGAGTCAAATTTCACACGCCATTTCATTCCGCGGGTTCCTTTCCGCATCAGCGGGCTCCCGTGACCCGTTTGGTTGTGTTTTGGTGGTGAAATTGGGGACTCGTTACAGGAGATTCGCTTGATGTGCCGTTCCCCATTCCTGAGCGCTACGCAGGCAACGGGGACATCTTCTGTACGGCGGATCACAGCAGCGGCTGTTTATTCAAGTCCACCGCAGCTGCCAGTCTAGGCCAGGCCTCAGCTGCGTACACAGGCTTAACATCAAAACATTAGTGCCCCAGCACCGTTCCATACGCCACAATTGGGAAATGAAATGGTGGAATTGTTAACGTACACTTCCTGTGGTCATTTGTAATTGGTTAAATGTTTCTAAACCCAACTGGGCAATAGTGCACAGCAGCGGACGTTAGTTGAGAATATGATTCTCTGCGCGATGTCACATGGCGTGTTTTGGCCAATGGCTGACTGCAAAAGGATAATGCAGTGTTTTTATTTTTATTGTTTTTATTAGTGCAGTGGCATTAAATGATGACGAGTACACCCGCTGTCAGGAACTGAGTCAGGCATTTAGTCAATTCAACCAGCTGGCTCGGTAAAGAATGTGTAGATTAAATTATCTCAATGTTCCTCATTTCACGGGAGAGCAGCCTGGTCGATCTCTTTATTTTGGCGTTCCTGCTTTTAACAGCGCGGTGCAAAAGTTATAGCACTGGTAGCAGACAGAGTCGCAGCACCGCGGCTGCATGGCGCTAGCCTCCACATGCAGAGAACATAACCGGCCGCGCTGGATATCACCAGCGGCAAAAAATGTTGTAGCCTGTTTACACGAATGCGTTTATTTTCAGATGGCGGAGAATGTTTTCCGGGTGTTTTGTTCCACCGGTGATAGCATCGGGGGTTAGCGAAAAAGCAGCTGGTGAAATTTGGGCATCGGGTTTGCGCCTCGCGCTTCCTCTGTTGTTGGGAGAAAGAACGCTCCTCTGCCAGGGAGAGCAGCAGCGCCGGAGGCTGCAGAAACTTTTTATGGACCTCTGAAAACAACTGACATATGCTGACAACACACTGCGGAAATCTGCAGCAATATTTACAAGATGACACATACGAACGAACGGTGTAACAGTGCAGATGGCGGGAGAGCTGACAATAGACAGCAATGTCAATTTCAGACCAATAACTGGGATCATTTTTTATCTACTTTATAAGCTAATTAAATAGTAGAACGGCATTAAGCAGACATTGTTTTTTCTTTTATTTATAATGGAATTATGGATGTAATCTTTAGCATACGTATTCAGGATTTGCAAGTTACTAGGCTTGCATAGTAACTTACCATAATTTTTTACACTAGTGTTTCAGTGATGCATAAACACTCGCTGGTTTGGTGTTGTTCACCAGGTCTGGCAGTGTTATGCATGTTCATTAGGTGAACAACGCACGCTCTTATGTTTCTTCTAAACTGTAGGCCTATATCGCTCTGGACAAGATCGTCCAATAAATGAACGTAATGTAATACAAGTTTTCTCAGTTTCCTCAGCAAAATTGTGAGCCCACAGATTATTTGAATTTTTGGATAAATGCAGCTTTATTTCCAAATGCCTACCTTCAGAGAATATTAATTATGTAAAGACCTGCTGTTTGGACCAGTGCATGCTTTGCAGTTTATATGAACATCAAAAAGTAATTTTAGTAATTCTAAAATCGACATGAAAGAATGCATTAATTGCATTGATAACATTAATAAAATATTATTCTGTTGTGAATGTCAGTTAATTATATGCACTAAAAATTGTGCAATTAAATTCCATGATCCATTTCAAGGTATTCAAACAAAATCAATGCAGTTAATTACACATACAATAGCTAAAAATGATTCACTTCCATTTGCACTGAATCCTTAATCAAAAAACCCCCGAAGCAATGTAGTGTAAGCTTAATGCCAATAGCATAGGATATAACTAGAATTTATGTATACAAGTGCAAATCTTCAATGTTCACATTACAGATGGCCAGCTTCATGTTGAAGATGTATTACACTAAGCAGAGCATCATATTTGTAATGAGTGGATTAATGAGTTGTTTAAGTGTCTAATGGAGAAAGCAGCAGGAGGCCTGTCTCACCTGCTGGTCAATGCCCACTGCGTCTAGGCCGTGATACATGATGTTGACCCAGCCGTCCTTGGAAGCCAGTACAAACAGGGACATCAGTGCCTGTAGTGCAGACCAGAGACACACAGACACACAGCCACCCGAGGCCATAAACACACACACACACACACATATACGTGTACACAGACCCACACATCCACATGTACACATACACAAAATACATACACACACAAATACAAACAGCCACCCAAGGCCATAAACACATGCACACACACACACACACACACACGCACACACACAGACAGCCACCCGAGGCCATAAACACACACACACACACGCACACAAATCCAGATAATCAAATGCACACACAAACACATGCACACACAAAACAATATGCACGCACACAAAGACGTGGACCGGCACACACACCAATAAGCACACACACACACACACATACATACACACACATGAACACACACCATACATGGCATTAACACACACGCACACAAACACAAAAAGGCAAATGTTTGTTCAGTATTTTAAAGATGTATCTGAAAGATGCTGTTGAGCGTGATCCTTCTGGTGAAGGATGAAGATAGAGGAACACACCTGGCCTAGGTTGTCAAAGTTGTACTTATGATGGACCCACTTATAATTGGCCAAGAGGCAGTCAGACTTGTTGGTGATATTTTTCACATCAGGACTGTGGCAGTAGAAGAACTTTCCTTTAAAGAGCTGAGGACAGAAAGAGCATTGATGCTACTTACATCTTCTGAAATCGCTATTACATATGAATTAATATATTATATTATCATAGAGAGAGAGAGAGACAGAGAAAGAGAGAAAGAGAGAGGAAGAAAAGGAAGCAGACAAAGAGAGACACCGTACCTGGACCCCCAGAATGCCAAAGATGATGAAGAAAGCGCAGCAGATTAATACAATGTTTCCAATTGGCTTGAGAGAGGTGATCAGAGTCTCCACTACAAGCTTCAACCCTGGCGCACGACTGATGACCCTGAAGAAAGTTAATTATTTTAATCAATCACTCAATAAACCAATCAGTCTCTTACTCACATAATCAATGCACCATTAATTCATTCAATCAACCAATCAAACAATCAATCGACCAAATAATCAGCCATTTCCATTTTAAATAATTACTTTCACTGTGTTGTGATTTACAACATTTACCTACAGTTCCTCTCCCTACCTGAGAGGGCGCAGTGTGCGAAGCAGCCTGAGAACACGGAGCACACCCAGGATCTTGGCACCACCCGCCATGGACACCACAATGTCAATAAGCGACACAAAGACAAGGAAACCATCCAGAACGTTCCAGCTGCTGCGCAAATAGGCCTGCTCTCCCAGGTACAGGCCCATCGACACCACCTTGAGCCAAAAGGTTGAGAGATAGCAACTGTCAGGATTACCTGTTCAATTTCACCAGCCGTAAGTGTTTTCATAGCATGGCTTCGTTTTCATGCTGAAGACAGACACAGAAAGAGAGAGAGAGTGAGAGATAGAGAAAGAGAGGGAGAGAGAGAGAGTAAGCTGGCGGGAGAGAGAATTGCTTGTCTTCAAAGATTTGGGTTCAAAAGATGGCATCCGAGAACTTGAGAGAGAGGGAAAGGAGGGGGGAAGAGGGAAAGAAAGGAAGAGAAATTCCTGACAGCTGCCAGGTCACAGGTGCCTCAGCTGCAAGCTTTGACACTAACGAGATGTGTGACACAGTGACTCAGAGAGAGGGAACAGCTTCCAACAGGGAGGGTTAGAAGCTGTAATATCTGACTCTGTGCCAGGCTCCAGAGAGAGGGAACATTCTCTGCAGTCAGACCTGAGGAATGGGGAAAACATCAACCCAGCACAGACACATATGCCTCCACCCCTGACTGGCTCAGCCCCAGTGTCACAACACTAACCATCAACTGACAACGCGTGCTTATTCTTTTCTGAAAGTGCAGCATGTGCAGCATTTTCACGAAATGAAAGGTTTTCTCTCCATGACACGTAACATCATTCTGTCCCGTTTAGTTACATTAGGGCTGAGTTAAACAAGGTGAGCATTCACAAACGTTTGACAGGGTATTGAAGCTTTTTTTCCTTTAAGCTTATATTCCCCACTAACATTTGCCAACGTTAGCTAACTGTGAAAATGCAGCGCAAGGTGAACAGAAATAGCTGTTGAAGGAGCAACCTCTGCACATGTAGCGGAGAATGCTACAAGTCGATCATCATGCAACTGCCTTATTTCAATCTCACAATCTCATAAGCAGTTCTTCAGAAAAATAGCGATCCGATTCTCATATTTGAAGCTAACTATCTATCATAGCTCACAATAACACTGTAAAACTTTAGCTAGTTAAATTTACTTTGCAGCTTGCTAAGAATTCAAGTATCATTTTATGATTACTTACCATTGCTAGCCAATGTTAACCTCAAAAAGACCAATACTGTTGCTAAGTATAAATATTTATGCAGCAATCATCTGCCTGCAAAGTCTAATATCTTGGAAGCTGTCTCTCCCAGGACCAACATGGTTGCCACCCCTGACCTATACTGTACATATTCCGATGAGGAAATGTTTCTAGTAAGAACGGGAGGCACATTTGCCCATATACCCACAAACTGCATTCTGTGTCCTGTGTTCTGTACTCCTAATAATATATTCAGCTGAGGAGGTATCTGTGAGCCTGATCTTTAGAGTTAAACAGCCCAGAAAGACTGATGGTCAACTGCGGTTGGAAAAGAACCTTCGTCCAATTAATATCACCGAGAAACTGCCATCGTCGGAGATGGAGAGCAAGGGAATGAGGTAGAGAGAGAGAGAGAGAGAGAGAGAGAGAGTGAGAGAGAGAGAGAGAGAGAGAGAGAGAGAGAAAGTAGAAATGTCAGAATTAATGATATACCACGATGTTTACTTCTATGAGTGTCTATACAATCCTTGCTCCTTACAAGCTTCTGAAAGTGTGCCGGTTTATGAATAAAAGAGAATTTATTGCATGCCATATCGGTTGTGTAAAAATGCCTGGAAAAATGCCTACGATAAAATATTCAGATGTAAAAATGTGTCTGGAATGAATTTAAGGAGGAACATTCTTCAGCTGAACTTTATATTAGCCATCTAGCGCAAAAATGCTGAAATTTAGTTCAGTTGCCATAGGCCTTTGTCATTTAAACTAGTAAGTGCAAACAATATGGAGCGCCAGGAAAAGAGCCTGCTTCCAGCCTTCTTGCATCATGCAGGGGTAGCAGTGCTATATAATGGTTAAGGAGCTGGGTTTGTAACTCCAAGATTGTGTGTTTGGTTCCCAACTGCCATGCTGCCCTTGGGCCAGGCATTAAACCTGAACAGCTTCAGCAAACATCCAGCTGTATGAACATCACACTTATCACACGGCAATGAACGTCATGCGGAGAGGTTATCTTTGTTCTCGGAGAAGTCTTGCCTTTAGGGTCATCTCTCCCACAAAGATGGCAGTGAACACGTAGTTGGAGATGGTGAGGAAGACTCGTTCCTGCAAAGG
This sequence comes from Anguilla rostrata, assembly GCF_018555375.3. Taxonomy (NCBI): domain Eukaryota; kingdom Metazoa; phylum Chordata; class Actinopteri; order Anguilliformes; family Anguillidae; genus Anguilla; species Anguilla rostrata. The sequence continues at coordinate 19,853,605 of NC_057949.1, forward strand.
GAGACAACGGCGCGTGAATTTGCAGTGCCCCACCCCATCCGTACCAGCAGCAATCAGGCCAGACTCCCATCACACTCCCGGAAGGAGACATCCCATCAAACCACTCCAAACAAATTTTAGCGAACATTTTAATTTTTTGTTTCTAAAGCAGCATTTTTCACGAATATCAATAAGCCCACCACCTCATATTACATGAGAGTACATTTATTTAGCAGATGCTCTTATCCCGAGCAACTTACAGTGAAGGAGACAATAGGTGCAGTCACCTGATTAAAATGATAGTGCCAGACTCGGATAACAAAATTGCCAAATGCAACATCACAGAAACAATAGCGCAAGTTAACTCTGCTAAGCAAGAACCAAAATACAGATTGTAAATGCAGATTCTATATGCAGATCACATCAATAATACCGTAATGCTTTGAGTATAAGTAAAGCATGTTATAAATAAAATGTATTATTATTATTATTATTATTAATAAGGTGTAAAAACATAAAACCATAGAAACATCATAACCTGAATTAGTCCAAATGTGGTAATGCAAGGGGACACAATATGTTGCAACAGGTGTGTAAATTCGATGAGGCACCATAGAGGTCAAAGTGAATGTGCCCCCTGTTTCTGGGCTGCTGGTCCTGACTCACCAGGCTGCCCTGATGGATCTTGGGTCTCTCCAGGGCCACAGTGATGCAGTTGGAGAAGATAAAGGCCAGCACAATGTAATCAAACAGCTTGTGAGCAATGATGGACTGACAGAGCAGCCTGAACCTGATAGAGCAGGAAGAGAGGAAGAGAGAGGGAGGAGGGAGGGAGAGAGGGTGAGATGCCATTCTCTTCAAGTAAATCCCAAGAGTTCAAATTTCACAGGGAAGCAGCAGGCTCAACAGGCTCAGAAGGGGAATTTGACTGTACGCATATACAAACACATAGCTAAAACACAGACTCTCTCTCGCTTTCTCTCTCTGTATCTCTCCGACACACACATGCACACACACGCGCATGCACACAAACACACATACACGCACGCCCACACACACACATCCGTACACACACCCACCCGTGCACACACACACACACACACACACACACACGCACACACATACACACACCCATGCACACACACACACACACACACACGTGCACGCACACACACACACACACACACACACACACACACACATCCATGCACACATACACACACACACACATACACACACCCATGCACATACACACGTGCGCGCACACACACACACACACATACACACACCCGTGCATGCTCACACACACACACACACACACACGCACACACACTCCCATGTGCACCAAATCACCCTCAGGGTATTACCCTCCTACCATTTCAAAGTATCTGACATACAGTTATATTTGCGGGCTGCAGTAAGATTTAATACATTCAGCAATATCCCTCCATCGGGGACAAGCCAATCAGGGGTCAGGGAGCTGAACTACAGTATGAAAAAAAACCAACCAACGTCATTTTCTGAACTGCATTAAAAACTCTGCCTTGATCAATAACCCATTTTTCCCCTAAAGATGGACCTGCGTTTTTCCAGCGTGGAAAGTCAAGTCATAGAGAGATCTTTTTCCAGCCTCTACAGCCCGGAGACCCCCCCATCCTACTGATAAACAGGGAGAGGGCACGACACCTGCTTTCTTTAGAAAGTGATCAATACGGTAATGAAGACGCTTTCTGAAGACTTGCCAATCTGTCCCAGCCATCGATCTCTAAAGAAGCTCCGGGGCTCTCATAACTGCCTCTGCAAGGACTCCTGTCAAGTCCGCTCGGCCTGTGAAGTCAGCTTCTCTATTCCCCCCGCTGGCTCCAGCCCTTCAGATCAGCTCTACCTGTCTGAGAGGTTGTGACAGGGAGCTGTGTATGATAGCAAGGTTAAGACCTGCCCACAGGGGCCCCTGCTGGTCCTGGGTCTCCTCTCAGACAGCTGACAGGAGGAAGAGGTGTGCTTTCGGGGCGCCCGTGCGGCTTTGGGGCGGAGGAGGGCGGGGCCGAGGGGACGGAGGGGCGGGACTAACCTGTTCTGGGGGGAGAAGAGGTAGACAGACCAGTCCCCCCTCGCCTCACACCATTCGGGCCGGTACACCTCCATCATCTTCTGGATTCGGAAGCACAGACTCTGGGGGTGGGTATGCACCACAAATAATCAGTGCGTTTATGTCAGTGTGTTTTATATATGATACAACCACTGATCAACTACAGTTCTGTTAAGCTCCACCTGTAATAAACTACACCTCTGTTAATCTATACCTGTAATAAACTACACCTCTGTTAAACCACACATGTAAAGTACTAATCCACTAAACAGAACTGGCAATAAACTACACCTCTGGAAAACCACACAGCAAGCCATCAAAAAAAGTTTTTTTCTATTGACAAAAATTTTATTTATATAAGATATAGAATCCAGTGATCATCTTCTCATGGTAGAAGGTGTCAGATATGCAATGTTTGGCCCTGAATTAACTGATCTCACAGAGATGTAGTCAATTTCATCCTTACCTCATTTATTTTGAAACAACAACATTTCACCACATAATGTTGCCATTGACACTCAAGTACTTTTGAATATAATGACTTAAAGGCCCATACTTTCAGCTGGATTCCTTGGGGAATTATGTGATACAAATTTTGAGCAGCTTTCTGTAATTATTTGGCCACTGTGTCTATTACAACCAATTTAAAACTCTTCACAGGTTCATTACTTTTTTCTCATTTATTATTTACCCATGCAGCAGACCATTTTATCTAATATCACACAACATAAACAAAGATTTAATGATTTGTTCTTGAGAGGTTAACAAACACAGGAACACTGTATAAAGCAGTTTCACAGTCCCCTTGTGCTAGGCACTGATGAAACTCAATAACACATCCCTCACCACCTCAGACAAAATATCAATATTACATCTGCATTCATGAACCAGCTCTACCTATAAGAGTCAATCCACAGTCACTTTTCAAACACAGATTACAAGACCATATCTGCAATCACCTTTTGAAATCACTGATAAATAATTGCAGGTAAGTCTTCTCCAACAACAGCAAAAAGGTCATGAGTAAATATTCAGAGATCTCTCAAAACCACAAATATATTTAAAAGTAACTATCATGTAAATATTCCCAGTAAAAAAATTAAAAGACCAAATCCATTGTAACCTAATTAATCGCAGGTAAAATGACAGTGAAAATCTATGGTTACTGCAGGTACAGTAACTGCAGGTAAATCTATGGTCACCTCATTAACTGCAGGTAAAATATCTATGGTCACCTCGTTAACCGCAGATAAAATGTAAGTGAAAATCTATGGTCATCTCATTAACAGCAAGCAAATCTATGGCTGTTTCCCAGAACCACCAAATAAATCTTGCTGAGGGCATGGACTCACATAGTCGACCTCCTCCTCCAGCTCCTCCCTCTCCTTGCGAGTGTTGAGCTGTGGGAAGACCTCCCCCAGGAGGGATGGTTGTGGGGTGTAGGTCTTCCCGTTGCAGTCCTGGTGCTCGCCGACCCCCCCTGGCCCCCCCAGGCCCCCAGAGAAGCTCTTCTTGCGGGGCAGGGAGTGCAGGGGGGGCGGCCCGGGGACCTGCAGAAGTTCTGGAAGCTCCAGGGAGAGGGCCCGTCTGTCCCGACGGGGGGCAAAGTGCCGGGACAGCAGCGGGGGGGGCGGCAGGGGCAGGGGCAGGGGCGGAGGGGAGAGGAGGGACTCGTGTTCGCCGGGGTGCGAGTGAGTGCTTCGAACCCTGAGGCTGCCCCCTCCCACCCCCGTCCCCAGCCCCCGGGACGTCCTGCTAAGGCTGTTCCAGCTGGACCTCCGGCTCCAGGCGGTCTGGATAGGAGGGTGCCCCCAGCTGTGGTAGACGGAACTGCGTCCGGGGCACTGAAACAGACAGAGAGGCAGGAGACGACATATCTGTGAATGAATCCTGGCCCTCTTATCACGTTTCTAGAAAGAAGGCTTTCTAATTAAGCCTTTAATATGCATGAATGTGAATATATGAAATGTTAATTCTTAAGGGTGTGAGGAGACAAAGGATCCTATTTAAAGAACATAGTGCCAAACAGGCTTACTGCTACCACAGTTTGACACCATATTAATTTCTTAATTTATTAAACATTTTTACAACTGAGACTTGAAACTTATGATGACAAGCAGGGCTGTATATGACAGTGACTGGCCTGCAAAGGCAGGTTTCTGGATTACTGTGACATTGAGACTGTGAGGACACAGCAGCTTTCAGAAGTCACGGGTCTCTCCGGAACCTGGACAATGGCAATCATCCAAGAAGACTGCAGCAGATCATTAACTGAATTATCTGGAGGGAATATCATCATCTTTCCTGGTGATCCAGGAGAAAAATGAATGGATCTCCTCCAGGAGTGAAAATGGCCCCTCTGCCCCCCTGCACCCCATTAACTGTTGTTAACACATATTTTAGCATGCGTTATAGTCTGTGGCACTACAAATTACCCACCACTCAATCAATCAATCAATCAATCAATTGTGTACAATCCTATTTACAAACAGGTTTTCCTACAGCACTCCATAAGTTCTCCAGAAGGGAAGAAAACCCTCTCGTGCCCAGCCAAAGTGGGCCTGAGAAGCCGGCCAGAGGCTGCCACGCTCACCAGAGACCGCTGCTCCACGTTAGCGCCCAGGGAGCTCACGCTGCTCTTACGCGGCTCCAGGGCCAGGGCCAGCCGCTCGCCTGGATACACCCCCCTAGCGCCGGGGGCCGGCGGCGGCTCCAGGTGCCCGTTGGGGGTCAAGGTGCAAATCTTTGGATCTGAGGAACACAAAGGGAAGATTTACTCTCTGTCCAGATAAAATCAAATCCCTTTTGTTTGGTTGTCCGTTACACGAAAAGCAACTATGTGGCTCGATTTTTGACCTCTCTAGGGTGCGGAGTGGATACATCTGGGACCGAGCACCTCTCTGTGTGGTGAGGTGGGGTGAGCTTCGGCATTGTCACGCAATACATCACCAGGCAAACCACAGATGAATATTGTTATCTATGAATATAGTGCCATATGGCATACATAATTATTATAGTATGTGTATGTTGTTGTTTATGTTGTATGCATGTATAATATGTGTGTATAAGTTAACAGGCTGTAGAGCTGATTGTTTTTTTTTTAATTATTATTATTAGTATTATTATTCTTCTTATTCTTCTTCTTCTTCTTCTTCTTGTTATTATTCTTGTTGTTGTTGTTTGTAACATTTCCATTGGTAACACAGTGTATGCCATGAAATTGGAGTAAAACACCTTGAAATTTCAAATTGACAAAAATTGAGAGGGAGAGGGGAGGTCTGGAGGGGAAGTGAGAGAAAGAAAGAAAGAGAGAGAGAAAGAGGGAGGATGCCAAAAACATTTTTTGTATTTTCCCCCTTTTCTTTTTGTGATTATTAGTTCTCATTTCATGCCTTTAACGTTTTTCAGACCAAACTTCAGCAATATGCTGTAATGTCATGCCAATAAAGCATTCTTGAATTGAACTGAACTGCGAGGGAGACAGGGTGAAAGAGAGAGAGAGAGAGCGTGAGAGAGATGGAGAGAGAGACTTCAGCGCCAGCACCCTCGTTACCAGTTTGACCACGTATCAAAAAGCCACTCCCTCACAGTAAACCAAATGACCTTCTGCACGGTAAGAGTGTACGTATGTATCAGAATGAGAAGCGTATGTTAAGTAGTCAAATAAGCTGAGAAGTCATGATGTTTAATCAAGGACACGTATTAAGAAACCTGTCATGAAGGGGAATGCGGACCTGAGGAGAGAACCCTACCGGAGAGATGCAGTGGATCTTTCTGCTTCTCGGCCTCCTCATAGTTTATTGAAGACCTCTCATCGTCCGAGTAGGATCGATTGGCATCCCCCTGTCACAGGTACAGAGCGAGAAGGAAAGAAAAGGAAAACAAGGTAGAAAACTCCTCACAGAGGATGAGGTTGAGTTCATTCTCTGACAGTAATGAGAAAAAAGAAATTACGTACGACTTGAGCCTCCATCCTTACGACTATAATGTAAATTAGGCGCTGGTATTTAATTTAACCACATATATTTTAAAGTAAAAAAACAATTAAACTTGTTTAATGAGATGTTTCAATGGTTTTTCCCTGACCGTGACTGAGGGAAAAACTGTTACGCAGCAAGAAGATGAGAAAGCTAGCAGTTGGGATTATGGCTGATATAAAGAGTCGAATTCTGAGGAGCTGAGATTTGGGGTCGAGCAGCTCACCTCAGCCTGGAACCCCTCCACCAGGATGGCCACCAGCAGGTTGAACAGGACGTAGTTCCCAAAGGTCATCAAGGCCACAAAGTACAGAGCAGCCAGGGAGGAGGTGGAGGCCATACCATTATACAGAACCACGTTCCAGTCCTCCTGAGTCAGAATCTATGGACACACATACACACTGTAATACAGAACCACGTTCCAGCCCTCCTGAGTCAGAATCTACAGACACACATACACACTGTAATACAGAACCACGTTCCAGTTCTCCTGAGTCAGAATCTATGGACACACATACACACTGTAATACAGAACCACGGTCCAGTCCTCCTGAGTCAGGATCTATGGACACACATACACACTGTAATACAGAACCATGTTCCAGTTCTCCTGAATCAGGATCTACGGACACACATACACAGTGTAATACAGAACCACGGTCCAGTCCTCCTGAGTCAGAATCTACAGACACACATACACACTGTAATACAGAACCATGTTCCAGTCCTCCTGAGTCAGAATCTATGGACACACATACACACTGTAATACAGAACCATGTTCCAGTTCTCCTGAATCAGGATCTACGGACACACATACACAGTGTAATACAGAACCACGGTCCAGTCCTCCTGAGTCAGAATCTACAGACACACATACACACTGTAATACAGAACCATGTTCCAGTTCTCCTGAGTTAGGATCTACAGACGCACACACACACGCACAAACATGCATGCACACACACACACACACACACACACACACACATACACACACACTGTTATACTGAACCAAGTTCCAGTCATCTTGAGCTAGGATCTACACGTACGCACACACATGGATACAGTATCACATTCAAATCTTCTAATTCAGGATCTACATGCATGTATGCATGTGCTCATGCACGCACACACACACACACACACACACAAATGCAGTTGCACTGCATGTTCCAGAAGGGCTGAGCAAGCTCTGTACCTGAAACACAGTGACGATGGCCCACAGCAAGGAGTCAAAGTTCTTCCTGTCTGGGACAGTGTCCCCAGCCTCAGTCTTCAGGCTGAACTTACAGCCAAATATGTGCATTCCCAGGATACTGAGTTCAGAGAGAGTGATCACTATCAATAACAATAATAATAACAATAATAATACTAATAATAATAATAAACTATTTCAAATTTGACCAATGTCCATTTATCTTTTATGCAAGTTACTTTTTCATCTTTTCATGCTTTGGCAATACTCATAATCAGTTACGGCAACAAAGCACTGAGAGAAATAGTAATAGAGAGAGAGCAAGCGAGAGGCAGAGGTGGAGATACAGAGGGATAAGGGGAGGAAGAGTAGGAGAAGGAAATAATTACAATAATAAAGTGAATAGGAGAGGCCTAATTCTCCACATTTCTTATCCACGTTTACAGCTCGCTGAATGAAACTGACCTGGGGACAATGAGCACTAAAAGGACGTCGACACCAAGGCTACACTAATGGGAAAGAAAGACCTCAAACTCACACCAAGGCAGGCGGTGGAGTGGAGAGGGGGAGGAGCAGAGCACTCAGAAACTTTCCCTTTAAGGGGGAAATAAACCTGTCCCTCAGCTCAAGGGCGTGACCTCTGGCCGCAGAGACGGACGTTTAGGTCGCTCGGGGCGTGTGAGGTATGAAGACAAATAGCAGGGCATTACTGGTGCTGCAGGCCCCGGCCGCTGAACCATCCGTCTCAATGCACTTATGCGCAATTTGATGGCAGTGGCCGGGGCGCAAGCTCAATGCATTCTGGGAGCCTGCGCGCCACTGCAGGCTCTCCATCAATCTGACTGATTGGGCAATGTAGTCCACTCCCGATAAGCTGCATAAACTCGGGACCGCTGAAACACTGTGTGCTCAACCCATGGCTTACACTTAACAGGAGCAAGCAGAGTCATCGGTTGCTCGCAGCTCTGTTTGAAACAAGGCTTGGCATTTAAATGGATTTTGCAATTATCCAGTACATGGCTACAGGAGTCAGAACACCATTCCTCATGAACCTGTTAGGTAATTAGTAGGGGCGGGACTTTGTTGTCGTCACCTTTCGCATAGAGGTTCCACCAATCGATGAGTACATTGGTAACATGAAATAGTGAAACATGAAATACTAATGGTAATTGGTGGATACTTTCAGGCTATACTTCCAGGGTCTGTGACAGTTGCCACGAAGTATAGGCAGAAGTTATCCAGGAGGAAGCTCATAACGACAACCATCCTATCCATATTTCACAGGCTCTGAAACAGATGTATCACACCTGAAAATGAAGATGAAGAGCATCAGCAGCATGCAGAAGGTGGCCACGTTGTCCATGGTCTTCATCAGGACCACCAGCTGCCGACGCAGCGCCGGCATGAAGCGCACCAGCTTGATCACACGCAGCAGCCGGAACGTTCTGAGCACCGACAGGCCCCCGTCAGACTGCCAGATGATCTCACACACACTGCAGGGGGGGCAGAGAAAGAGAGAGAGAGAGAGAAAGACAGAGACATGTATAGAGTCCTCCCATATGCACACCCTAGCTGATTGAGCATCAACTCTGGATGTAAACAGCTATTGCTAAACATTTTGGTGACAAGCATTCTTTAGTCACAGTCCATTACTCAAAAAAAGGCAATGATTCGAGTCCTCAGGCCAATATACTCTGTTACTGAGCTGTTACACAGTTCATTTCCCTAAAAACCTGCACTGAACACAGGCTGTTATTTCATTCTCTATGTAGCCCATCACTGTCACATCTTAGACCTCTACTTCCCCCACCTCTGACCCATGACCCCTGACCCCAGGTCACAGACCTGATGATGACGATGATGCCGTCAAAGATGTTGTAGGGGTTGCGTAGGTAGCTGAAGAAACCAAAGGCGGTGAGCTTGAGGATCATCTCCAGAGTGAACATGCTGGTGAAGACAATGTTACTGATCTCCAGAACATTGGTCAGCTGATCTGGCTGAAAAGAGAGAGAGAGAGAGAGAATTTATCCAATGCATTTTATCTATTTTATTTTATACTGTATACTTTTTTTTAAAATTATTTTTTCATTACATTACTGGCATTTGGAAATAGCATAAGTATGCAATTTCTAAATCAAATTTAGAAATCAAATCCAGATTGTACTTAGCTGTATTATAATTACAAAAACAAAGATGCCTACATGTTTTAATGTAGGCATTTGTATATGCCACTGAGCACAGTCATAGCGCTGTTACAGTATGTGTCATAGTTTACATTTTTTTAACATACTTTTGCAGCGCTCCTCAGGTTGTCTTGCTGTTAAAGCATTATTGAATTGAATTGAACGGAACAAGAGAAGGAAAACAAAACACAAAAACACAAAGGGATATCCACAGTATAAAAATGCCATCACACTTTGTGATTGAGGTGAGACTGAGACGCAGTGTGACTGAACCACTGCACGGGCCCCAGAGAGACAGACGCATTGAGCAGGGCCGGAGGGGAACAGAGAGAACTATTACTGCTCTAAGCCTGAGAAGATCGCGCACGCAGAGACACCGAGGGTCTGTACCGCGGAACAATGGCAACAGGAGAGGGAGAGAGAGGGAGGGTGCCATTACAGCTCTTTGAGGAGATCTCTCTCTCTCTCCCTCTCTCCTTTTCTTTTCTTCCCTCCTGCCTCCCCTCCCCTTTGTCTGGTTATCGGGCCTTTCCATTTCGCGGCGATCAATAGCCCTCCATTGATCCGCTTCAGCGGTACGGAATCCGGGTCCGCGTCCGGAATCTTCCAGCGTCGGGGGACGCGGGAGCGGCGGCGGCGGCGGCGGCGCAGAGCCGCGGGGTATCGACGCGCCTAACAGGCTCGCTAATGGCCGACCGGTATGCAGACAAACACCCCCGTCTGTCTGCCACTCCGCAGCCCCGCCCCGCCCCGGCACCCCGCCTTCCTCCCTGGCGCTGTGGCCCCGCCCTGTCCGGGGCGGCGGCGTAGCAGAACGGCCACCGAGGTTCCGGGTTCGATTCCCAGGCGGGCTGATGCTGTCGCACCCTTGAGCGGCTCTATAAACGGACTGTAGGTAAAGGAAACCAGCGCAAGTCTGACAGTATAACGTGTGAGAGCTTGTGTTTTCACGAGCGATGCTCGCTCTTAGGCTGGGCTCCATCACTTTGAGCACTATTACTCATACGCTCAGTGTTAAGCACATCGAGCAAAGCACGAGAATGAAAGCATATCAATAAAGACATGATGATGTTTTTCTCACCCCTCCCTTTCGACAATCTTTAGAGTGGGGGGCTGTCTCCTCCAATCGGGCCTAGACAACCCCACCCCCTTCCCTCCCTCCCCTAACACCTCCCTCAGGGGGTGGTTCTGTCAGCCCGGTTCTGGGCGGCGGGTGGGAGCTCTGCCTGCTTCCATTGAGCCCGTTTGTTTTTTTAATCTGAAGAGGGGCCTCTGGCGGTGGAATGGGAAATGTGGGCGTGGTGGAGAGACAGGTGGGCGGAACGCGTCCGCGGGGGGTGGGGGTGGGGGGGGGCTTCGGGGAGGCAGGAACAGAAAACGATGTGTAACCAGTCTGAAGTCTCCCCCCCCCCCCCCCCTTCCCCGCCCTCCTCTGTTCTATCTTTTATTTTTAGTCTTCAGAGACAGGAGAAGAGAATTCTCCGCAGAGAGAAAGTGCAGTGAGGAGAAAGAATGAACAGACAGAGAGATGTGGGGAAAGAGGGATGTGTGTATAGATATGTATATGTTATAAATACACTAGCATATATATATATATATACATACAGTTTATGCATGCTTTGGCAACACAATTTGCCATGTCAACAAGCTCCCTTTGAACATGTGCATGAGAGAGAGAGAGAGAGAGAGAGAGAGAGAGAGGTGGAGAGCAAGAATAGGTGGAGGCTGCCAGGTGAATAGGCACTCCTTGGACAGCTGTTTACACAGACACATCCTCCCATAGTGAACTGCAGATGCTGAACTATTGCTGCTAAGCATTTTGGTGTCTACCATTCTTTGGTCTGACATTACACAGTCCATTTCCTATAAAATCAGCAATAATTGCTGTCCTAAGGCCAATGTACTCCGTTACTGAAAACAATCTATAACAGAACACCAGTGCTGGAATATCATAAAAAGTTATGTTTCGCATTAAATGATTAATGCTTCATGCACTATTAAAAACGGGCGTTCAGGCGAGAAAGCCTCGTGGGCACAGCAAAGAGTTTGGGTCGATACCCTTTCAATTCAGTTGATTCAATAACTGAAAAATTCTGACATAAAAATCGTTTTTTTTTCTTTCAATTTGCGCCCTACACTTCAGTTCCTTTCCTGAAATGGCTGGCCTGGAAAGAGGCCGGACCCCGGCTGCGATACACGGCGGGCCGGTGGCAGTACCTGGTCGTGGTGCTCGATGCCCATGCTGATGGTGTTGACGAGGATGGCGATCATGATCCCCCTGTTGAAGTACTTGCTCTCCACGATGCTCAGGAGTTTGGCCCTCATCCCGTTCCAGACGGCCTGAAACCGGGCCACGCAGGAACGCCTCCTCCTCCCCGCCTCGCTCCCCGCCTCCTCCCCGCTCCGCTCCTCCAGGTGGTTGCTCTCGCAGTCCATCTCCTCCACGGCCCCGCCCTCCGCGTCCTGCTTGGCCGGGCTCCCCGTGAGCGACGGGGCCCCTGTGCAGTGAGGGCAGTCCTCTGGGTTTGGGGTGACAGAGAGGGCCACTGTGGTGTCCGGGGGGTGAGGGGTGTGATCCTGCCCGTGGTGATACGGACAGTGAGACCCTAAAAGAGCAAAGTGAGAGCAAGAGAGAGAGATTATAAATCTCATAAATATTGAATGATACACACTATAGAGATATACCATATCGCAGTTATTCCTGAGTCTACTGGCACCAGCATAGAGTGTGCAGTAGAAATGCATGCTGAAACACACACACACACACACACACGTGCTGAAACACACACACACACAAACACACACACACACATGCTGAAACACACACACACACGCACACACACACACTGAAACACACACACACACACACACACACACACACACACACACACACATGCTGAAACACACACACATGCTGAAACACACACACACACACACACACTCGCTGAAACACACACACACACACACACACACACACACTCGCTGAAACACACACACACACACACACACTGAAACACACACACACACACACACACATGCTGAAACACACACACACACACACACACACACACACATGCTGAAACACACACACACACATGCTGAAACACACACACACACACACACTCGCTGAAACACACACACACACACACACACAGTAACGGGCGGGGCCCACTCACGGTGCCTGTGGCGGCGGTGCCAGTCCCCTCCCTTGGCGCCGGCTCCGCCCCCCGGCCGGCCGGCTCTCCCCCTGCCACCCCCTGGCGGGGCGGGCCGCCCCCGCAGCGTGTTGTAGAGGGCGGCGGACCGGCGGCGGGCCTTGCGGAGCACGTGGCACACGTACTGGAAGATCTCCTCGTAGCAGTCGCCCGGCTCGATCATGCTGGCCAGCGTGCTGGAGGACAGGCACTGCGCCCGCTGCTCCTGCATCAGCTGGTGCTCCCGCTGCTTGGTCTCCGAGAACTGCGAGGCGATCACCACCAGGCACAGGTTGATCATGAAGAAGGAGCCGATCTGATTGGGCGACACAAAGGCAGAGAGGGGGGGAGGGGGAGGGAAAGGGGGGGAGGACCGTGAGGTAACCACCTGGATTCCGTTTGGCAGCAAGGCCGCACTTTGAATCTACCGGATTTTTCACTGGACAGCAGCCCGTAACCAAATAAAGGGTGACAGGAGAGAGGACCCCCCACTGGACAAAACTAATTTTTAAACGCATTCTTTACAGTTTATATGTTGTGTAATTTCATACGTGTCACTAGTAAATCTATGTTGTTTGATTTGGCAATGACGCCTCACTACGATTGGACAGTGCCTACTCCTGTTTCAGCAGTCTGTGGTAAAGCTGTTTCATACTTCAAAGGACTATAAAAACAGTTGGTTAGGGTTGATTTTGAGGTTTTACTTTGAAGTTGGATTTTGGATTAGCTGTAAAAATTTTGAATGTCTGCTTACAGGGTTACTATACCAGGACTGTGTATTTTTTTCAGATATGCTAAGATATAAATGCAAAGTTGTGTTACAATTTAAGTTCTGTAAAGATCGAGTCGAGTAGTTGTTACACATTAGGTACAATGTAATTGCAATGTAATTACACTAGCCTACCACAGAGCGCCAGCTATGTCAATTTCATCTCTACGGATGTGGAAAACAAAGTCAAACCAAACAGTGACACAAAGCCAGGCTATGCTCTTCCGTGCTTGGACAGGCTGTGCTGTGTTCTTAATAAAGTCAAAATTGAAATAAAGGCATCCCTGCATATTTTATGATCTCCACAGAACTGGCATTTAAAAAAAATACTGACTCAGAGCATTGTATGGTCCACCATTCTGCCCAAACTCACAAACGTTAGAAAAAACATTTGTCGGGAAATGAGTGAGTTCAGCTATCACAAATAATTACCCCGCCAAGCAACGTTTGTGAAGAAAAACATTAACTCTTACTCAAGTCAGATTTGTAAGGGCAAATGTTCAATGTACCATAGCTCCGGATGACTGGACACGTTTTTTTTTTCTCACTTGGGAAAAGTGTTTAATCTCGGCTCCTCAGTTTCTCCTCAGTGCTTTTTCGCCATATTACATTCTGGAGCTCTGAGTCACACACCAATTACACTCCATTAAATTCGAGGAGACAGGGGTGCATAAGCTTATCGCTCATCGCCGACTGGGTGCTAATGGTGGACCGCGGTTTTGACTTTAGAAAGGAAAGCCATCACTTAAAGGAGTTCAGAGATTTCAGCGTCTCCGTCATGTTCTGGTTGCTTAAGCATGTGGGAAATGTCCTTATTTCTGTTGAATATTCTGTACATTTGCCACCATAATACAGTTCATTGCTCGACCTCTCCCATCTGGAGCAATAACTCTCCCCAGGTCCGCTGGAAACTGCAGAGATTGGACTGGGGAAGCTTCCAAGATCAATAGTCCTGTTTGACAATTCATTTTTTTTTTTTACAGATTACTGTTATGCATACTGTACCCTCACTGGGATGCATTGGCGGGTTCAGAACACCCAAGGCCCTCCCATGCATGTTTACGCACACACACACATACATGCACACACACATGCACACACAGACACACCCAGGCACACAAACACATACATGCACACACAGACACACCCAGGCACACACACACATACATGCACACACACATGCACACACAGACACACCCAGGCACACACATGCACCCACGTGCACACACACATGCACACACAGACACACCCAGGCACACACATGCACCCACGTGCACACACACACACGCACACATACACACATACACACACAGACATGCACGCACACACAAACACACACAGCACATGTATCTCAGCAGCAGAGTTGTAATACCATACCAGTAATACCATTTTAAAGGAGCACACCGGCTCCAACTCATAACCCCTCATCCAAACCTCCTTTTGTGTCCCTGAAGTGTCACCTCTTACCTGATATCAGATCTATGGGCAGGAAGGATTACAGCCCCAGACCTCAACCTCCACTCAGCTGCCAAACACCAGTACTCTTTAACAAAGCCCCTTATACATGTATTATAAATAATACATGAATAATACATTTAAATATATGGAGGCATTTTCACTATACCAACATACCACAGTTTTTGCTCAATGATACATTCTCTCGGTTATATATTTAGATACATCCAATTGAGACTAAAGTGGCAATAACTGGCTTATTTTGCAATATATTGAAACATATTTTCAATCAATTAAAAACAAATTACAATACATGGCACATATATTGGTTTGCCATATATGGGGAAAATACATTTTTGTTGAATCAGGGAAGCAGAGCTGACTGGTTCAGCTCTGTTTTTTTTTTTTTTGGGGGGGGGGCACCTTCGAAAAAGTGAAAGAAGCTGCCATCTGGGTTGTCTGGCTAATTTCTGATCAGCATCTGGATCAGAGCTTTGATTTAATGCCAGACAGAAGTATTCCAGCTCAACTGATTTGTGATTCCAAGCCACAACTTGTTATGTGCCTAATCAGAGCGGATGGAGTTCACACAGACAGGAGATCAAATGTTACTGACTGTGATTATTTCAGTGAGAAAAACACATACATTATCTATTTTTTTTTCTTTTTCCCCTGTTGGAGATCAGATTTTGATATTTTTTGGGATAATATTTAGTGAATGTTAAATGCGATGTGGGTTAGAGAGAGACTTTGAGATGATGTGTTTATTTGCCTTTTGTCAATAATTGAATTTAAAGCCAGAAAAAAAAATCAGTGACTTGAGAAACAGCTCTGAGCATGTCTGAACATGCCAATGCCAAAATTTGCAAACATTATGCCACCGTGCACACTGATTACGACATTAAGCTAATTGGTTTAGGATAATAAAAAACAGTAATTAAGTCTTAGCAATCATAAGATCAGTATTTTTACAGTTAAACCAAAGCTTTAAAAATTGACGGTAACAATAGCTGACTATGGTGTCCTACAGGCAGGTGTTGGGGGGGTGGGGTTCTGGGTGGCTGAGGACCAGCTCCTTTTGCCCCAAATGCCTGCTGTGCCACATTAATTTCATTGATGAAATTAATAAAATTAATATTTGGATTAATATTGTTGCTGTCATTAATTTTCATTCATTCATTTTGGTGAAATGTATTCTGTACAATAACTGGGTGTCGTAAAACTGGTTTTCTAGGTTGGTGTGCCCCTTTCCCACTTTGAGCACCTACACCTCAAAAGGCGTCTGCATGGCCCTGGTGTCCCAGACCTAATTTGGAATCAGTTGAGAGAGGCCAAAGCAGAATGTAATCTCAGGTTCATTTGTAATGGAGGAGGGCGAGTAGGGAATCCTAGCGAACAAGCGACAGCACCAAAGCTTTGTTTAGGCGGCTGTGTTCCGTTTTGGTTGCCAGGCTACCGGACACTGCCAAGGGAGTGGCGGGAATGTGGCGGAAAGACGCAGTAGGTGAAGACATTCCCACAGGTGCAGGGAGAGGTAAGAACCGGGAGGAGCGAGGGGAGGGGGGGCTTATCCCCAGTGGAGTAGATTATGTGGGGATTAGATTTTCCATTGTTTAAACATTCTGAAAGGAGCTGAGAAAATCGGATTTGGGGACACTTCCAGCTCCTGCAGCAGGGGAGAAGCCCAACCCCCCCCCAAACCCCCCGCCCCACCCCGGATTACAGGCACAGATCAGTGCATGTGTCTCTAACCCACGCAAACAATTCTCCACCTTCTCTTCCCTCCTCATTCCTCCTCCACCCCCATCTCCCTATTCCCTTTCTGCAGATGACTTTCTGGCTGCCTTTGAAGGAAAGGTGGCTACAATCCGGAACTCCTTTGTCCATCCAGTGAGCTCCCCAAACCCCCGGGACAAACCCATAGTTACACTGACCTCCTTTGAGAAGCTAGAGGACTTCGATGTACTGCAACTCATCACTTCTCATCGTGCAACCACCTGTCCACTTGACCCCATCCCATCTACAGTCCTCCAATCCATTTCCAGCGAGATCCTTCCTTATCTGTCCTCCATTGTTAATTCCTCTCTTGCCTCTGATCATGTTCCCTCTGATTTTAAGATGGCTCGCATTACCCCATTCCTCAAGAAACCCACCTCAGACCCCTCTGATGTAATGAATTATCGACCCATATCGCTTCTACCTTTTCTGTCCAAAACCCTTGAGTGAGCAGTGCTTAAACAGCTAACCTCTTTTCTCCATCAGAACAACCTGCTAGACCCTCACCAGTCTGGCTTCCGATCCGGGCACTCAACAGAGACTGCGCTCCTGGCTGTAACGGAGGCACTCACCATTGCAAGAGCCTCACGCCTCTCCTCTGTCCTAATCCTTCTTGACCTGTCTGCAGCATTCAACATGGTCAACTACAAAATACCAGCTTGTGCCATACAGCCACTACAGATGATTCGAAATGCCGCTGCTCGACTCATCTACAACCTTCCCAAATTCTCCCACGTCACTCCTCTGCTGCGAACACTACACTGGCTACCGGTCGCTGCCAGGATCAAAGCCCTGACCCTCGCCTACACTGCAGTGAACAGGACAGCCCCTATCTACTTGCAGGACATGATTTGATCCTATACGTCTGCTCGACCACTCCGCTCTGCAGCAGCAGGGCGCCTTGTACCCCCTCCCACCCGAGCAAAGGGATCACAGAGCTTCTCCACTTTAGCTCCCCAGTGGTGGAACGAACTTCCCGTCTCTCTCCGAACCTCCCCCTCACTACCCATCTTCCGCCGTGGTCTATAGACTCATCTCTTCAGACTATACCTGGACTAACTACCACCACGCTGTATTTCACTCTAAATCCCCCCCCCCCCCTTTCATGACACTCGTTATATGTTCCCCCACCCCAGCACTTTTTGGAAATTGGTATTTATCCTAATACTGTAGCTTGTTCTTCTGCCTGGTTGGCTTTGCAGAGGTTAGGTCAGAATAGTGTTCACTGTGTGAACTAAACTGTGTTCTTGGCTAGAAATAGCTGTACAAAGTAAGTATTTTATCTTATCGAACCTGTGTTTTGTAGTTGTCCATGACCATGAAATGCACTTTCTGTACGTCGCTTTGGATAAAAGCGTCTGCCAAATAAATGTAATGTAATGTAATTATATTGAGTCAGATTCGGGACAGCGCATAAAACCGTTTTTGTCTATAGGACATTCACGTGACCGTTCGGAATCATTTGTTTAAATACGTGGATGTGGTTATTGGATTAACTCGCAGGGACGGAAAACAGCAAGGCGTGCCACGACAAACACAGATCTCTCCACCGCCTCATTCCTCCCAAATCGGTAAAGCCCAGATAGACAGCTTTAATCCAAAACAATCTGCGCCAGTCAAACTCTCAGCGGCTCCCGTGAGAGGACTAATTATAATCTGTGTGTGTGTGTGAACCTGCTGACACAGTCCCCGCTGATCAACAGCCTTTGAATCTGGTGCGATTGCAAGGCCTGCCGAAACATACGGCGTTCGAATCAGCGAGCGATTAAAAGGCCTACGGATACTACGGAGGTATTTGTATCTGTGAGCAATTACAAGGCCTGCCGATCGGCAAGGAAGCCTTCGAGAATCTGTGAGTGATTAACGCGCCTTCTGCTCCTGGAGGAGCTGTTTGAATGGCTGATCAGAGAGCTCGGGCTGGAGATCACATGGTGGAGCCAGGTCAGAACATCTCGAGCTCCCGGCCCCGGGGCCCCCGCTATGCAGCGATGGAACACACTGTGTTCGCGGTGGGGGGCCCCCTTGTGTAGCAGCTCTAATTAAACAGTAATTTCTCTCACACGGGCGTCTACCAGGGATCAGGACCTGTCGTTAGTCGCAGATGGGGTGTCTGGTCACAGGGGGGTGTCCAGATACGGCCTCAAGTGTACAGATTTGGCGCGGTGAAGTCTGAGACACCGGCCATACGGGGTCTGGCACAGGGTGAGGCTCTCTACCGCATAACTCCAGAATGTTCCAGTATCTCTCAAATTCTCAGACGCCTCAAAAACGTTAAAAAATGAACAGGGGAAGCCAGAACCAAGATTTACGCATGCAGGCCAGAATTAATTTGTTTTACAGTGCCAAGCTATTGATTTTATGAACAGAGCTCCTCACTGACAAATTGATCTTGTCTATCTGTAAACATTAAATCTGCTTCTCAGGCAAAATCTAACAGATCCATTATCTGGTCCAAGGCAGAGAGACCCAGAGGGTACAGGTTTTTGGGACTGCCTTCCACCTGCCTGTTCACCCACTTCAGCCTATAAATGATTAGTCCAATGGATCCTGAGTGGATATTCAACTCAATCCACAGAATCTTAAAGTTGCAAAGACAGGAGCCTGGACTCCAACAACCTTTGAACTTAATGAACAAAAGAATGTTAGTGTTGTTGTTTTCAGCAATAAGAAAACGTACGAAGCAGGAAAATAAAATAGGGCGCCCAAAAAAAAAAACAAAAAAAAAAAAACAAAACAAACAAAAAAGTCATAAATAAGGACGAATGTTGACTGAGTTTAGGTTTAGCCGTGGTTGTGACACATGCCACAGCCTGTCATAAGGTAGCGCAGTAGGACTGTCCATTGCAGAGGCAGCGTCACCCCTCTGGGTCTGTACATTAAACGGGCAGAACAGAGTCTGACACGCAGTCTAGCCCTCGTCCACAAGGCTGCTGATGCTAAAGGAAAAAGACAGGTCTGTGACCCTGAATGACCACCTCCGAGACCCCACAATACCCTGCGACAGAGAGAGGCCACCCGACCAATCAGCAGTCAGAGAGTCAGAACCTGGCACTGAGGAGCCGCGCGGCGCCCTGACGGAGAGCCATTCGGCCCAAGCGGGGTCACTTACGATGATGAGGAAGATGAAGTAGATGAAGCTGTAGAAGGAGTGGGCATCCATCACGTAGTACATGATCTCCACCCAGCCCTCCAGTGTGATCACCTAGGTGTGGACACACATGCACATGTGCACACACACAAACACACCACACACACACACACACACACACACACACACACACACACACACACGTTAGTCAACAAGGAATTGGAGAGGAGCCTGTTTCACTTCTCCTCCCCACTGTTGTTTAAGAGCTGGCCACATCACCACTCTTAAAAAAACAGAATTTTCAGTGTTAAATGAACTCTAACATACAGTAGTTTACATATAGGGTCCAATAAGGACCAAATGTACTCTGTCAGAGTTAAAAGTACTCCCTCAGAGTTGATTTTAAGCTGGAGGTTTGGCTGTGTACACCTCAGATTCTCGCTGGGGCGCCCTGTGGGGGGGCTGACGGCACCAGGGATGGAGCGGGAAACGATGCGCGCCATAATTTCAGGACACAGCGGTTTGAGCACCTCCGCCTCATTAGCATTTCTTATGGACCGTGCACACGCTCTCTTAAAACTGCCAATCTTGCTCATGGAAAGCCATTCAAAGACAATCCTGAATTCACTCGCTCACGCAACAGTAATTCAGAGCCCGCTCAGGGGGAGCGAATGCGTGTATGAGAGAGACAGAGTGAGAGAGAGAGAACGTAAGGGGGGGGGGCAGAGTGAGAGAGAGAGCAAGTGAGTGAGTGAGAGAGTGAGAGGTAGAGGGAAAGCAGAGGAAGTGGGAGAAGCAATAGATTTTTCTCTGAGCCATACCCCCCAGATAATTTGCCACGTCAAACACCCTCCCCCCCCCCCAACCCCTCTCCACAGGAGCGGACCAATGGGCCCTGACCCGGACCCGGACCCGGACGGGCGAGGCGGCCCCCTGTGGACGCCGCACCTGGAAGATGACGATCCAGGCGTAGCCGATGTTGTCGAAGTTGATGGCACCCTTGTGCGGGTTTCTGTCGCCGGTGTAGCAGCGGGTGTAGTACTGGTTCCAGTTGATGCAGAGACCCACCGCGCTCAGGCTGCCGTTGACCAGCGGCTCGGGGCTCAGGCCCAGCGCCTGCCGGTGCAGGAAGTCGTCCTTGTTCAGGCAGCACTCCCGCCCGCCCTCCCTCCGCGCCGGGACGTCCCGGCACGACATGATCCCATTGTCGGAAGCCAGGGAGCAGATGAAGGGCCGCGCGTCGTCTTCCTCGGGCTGGTAGTACTGAGCCGGGAGAGAGACGCCCGTGGACCTGGAGAAAGACAGAAATTATTTATCATTATATTCCATTTTTTTATTGTTTCTCATCATAATATTTTTTTTTTACAGCTGTCATTTTAACTCTCACGGCAGGACAGATCTTATGACAAATGCATAAGCTTCGGCAATATGAATGGTTAAATATGTCATGCTAATAAAGCATATAGATTGAGTTGAATTGAACTGGGAGTGACAGAGCGTGAGAGAAAAAGACAGATAGATTGAGAGAATTTCAGCGAGATAGCGAGTTGTTATGAATATGACATATCCTGATTTGACAAGTCAGTGTTCCGCGTTTGGACTTCGGGGAGCTGAACACCAGCAGAGCTGCGCGTAATTGAGGGGTTGGACGAGAGAGACTATGTGAGAAAGGCGAGGAAGAACAGAGGGAAGGAGAGAAGATGAGAGAGATGAGAGGGAGGAGAGAGAGGGAAAGACAGCCACGCAGGTTAGCCAAAACTCGAGGAGAGTGCGAGAGAGGGGAAAAACAGAAGATGAAGGAAACTAAGAGGAGGAGGGGGGAACAAAAACACATTGCGGGTGAAAAGTGTGTGAAGCTCGCGCCCATCTCCCCAATTATATCTGACACCTCGCTTCATCGCCGCAGCTTTAGGACTCTGTTTCTGTGAGGGTCACGGTCAGGTCTTATTTTGCAATAGGAGCCGGACAAACAAGCGGGCGCAGTTTTACTCCTTTCACTGCTCTTCCGTGTGTCATCTTATCTTTTCTTTGTAAAGGGGAGTCTGCCCTCCTTTCATTTTCTTTGCTTTGTTCAGACGGGGAGAAAGCAGAGAGGGTAACACACAGAGAAGGGACCGCAGTGCAGACGGTGCCGTGGTGGGTTATTGAACCTCTGCCTGCATGGGGGGGGTGGCATATGGCTCAAGAGACAGGTGCCCTATGGACTGCACCACACCTCTTGCCATGTCGCCCATTTAAAAAAAAAAATTTGTGGGGCGTAGGAGGGGGCAGTGAATAAGAAACAGAGATAGAGGAGAGAGAGATGGCCATCACAGTTCTGAATGAATTCACCTCCCCTTTGATTTGACGGCTGTGGTGACGTTGTGTTTCTGGGGTAGTTATACAGTATAATCCAATAAGCAATATTTCATTATGGTAGGGATACAACTTCTATGTGTGCAGGTAGCTTTTAAGACTAGGTAGTTTGAAAGAAAAGTAAACTCCAACTTTTCTAAAATGAAATGCATTTAAATTGGAATCAATAAACAGCAAGTGGCTCTCACAGGTACTGACCTACACTCCTTTGGAGCAGCATTAACATTTCCCCTAAATTGAGACTATTTCTCAGCTGTCTTTCCCAGCAACAAACCAGATTCAACATTCCACCTTTACCCTGACTCAAAATTATGGGCAAGTTTTGCTATTATCTCCACAAATGCAGTTCAACGGGTTCATCAATTACCAAAATGAACTTGCTGAACTGTTTGAGAAGAAGAAAGGAACAGCTTGAGTAATTAATTTATTTATCATTGAAAATGATTGCATTTATTTCAATGGCAAGCGCTGGATGGATCCAGGCTATTTCCTGGCATCGACTGCCATGATTGGCCAGTGCTGGATCCACTAGCCAATCACAGATCCACTGTGGGACAACCGTCCCGCAGCATGAAATGGAATTTGCATCCTTACATCTACATCATAGCACATTAACTGCACTGTCTTCCCTCCAATGCGCAGATTTCGTAATCAGATACAACGGAGGGATCACAACACGTCTCTCCCCTCCGGGTGGCATGCAAGCCACTCGACTTACTCCACCGCAGAGGGCCAGTTCCAGTGAACATATCCTTTATATCTCCCAATGCCAGGACAAGCATGCGTGCCTCGAATGACCTTGCAGCAGGTTTCTGAATGCCCCTCTGGTATTTAACCTACAAGGGCACTATGCATATGAGCTGGCGTCCGTCCTTAAGTTGCAGAATTTAAATGTTCTGAACTGTAGTTTAAGAAATATAAAGAAAACCTCAGTACGTGAGGTGGGAATGGGACAGGTCATTTCAAAGGTTTGAGCCTGTTGAGATTAAAACGGCAACAATCACATTACTGAGAGAGAGCAACGCACTCCTTTTGCTAAAATGGTCCAAAAAAAAATCTACTGCCACTCTAAAAAGTACACACCAGGTAATTTAATCAAAACAACATTTCTTTATGTATTTATTTTTCAAGAGAGCTCCCTGAAACTAAATATAATTATGGATGCACAGAGGTATTACATTTGTAAATTAGAATAGTTCTCAGTTAACAAACCGGTCCTTTATTGTCCTTTATTGTGCTGATGCGTGAGTGGTTTGATTGAAAGCCGCGGTATGGCAGTGATTTCTCAGCAGCATCCTCTGTTCCTTATTTGAGACTGAAGAGGCTGTCTCTGGCGAGAGCAGAACATCTCTCTTTCACCCAGCAAATGAGGGCAAACTGTCTCTTAATCTCTACATTTTGCCAGACTGAAATCACCCCATCTATCACCCGAACCTTTACTGCGCAGACCCAGGAGGGATCAGACTCACTGTTTATCCATCTCTCTCTCTCTCACTCGCTCTCTCTCCCTCTCTCTCTCACTCGCTCTCTCTCTCTCTCTCTCTCTCTCAGCTAGCTGCCCAACTCGCAACCAGAAAGGTTGACTGACTGCGAGAAACACACACACATACACGCACGCATGCACACACACACACACACACGCACACACACACCTCCATCCTCTGCCTCAATCGGAAACTAAAATGTCCACGTCTTCTTCTTAAGAGTTAAGCAAGTGTAACATATGTTCTTCTGTTCTTGACCACCGATCACAGTGACTCTTGGTCATTGAAAATAAAGAAAGAATCCCATGCAATAAAGGAGGAAATTTTAGAGGCTTCTTTATAGCTATGGGGCAAGGTGCCAGACGGTTTAGAGCGAGTGCTAATAAGCTCTTAATGTCATTAGCATAAGTCTAATACTGCGCCCAATCAGGCTGAGTATGACACAAGATGCTCCTGCCTGCTCTGCTCATTAGAGATGTGTTTACTGCCACTGATACGGGAGATGATTATCTTTGCCCTTGAGCAGCGATGCACACACCACCATAGAGTAATCATGTTCTTATCTGGCTCGCATCAAGTGATCATTAATCTGGCAAAATTACAGTGGTGACACCTACCCCCGTACACTGGGGGCAGGTATAAATATTGATAATTCGCACCTGAGATATTGATAAAAACGTAATGCGCTCGTGTTGAAAATGCTGAGGCAGGGATTAATGCATCAGCGTACCTTCAACATCCGAGAGCCCTGCAAAAAAGTTGCCGTTTCCATTGAAATAAAAACAGGATCTAAAACGTAGAGAGCAACCTGGGATGAACTCTAGAAAGGAAAATCTAAAAACAATGACAGAAGCATTGAGTTAATTCAAAGAATCTAAAATAAAAAAAAGAAGCATGAACAAACGAAAAACAAACACGGGACGGTTTAGGTGCTGACAGGGAGAACGAGGCTGAGAGTGAACGCGCAGGATTTAGGGGGGAAGGGAAGCGTTCGTCAGCCATCGAACACGCCCAGGGCCGGGCGGTGACTGACGTCTGATGTGGTTTCCACCACGCTCTCGGCCCGACTGACGTGATAAGAAAAGAAACACACGGGGGGAAAAAAAAAACCCCGCTAGGTGGAAAAACTGCTTTTTCAAGAAAACTCAAAAAAAAGAAAGAAAAAAAGAAAGGAAAAAAAAATCCGAAGCGCCAGGAGCTGATTGACAGGCGAGGGGAGCGCGCCCACGGAGCGGAGTGGGTGTGGGGAGGGAACGCAAAAACCCGGCCGTGTCTGAGAGCCCGGCGAAAATAAAAACCTAGCGGACAAGGGCAAACGTCAAAAAAAAAACAGGAGGGAGAAAATTCTGTCCAAAGGCTGGTGAGCCAAATTGGGGGTTCAGAGAATGCTGCTGAATAGTGGTATCCCCCCCCCCCCTTTCCCTCTTCAATGCACTGAGCCATGTAATGCCGCTGAGATTCCCAAGGCACTGCAGGTCAAACACACACCCTTCATGTCCAAGAGACAGTCCTACAGCTGCAGAAAGAACGGCGCTGGCAGTGTGAGAACATCCACAGTCCTCAGACAAAGGCCCAGATGAAATTAGCAATTTGTCCTTAATTTTGAACCTCCAAAAAAAGCACAAGAGTTACTTTTTTTCTTTCACAAACACAATCTGGTGAGTTAATTACCTGAACTCACCGAAGTGGGCCTGAATGCCCTGCATTTAACTGCGAGCCAGACTGGGACAAACGTTTCCTGAATCCGGGCCAAAGCGACGCGGAGAGGCCTCAGACAAAGACGTTCAATCGGAACACAGGGACAGTCGTCTCTTTGGTTAAGGGGCTGGCCTCGCCATTTGTAGATTTCAGTTGCGGCGGAGCCCTTGAGCAAAGGTCTCGCGAACTGATTCACTTAAAGTACACACCGTCCGTACAAATGAATAACAGGTCAACACGGGAGGCGTGCGAACGCACAAGGAAGCTTGCGAAAGAAACGCATCATGGACTGATAACACAACAGCAGGGCTGTTCTGAGCACTGAATCACCGGTTCTGAGCAATCGAATAAGTAAACCAGAGTCAGTGAAGGACGGTGCGCACACTGACACGTGTGCATGTCCGAGGGGGGCCATGGAAGCCCTACATGTGCCTGTGAGACACAGCTGCTGCACAGAGGCTCATACTCACTAGTGAAGGCACGCAAAAGGACAATTCACACCTAGAGGTATGAGACCCTGGTGGTCAGTGGATGCTTCATAAATGATTGAGCTTGCAGTTCTTGCAGTTCCCCTCCATCTTTCTCTTTCGCTCCCCCTCTCATTATCTCTCCCTCTCACACACACACAGACAAGCGTGCACATGCACACACATGTGCACACACACACACGCACACACACACACACACAAACACACACAAATATGCACATGCACACGTGCGCACACACACACACACAGACACGTGTACACACACGCTCACACACACAGACACACACACACAGACACCGTCACCAATAAAACAGGCAGTTCCACCCTGCAGAGCAGCAGTCTTCTTTGCTTAGCTTCGGCCATTACCCAGACAGTGAGAGTCAGACATCTCTATTCCATTTAATTACAATGTCAGTGACAAATTCACTTAGTGAGTGTTAACATTAATCATTTTCAGATAACAATACAAATTTCTTTGCTAAAAAAATCTCAAATTGCATTTCTGCTGACGTTGCTTAGATATGAAATGAATGTCAGCAGAAATTAAAGCTTTGGCAAGAGATTGTCTGTAGGAGCACTTCTTTTTTCTTTTCTTTAAAAATGAATTTGGCGCCCAACATGGGGCTGAACATGACTAATTCCCATCCCAATTTGGGGGTCAACTGTCTGCAGCTGCAGCTGCGTTCACGTGCGAACCCCACTGCTGCTTTTGGAGAGCGTAGGCCACCGCAGTTCTCCTCCGAAACGCGCGGTGTCGCCAACCGCTTATTTTCACACCACACACCGCAGAGAACGCATACAGTAGAAATGTACACAGTAAGTGACACGATGACCGTCGATTCGTATAGCATTTCCATTCATATTTTGATTCATTTGATATTTGTAATTGACTACAATTTTTCGATAACTGGAGCCTGTGATGTGACAAAAAGGAGGAAAAACAAACAGGTGAACGCATGCGAACAAATGCACACATAAACGATACTCACAACGTGAAGTTTTCTTCTGGGTAGCACCGGTTCCTCAGAAGCCCCGCCCACAGCTGCACACCAATGATGCCGAAGATGAAGAAGACGAAGAAGCACAGCAGGAGGACATTTCCCAGCATGGGGAGAGTATCCAAGAGGAGGTTCACCAGGATCCGCATACCTGTCACACACGCACAGGTGTACACACACACACACACACACACACAGACACAGATGAGTATAAATTAAAATTTAGCTGAACTGCACCGCACCCCCATTCACCACAGCCAGATCCTGTGGTGCTGACTAATGGGTATTTTCAGGATAAGATCCTTATGCTCTACTCGTGGCAAAAATAGTGAGAAAGACTGATTCAGGGTCAGTGAAAGGACAGGGTGTTTGGACAGCTCCCTCCCTCCGTGAGGACCTTCTGCTCCTCACCCCCCACAGGTGCTCCACAAGGCATGAGAACTCTCTCAGACAGGAATGGGGAACCAAAGCGGGAATTAAAAACTTCCCATGGTTCATTATGCTGCTTACGTGTACAGTATGCTAACGTGAGCCACTTTCACACTCAGGGGTGTAGGACCACGAACTATGGGGTCAAAATAAATAACCAAGAACTTCCTCGCCGACACCACCCCCGTACTATGTTTCTTCATTGACTGTACAATAGAACCGTGACCTATGACATCACGCTACCCAGCCCATTCCAGCCAATCAGGATTCTACAACCCAATTTTTCTGCCCAAGAAGAGGTGGAAGTTCCAAGTGACAATGAATAACTGTAGCTGTGTACTTGTTGTTTTTTGAATTTTGGTGGCATTCACAAATGTTTACGCATAGCTTTACAAGCTGGTTAGTTCTTGGCTGGGTAAGGAAGGCATAATTTACAAGGGAATTGAATTTCAAAAGGCAAAAATGCAGTTTCACACCTCCAGTTAACCTTACTCACAACCTCAGAATTCTTCCAGTAAGGCTAAGTAAAAGTGGGCGGGCCACACACATGACCTCACAATGCTGTCAGAACGACAAAGGAAAAGTGGGTGTACATTTACTTTATGTTCCTCTGGGGTCCAGCATAAGCTGAACTGTTGTAATGGGCTCTAGATTTAATGTCCCCAGAGCACAACATCTGCATATCTTACTGTTGTGAGAACAACACACATCTCATGCATAAAAGCAATGGACTGAAAAGTGTATATGCAGAAGGTAAATTAAAGTTTATTTGGACACTTCCTCCGCCTTGCAATCTGAGCACCAAATAACTATGAGGAAAATAAGCTGCATGCAAACATTAGTGGGCTTAAAAATTCATATATTCATCATTAAATGTAACCAAAACTGCCTAGAAAGCAAGACATTACAGCAAAAGATACAATTTATTCTGGAAATGCCATTTGAATGTAATATTTATTTTGAGTCTTTTGATATGGTTGTTGTTACACAGTGAAGTTACACTGGGTAATGGCATTTAAGCGACATGGTGATTTTGATGATGACGGTGATGATGATAATGATGAAGATGCCGATGGAAAAGTTAACATGGCTGCCTCTAATCATAATCATTATTGTTGTTATTAGCATTATAGGCAGTTCATCCTCATATTTACCACACTTTGTCTGCCTGTCTCTATAACAAGCAGTGCTTGGCTGCCAGCGGAACACAAAAGATCCATAATGACAGTAATGACATAATGGCGGGCAGTCGCAGCGGTAAGGATGCGGATCTGCCACGTGGTTGGCGGTTTTTCTCGCAGAACCGGTCTCCAGAGACCGCCAGCGCTGCATGGCGATACTGAGGAGTGTTCATTTACACTGATTACATAGAGGAGTGTGTCCCCAGCACACTGCCTCTGTAGAGCTGTGGGCAGAGATGGGGGGGACAGGGGGCGGTTGCTGCAGTTGGGGTGGGCATGCAAAAAAGGGAAAGGGAGGGTGGTAGGAGGGAGGGGGGAGAGAGAGAGTGAGTAAGAGGAAAAAGATGGGAGGGATAGAGCAATAGAGTAAAAAGGCAATACAGCGTTAAATGATACACATCATAAATAACAGAGAAAACCCAGAGTGTGGGAGCAAGAGTAGGAATAAGAAAAACAACAGAAACAAGCAAGGTGGAGAAAGATATGGATACAGAGAGAGAGAGGGAAAGAGAGGTTAGAGGAAGAGAGAAGGTATGATGAGGTCAGAGTGAAAAAAGTGAGAGAAAGAAATAAAAAGAGATAGAGAGAGAGAAAAAAAGAAAGACAGACAAACAGGGGATAGATTATATGCTCCAACAGACAAGTGCTTGCCCCGGGTGAGTCCCTGCACTGCGGAGATGCCCTGAGGTCACCTGCCTGAGATACTGTGGGTGTGAAATGAGCTGAATTCACAGCCTGATTGCTCCTGTTCATTAGTGTAAGCCCCAGTTAGGGCACAATCCAGTCCAACCACTAAGGTGCACTACACTTAAAAGCACACGCCAGTGGTGTGTATCACTTCTTTCTGATGCGTGTGCACTGCAAAGCCCAGGTCACAGCAAGTGAAGGAAAGAATCGCACTAGAAAAATCACATACACACAGGGCCAGTTTAAGTTGTTACTCGGAGATAAACAGACAGAGCCACAGTGGGGGGTGAAATTGAACTGCTCTGGCATCTCACCCCAGACCCCTATAGTTTTGACTGTTGTCCCCCGTCAGTACCTCCGCAGTCAGGGTACTGGACAGCGGGACGGTACCAACGCATCTGCCTGAGTGCAGGGCACAGACACTCCCCAGGGAGACTGCCTTCAGAAATTTGTTTAGAGAAAGTCCGGACTCCCACTTCAGAAGTTCCAAAAGTAGATGGAGGAATTAAACTTCTCTCTTCATTGTCCCAGTCACACGACCAGCCTGGCTGGTTTCCCTTCCTAGCTGAGACTACGTGGTCAGTAAGACCACAGTAGCAGGCTGGTCAGCCGCCACGTAAACTGTATCTGGACCCTTCCATGGTGCATGCACTATACAGACCATCGGGGGCCCTCTGGAGTTCGGAGCCTCAGGTGGACCATCTCTCCCTATAGATCGATAGAGTGCATTTGTCACCAATGTGTGGAGCAGCCACGGCAAACAGGGCCACGCTCTCAGCCAAACTACCCGGCTGTGTAAAGGCAGCGGAAGACGGAGAGAGGGAGGGAGAGGGGGAGAGTAGGGGTGCAAGCGTTTCATAAGGTGAAAGTGGGGTGTGCATGCTGTGGTGCATCGTGTGGGTGTGGCCAGCACACCGACAGTCCTGTTTTCTTCTCTTATACTGTATCCGTAACTCATTACTGTTATTAAACTAAAGCTAAAGAAACAGAGGAGGAGGCATCAGAAAAAGAGACGGGGGGAAGGAGGGCCTTATTAACACAACAGGGCACAGCTATGACCTCTGAACTCTGAACTTTGCCCTCCCCTCCTGTCTTCTGGATATACAGGGCTTCCAGCCTTCCTCTTTGCTCCCAATCTGTTTCGTCCCCAGGCTCCCTCTCTTTCCATTTTGCCCAAAATACCGATCTCCCATGAGCCCTCTTCCTCTTCTTATTCTCTCTCTCTCTCTAACCCCTCCCCGTGTGCGTATGGGAAACGAGCAAGCGGAGCTCCAGTACCTGCTGTTCTGCTATAGAGATTGATTCCACCTTTGTGACTCCCTGATAAATATTTCATCTGGCTTTGTGCTCTATCTAAGGGGGGGTAACAGCTATTGTCCACACACCTACTGCATGGCTGCACGATGAATGAAAGGGTCATTTCTCCCCGTCGCTCACCGTCTCTCCACCCTGGCTCTCCTTCTCTTTTTCTGCTTCTCTCTGTCTCCTCCAGCTTTCATTTCCCCCCTCTCTTTCTCTCTCTCTATACATATACATTCTTCTCTTTCTCTCTCTCTCCCCCAGTGCTTTTATACGTCCCTCTCTTGCTGAATACTCCCCCTGCACACCTCCCCAGCTAATAACAACATTGCAATATGTTATGGCTCCATTTATCCCTCCCTCCCCTAAAATACATATGATATCTATTTCAGGATGTTATAAGACAGCATCTAATGTGTTTTATATACATACATATTTCAATGTTGCCAAAATTCTCAATATTTCTAAATTATATAAGAATAGCTTTTTACTTTAATTTTTATCTATAATAATGAATGCATTTCCTATGTGATTTAAGATGCATTTTTAAAAATCTGTCTTTTGCTATGAATAAGTCTTACCAAAGAAATTCATGATGACATATTCTTTGCAATTGATTGACAGCACCTGCATAGATATAGAATATATATGTTGCCCATGTGATTTTATCACTTGTCCTGATGAAGGTCACTTAAATGTGCTCAAACACATTGCTGTGTGTTTGCTCTTTCCCTTCTATAATTTCACTGGATGTCTAACCAATAAAGGCTTTTCAAACTTCTAATTCTTCCTCAGTCCAGAGGGCTCGGGAAAGTAAGTCTATTTTTAACCACCCCTTAATCTTCACTTTTTAGCATCACATCAACTCCTGAACTTTTATCTACTTCATCCTCTACATTTCTCTCTTTTACACAGCTCTCCAGGAGAAATATCAGGCTGCAAACAGCCATCTAGTCATAGCCCCAGTCACTCAAACCAAAGCAATTACTTCCATCTTTTTAATGATGGCTGAATGTAGATCTGTGAATGGAAATGTTGGTGTTGCCACCGGTAAAGCCAGAAGAGTGTAACCCATGAACGCTTGCTGTCGAGTTAGCACAGGCACATCCTGGCACTCAGCGACAGCTCGGCAGTGACATCCCTCTCCTCTCACTTTGCCCACGAGGCCTGACAGGATTCCCACCCTAAGGGAGCAGGCGCCAAATGCCAGGCTCCAACAGCCAATCAGGACTGTCTGCTTTCATTACCGCAGCTCCCCACCCACTTAGCTCCTCCTCCGCCCCTCTCCACTCTTATCGCCCAATCAGCAAGGGAGAGGCGTGGATGCCTGGTGGAAACCATTCTGTTGGGAGGTCAGTGGTGGAGATTAAATAATAGCATGCACTGGGTAGCGTTATCTGCAAGCGTAAACCAGAGGGAGAAAAGCACAAGGCTTAAAACAATTACCCTTCATAATTCATGAGGTGCTGCACAACAGTTGTAATAAGGGTGAAATATTGATAAGGGGGTGCACTTTTGTGTTTGTATCTGCAATTTTGTTTGGACGTGTAATATGACGATAAGAATTAATGTAGGTACTCAGAGGAAAATTATTTTCCCACTTCATCACGATGAGGATTAATATGAATTTGAGAAAGGAACAGACCTTGGAATAATTGCATTGAAATCCTCATTAATTAAAGAAATAATGCCACTGATAACACAGCTGAATATTTTATGCACGGTCTAAGTCTAATGGGGTGTGTGTGTTTAACAGCTCGTGGTTAAGCACACCTTCAACTGGGTCCTAAAAATGAATGAAGACCCATCGTTTCCTCTCTAATTGGTACTTGAAATGTATTATAAGTGCTCTGGGAAAAGTCATTGGGTGTTCAATATTTTGACCAAAGATATAAATGTTGGTAGGATTTAACAAGCAGTCATAAAGATTAGCATATGTTT
Organism: Anguilla rostrata; assembly: GCF_018555375.3. Classification (NCBI taxonomy): domain Eukaryota; kingdom Metazoa; phylum Chordata; class Actinopteri; order Anguilliformes; family Anguillidae; genus Anguilla; species Anguilla rostrata. The sequence continues at coordinate 19,885,871 of NC_057949.1, forward strand.
TATGCTCTACAGGGAATCACAACTCCTTCTCGGGGTTCGTTTTCAAATTCTCAGTGGTTTTCTTTTCCAGAAAACAGATTGGGATTTCTGTTCTTCATTCCGATATTCTAGTCCAGAGGAGATCAGTTAAGATTTCGAAAATTATTTGTACTCTACATATAATTGGACTTCGCCATGATTTATATTGTGTGCTCAGAGCTGGAAATGGGTCAGCCATACATCGACTACCCAGAAGGCCATTAGCAAAAGCTAAGGAATCTCAATATAGATGGATAACAGGAAAGAAACAAACAAGTTTTGTTGGAAGATGGAGGATTTGGATGTATTTGGATGTCAGGACCGGTTGGGACAGTATGACCACCTGACATCCCGTGTGAAAAGTTATGAAACACAATTTGATGGAGAACAATATCTTGAGGGGATGAGGTAAAACAACAGTAAAATGCTCGCATCATCATAATCCTCATCACCCAGTTTCAATATATTACAGTTTGAGTTTTACATGAAAATATGTTTTAAAAATAATTCCAGTGCATTGCTCGAAGCGACGAAGAAATGTACTGTAATCATTATACAAACACTGAATCAGACAGAAACATGTCAACATTTATTGAATGGCAATGCATTCTGGGAGATGTAAGAACATATGCCCATTCAGCCCACAAAGGCACAGTTTCTTATCTGCCCACAGAGGCTGTGTGGCTGTTGATAAATGCTGGTGGGAAAAACACATGCAAATGTAAGCAAAACATCGCACATGGCACCGCTTTCCAGACCGACTCACACAGCTTGCATTTTACATACAATACATTCACACAGCTGAATTTTTACAATCAAGTACATTGCTCAGCAGTACCGTGGTACCGTGGTACCGTGCACATTCCCAAACTCGCAAGCTCTCCGACAGTGAACAGTTCTCACTTACTTGGAACCCTATTGATGGCTTTGAGTGGGCGCAAGACTCGCACTGTCCTGATGGCAGAGAAGTTGATGTTCTGAAGATCCAGGGAATACTCTACCATCCTGCAGAAGGAGGGACAAAAACAGCACAGCTGAGAAATCCTGAAACAAATGGACAGGCTCGGGACACCTTTGGTACTGATTTGTTGGTGTTCTCCATGGCTCGGTACTTGGGCCCCTCACACGCCAGGTCCAGTGATTTCATTCATTTCATGCAGTGCGGTTCAGATGTTCCCGATTGGCTGCATCTTCTGCTACATTTTGAGCTACTGGACCCCACAAATTTCTCTGCAATTTAATCTTCTACGTTCTTGTCATTTCAAGGAAAACCATGATCCCGTAGAACCATTATAAGTCTCTTTTATGTTCCCTTTTCAAGGAACTTTTCAAGTTCCCCTCATTTTCCAATATTTTCAGACAAAGTCATACGGACATTTACAGAATTGTCAACCATCCTCTGCAGGAGACCAGAATTTGTTTTTTTTTAGAGCTGTGATGCTTTAGACATCCTCTCAGAAACATCTTTTACATTTTGTTTCTCCACACTGAAATTGACCAAACAACTGTACCCAATTAGGCGTGTTCTTTCACTAAACATTCCATTATTGTCACATGTTCTTTTTGCAGATGAAATCAATTCATGAAGTGTACTTTTGAGTGTAGTTTTTGTTTCACTGGACTGAGCTATTAAATAATAATAAAAAAAGTTATTGCATTCTTGAGAAAACAATGAGACATTTTTGCCGTTCTTCCATTCTTCCACTTGTCACATATAAGAAAGAAAAAGACTGTGCTCCTCGGTAGAGGAGATCAGCGGTGGGAGAGAACATACAAATGTTCATGCTGGAAGGCCATCACCTCCATAGAGCTCAGAATTACAATGAGATTAGTTCTCCTGACAAGTCACCTAGGTCTGGACCTCCTGTGAACCAATCAAATCTCTTGCCGTCTGTGTGTGCTTACGTGTGTGTGCGTATGTACATATGTGTGAGTGTGCATGTGTGCACGCATAATCTTGTGCACAAGTTTTCAGCTTCTATTTTCTTGTTTAGCCAAGCAAGATTTAAGAACTGCATTGTGCTGAAATGATTTTTATTCAAGCAAAAGTATGCATTTTCAGTCCAAAGAATTTTGTCTGTTTTCAATAACAATGACAATATAGTCATGCATGACAAAACCAATAAACCAACAAACCAATCAATTGCTTGGAAGACCACCAAGGAAAGGGCACAGTGCACTTTGGCAGATTTTTCTGGGGACATCATTAAATAGCCTCATGCAGGCTAATCTTTGCTTTCTTTTCCTTCAGCTTAATTTTTCCTAATCTATACACAAATGAACAAAGTGCTTCTCTGTTTTTCTACCCAATTTGGAACTCTTAGCTGCGACCGTAGGCCTGTCCCATCTCTGCAAATCACATCTCCTTGAGAGGCTAAACTAAATGTAGGCTTTAAGAGGACTGAGCAGACATCTATACAAACAGGACACAAAGTGTATGAAGTAGCCTGAACGGATATATGTAAATATATGTAAATATATGTACAGAGCAATGTATATTTATTTAACAAAAAGGTATTTGAGTCCTTTCAACCAGTGGAGCCCAATTTGCAAACCCCGTGTAAGGTGCACGTCTGGTTCTTGAATGCCAAGATCATTCCTGAGAATAATGAGAAAGTACAACAGTTCATGTAAGAATAAGTCTGCTCTCTAAGCTTATTTGGGGTTTTACAAGCCATCCTTCTTTTCGATGACTGTTCAATTTGAGCAACCGAAGACATATTGGAACACCAGTCCTGTAATTCTGTGGTCACCTGGCCTCAGTAAGAACATTCAGTCAGATTATGATGGGGTCTGCTGTGCGTTAGAGTGTACAGTACGGATTTATTTTTTTTCTCACAATGTTTGAACACAAGACTGACGGAACTGCAGCCAGAAGCGATCGTTAACCACAGCGTTCCTCCTGCGATCTCGCCCACTGCAGCAAGGAGCACGGAGACAGGAGGGATTCGCGTCTGACAATCGCATTACGTCAAGCACGTCACGTTAGCTGTAAATCTGATCAGACCTGCACAGAACCCCCCCCCCCACCCACTGCGCAGATGGGGGTTCGATTCCTGACCACAACACTTCTTGCACTGTGATCTCATCTCTATCTGTAACCCCCTCTGCTTTTCATCTGTCTGAATAAAGTTGGGAAAAAAATACATAAGGAGGGCAAAGTAGGAAGAAAAAAAGGACTGAATGCTAAAATCCCTGCTCTGGACAGGGACAAAGAAAACCTGATTTGCATCAATGTTGTCATGAAAAATGGAGCAAAAATAAATAAATGGCATAGATAAATGCGAGTAAATTCCTTGCTCCGCCACCGGGCGGTGTGTTACAGCGCTTGTCTAGCTATTTAGCGTTTGTGCTTTTCTGGCTTTTGTTTTAATCACGTCCCCTGGGTGTGGTGCAGGTGGGCCGGTCGGGTAGGCCTGAGACACACACATACACACACGTACACACACACAGAGACACACACACACACACACACACACACACACACACGCTAATAAGCAGGCCCGTCTGCTCTGTCGTGGCTTCGACTGCTCATTCCTGCTGATCAGCACTCTTACATAAGGAGCTTCAGGTGCCCAGATAATAAGCCGAGGACCAGGGCTTCTAATCCGGAGGGACACGCCACTTCTTCCACACCGTTCATACATATTTTAAAGGCTGCAGGGAGGCTTATTTTTCTCAGATTTTTGAGCTGTTCCCTCTCGTTTCCCCGCTCCCCCTGCCCAGTGCACCGCTCCTGAAAATCTGCCTTTGCGATACATTTTTCTTACGATTTCTCTCAGCATTTGCAGGATCTTTATCTCCGTTTCTCCTGGTTTTACCTCATCGCTATCTATAATCCTCTCCCCTCTCCTACTGTGTGTATAAAACAAAATATAATAAGGATGGCAGTCTGTACACCATATTTAAAGGATGTGTTTACTAGTTTTATACACGTGTGCCAGTGACTGACTCACGGTTTAAATAAATAAAAAATAAAAAATGTATTCCACGTTTTTAGAAAGCTTCTTTCTCAGAACACAGACACAAAAAAGACTGAAACGCATTCACTTACATTAAGTGGTGACACAGCGAGCAATGTTAAATTGGGATCTGGTTTGTAAACAGTTCAGACGCATTCAAACTTTGCAAGAAAATCTCTGCCCTCAAAAACAGATGACCCTCCCACACAAGAAGCCAGACGGCTGCGCTCACAGATACAGAAATATCCGCCAACCTTTTTTCCTCCAATAGTAAAAGCGAGATAAATGCCACAGGGCCAGTTTAAATGCCACACACAGTGAGGGCACTGCTGAGAAATATTTTGCCTATTCGTACCTTTGCACCACAAAAATAATAATACGTATTTGTAAAGATTGTATAAAAGCAATGTAGGAATGAACACACACACACACACACAGAGGAGAGAGAGAGAGAGAGAGAGATAGAGAGAGATCCATTCCTTCTTGCACGTTTGAAGTTACTTCCTGATTCTGTATCCGGAAGTGTCCTTTCATGCCAGTGGTCAATTCCTGGGACCAATCATGAATTGAGCAAGTATAATACTGCTGCCAATGAACCAGCCAGGGTCAGTGTCCACAGTTATAGATTTCCTGTCATTGTGACATTCTTTCACATGTCAAGCAATTATATCGATCATCACTTATTAAATTAGAAAATTAGGCCACCATTTTCCCTACCATGGCACTTTCTCAGACATGATCCCTTTTCAGTCTGTTACCCTCCTAGCTTTCTACCTGCCTGAATACAGCTAAAATTCTGCTCTCCTTAAAAAATAATAATTAGGTGACATAGTATGATAACAAAATATGCAAAGTCAGCCAAAAAAAAAAAAAAGAATGCAAATCTACACTGCCATCTGGCTACTTTTGTCTGTCTCTCTCCTGTTTCCAGCGGTTCCCTGTGCAGCGGTTATAACAAAACTGTCCAGGTCCAAGGCTGAACCACATCTCGCTCCTGTAGCACAGTCTAAGTCATTAGCCATGTGCCTGCCTAAACATGGAGCCACAGTATATCCAACTATTTTCATTTTCATTCATCCATTTTCATCTTGTTTGCTCTATTCCTGCAGTATTCTAACATATTGTTGTGTATTTGCAACAGTGTTGCATCCTCAGGGCACCACTGGAAAAGAGAGCAAAGCTCTCAATTGGCCTCTCCCAGATTAAATAAAGGTCTCTATCTGTCTCTAGCTAACAGTTCTGGCAGAAGCTTATGAGTGAACGCCCCACTGGTTTTGACCCGTTCAGGTCAGCCCTGATGAGTCGGTCACGGTCAGTGTCGGCTGGACCCGCACTGCACCCTCTGTCTTTGATTCAGGCACCAGTTTCTGAGGCTCAGGCAGCGGTCCAGAGAGCGGAGGTCTGCCTGTCACTGCGGGTCAGTGCCGAGGAGACGCACGTCCGCCGCCCGGCAACAGGACCGCAGCTGCCCCGGATCTCTCCGGAAACTCTCCGGGGGCTCAGAGGAGGAAGGAGGCAAGCGGACGGCATCTCCCGGGGACCCGGGATGCCTTAGCGACAGCGCCGCGAGATTTTGCGCACGTCCCGCCTCGCCGCGGCTACGCCGACTGTGTACAAAAACGAAGCGAGGCGGCGCGAGGTAGACGAGGGCTCAGGGCCTTCGTCCGCGTCCGTCGGCGCGGGCCTTTCTTACGGTGTGCGAGCTACCTGCCGGGGGGGCTTGTACATTTTTGTAAATGTTCTGTTGGTTTAAGGCTGGGTCTTGGCTGCGCTCCGTGTCTCTGTTACTGTTCTTAATGTTGTTTTCTCAGGATGGCCTGCGGGTTTCATAACCATAAGACGCTTCAATGCCTCAGCTCTTTCCAACGGATCCGTGTGTGTGTGCATATATACACAGCAAATATGTGTGTGCGTGTATACACAGTAAATATATACACTCACGTGTGTGTGTGTGTACGTGCATGCGTACGGAACAACATGTGCAACACTTGGGGGAATGAACATGCATGTATCCGTGTGTGCGCATGTGCACATGTCGGTGTGCGTGTGTGAATACTGTATGTGTCTGTGTCTGTGTCTGTGTGTGCGTGTGCGTGTTGGTTGTGTGCACGTGTGCACTACAGGACACGCATGTGGCACGCGCGTGTGTCTCTCTGCGTGAAGGGCTTGTCAGGCCTGTGGCTTCATCCCTCCATCCTGTCATCCCTCTTTTTCTCACTCACAGGGAGGTGTTAATCTGGAATGAGGGGAGCGGGCAGAGAAAGGAAGGAGCATTTAGGAGGGAGGAGCAAGCTGGGGCTGCAGTTAGAGATAGCTCAACTCTTTTATTCCCCAGCACGACAGGGGATTAGAGAGAGAGAGAGGGGGAGAGAGAAAGAGAGAGAGGGAAAGAGAGAGCAAGACCGAGAGAGGCAAAGAGAAAGCAAGAGAGTGAGAGGGAAAGAAACAGCAAGAGAGAGGGGGAGCGAGAGAGAAAAACCACAAGAGAGAGTGGGAGAAAGAGAGACAGAGATAGTAAAAGAGAGAGGGAGAGAAAAAAGAAAGAGAGAGAAAATGAGAGCGAGCGATAAATACACTGTGACCACCTGTGAGCTGCATATCTGCAGACAGACAGGAGGGATGCAAATAGCATCTATTACATCCCAGCAGCCTGCAACACTGCATCAGAGACGCCCGCAACACCGAATCAGAGGTGCTCTCCAACACTGCATCAGAGACGCCTGCAACACCGAATCAGAGGTGCTCTCCAACACTGCATCAGAGACGCCTGCAACACCGAATCAGAGGTGCTCTCCAACACTGCATCAGAGACGCCTGCAACACCGCATCAGAGACGCCTGCAACACTGCATCAGAGACGCCTGCAACACCGCATCAGAGGTGCTCTGCAACACTGCATCAGAGACGCCTGCAACACCGAATCAGAGGTGCTCTGCAACACTGCATCAGAAGCGCGCTACAACACCGAATCAGAGATGCTCTGCCACCGTTCCCAGCCAATCAGCCACCACACAGCGCAACACATGCACCGCCATTGGCCCAGTCACTCTCTGAAGAAGGAAGCAAAACTCCTTTTCAGCTGTGATAAGAATGCTCTCCCTGCTGGTCTGAGTGTGAGATTAATGCTATCTACAGTGTACTGAACATACGGGCCAAGGTCACATGTCTGAGAACTGGGGCCAAGCTCACCACGTGTGAGCACCTGACCGCACTACAGTTGAGAAAAAAACATATCTGGAATGCCTGACACTGATTGGCTGTACGTATCTCCCAGAATTCCTTTGGTTTCACTCCTCTCTTATCTTTCCTTTATAGCGTCTTGAAGCATGAATCACATTAATCCTGCTCTTCCTCTATGTCCTGACAAATCGGGTACCGCCATCCATGTTGATGGCTTTTGTTTTGCTGTCCAAATCAGTTTTCCTTTGTAATATGTCCCAAAGCCATCCGCAGCAAACAGCAATGAACAGGAGAGCTGGAGAAAAAATAAAAAATACAATTTTTTCAATAAAAAACGATGGAGAAAAAAAATGTTTATTTAAACAGAAAAAAAAAACCATACTTCACTATCCCACGCAAATTCATATGAAGGCATCAAAGTGTGAAAACCATGTGATAGCAGAAGGGGTGGGGGAGGAGGAGAAAGCACTGTCATATGTTCCTGAAACCTCCAAAAGCCCAGGAGGACTGGAGGGCCTCAGACAGTGGCAGACTCACAAACAATCAGGCACAGCTGAGGCTGACTGGTACTCGGCCCAGGTGCGCCCTGGTACTCTTTCCAGGCCTTGAACAGTCTACTGTACCTTCAGAGGAGACGGAAAGAAAGACGGCCATTTCGTGGCACCACTGTTTAAGCCGAACCCGCGTGTCTCTGCAGTTTCCCACCATTTGCCTTTGGCCTCGGCCTCTCCGGAGGGAAGTGGGAGGACCTCAGTCCGCTCTACCGTTCAGATTTTGTTGGCCTTCACGCTTGCTCTCCTCAAAGCTGCCGTAAAAACCGTTTTACCAACACACAAAATTTCACACAGAAATAAACTGAAACTGGATCTTTCACCCCGCCAAGCTGAATTCCATTTCATCTAGAAAACCAATCTGCCCCCCCCCCCAAAAAAAAAGAGAGAGAGAGAGAGAGAGAGAGCTGCATAAAGTTGTGAAGAATGCACATCCCTATAAAATGAGTGTCTCACTTCCTGTGCATGTAATAGCAGGGTGGGTGATGAGATTGACACAGCTGAGTGTAACATTTTCATTCTGGCATGGGAAAGCAGACACTGATCTTAAGGGTGACTGTCTGCTTTCATTTCAGATGCCATTTCTATCAGTTTCATGTTCTCCCACCACCAGTCCAAATTATTTTAATTGCTAATTTAATGATTGCTTGAAATAGAACACTCAGCTGGCAGCCTTTCTCTCCCTCACACTTATACTCAGCATGTAGGCACACACACACACATGCACATACAGACACATGCACGCACATGCAGACACACACTCACAAACGCGCACACACATGCAGACACAGGCACACACACACCTGCATAAACATGCACTCACACACACACACACACACACACACACACACGCACACACGCACACATACATAAACACACACATATACACACGCGCACACACACACAGACACACATACACACATACAAAGGCATACATGCACACACACTTCCATAAATGCAGCCACATAACAGTCCATAACAGCAGCTCAGAAATGCTTATTAAGATAAACTTTTCCTGTGGTTATTGTGATTGGAGACTTTCTCATTTCTCCCTCTCACTTCTTCTTTCTTACTCACTCACAGACTTCCATTAGTGGATGCACTTAATTATCATGCTTTTACTGAGTTCAACATTTCTCAGCATCTCTCTTAACTTATAATTGAATGTGATTGCATCTTTTTCTCCCACAAAAACGCAGTTCAGGAAGTTTGGAAATCCCTGAAATTAGCTCGCCGAACAGTGCGCCTGGGAAAAGAAAGCGAACAAAAAAACGCTCGTGTTTATTTTAAAGGGAAAGCTAAGGGCAAATGTTGACTTAATGAAGGTCTGCCTCCGTCTGACTGAAGTGTCTGGCGAAGCGCCTCCTCTGGCTGCTCGTGACCACTTCTGCTCTCGAAAGCCCATCCAGCGCCACTCGAAAAGGCTATTTGGCCCGGGCCCAGGTAATTTGGGCGCCGCGTGTAGCAGAATCCGTACAGATCTCGGCGCACGGAGAGGACCAGGGTCCCATTTGGAGCCCCAGTAATGGCTGGGCGCAGCCAGCTTTGTGCTGTGGATAATCAGCAGAATATGGCCATGCCCTGGCACAGCTGGCTCTCACGGGCACACGGTCCAGAACAAACACACGGTGAAAAGTCACAGCCGAAAATTAACTCTTACCTGTCCGTGTCTACCCTGTTAGAGTCAAAAGGGCCCTCGCAGCTGATTTCACACCATTACATTACATTACAGGCATTTAGCAGACGCTCTTATCCAGAGCGACTACACATTACATAGCATTTTACTTTGATCCATTTATACGCTGATATATACTAAGCATGCAGGTTAAGTCCCTTGCTCAGTACAACGCAGTGTCCTTACTGGAATCGAACTGCGCCTTTCGTTAAGTACAAAATGGTCACTACACACATGGATCTCCATGTCTGTCCTCTTTCTATACAACACTCTTACTTTTTCCCTTTCTCCATGCCTTAATCCCCATCCATCCATCCATCCATCCACCATTCCTCCCCTCTTTCTCTTTAGTCCTCCCGCCTCCTCCCTTTATTTCATCCTCCTTTATGTCTCCATCCTTAAATGCCTCATTCCCAAACTGTCTGCTTTGCTTCTCCCTTGCAGAGTGGCACAGCCGTCACTGAATCACGGGGGTTGCAGGTTTGGCTCCTGGGGCGGGGAGCGGAAACTTCAGTGAAAGCGCATAAAGTGATGGCGGTAATGTGTGAAATGTGAGCCGTAAAGCTGATGAGCAGTACTGGCATGAATAATGTAGAACAGGGGCCCCTGCGGTGCCAGGCTGGAAAACAGCAGCTGGCCGGACTCTGCAGGTCCCGGCTGGCATTAAGGCCCATCACCGCTCTCCATTAGTGCCAGCCACGAGCCAGGGCAGAGGGGGGAGACGTGACTGACTGAGCCAGTCTTTCCTTCTTTTTTCCCCTCCTTCTCAACCGTAACAGTGTTCCAAGATCCATTAACACACACTTGCTCCCTTTCTCTCTCTCCCTCTGCTTCTCTCTCTCTCTCTGTCTCTCTCTCTGTCTCTCACTCTCTCTCTCCCTCTGCTTCTCTCTCTCTCTCTCTCTCTCTCTCTCTCTCTCTCTCTCTCTCTCTCTCCCCCACTCCCCCCCCGCCACAATCTTGCTCTGTTCCCCCCTCTCTCTCCCCCACTCCCCCACCCTGCCACAATCTTGCTCTGTTCCCCCCTCTCTCTCTCCCTCTCCCCCTCCTCTCTCTCTCCTATTTGGCAGGGTAAGGAGGTTCTATCAAGACTTCCACTGACCTGCACTGGGCACAAGTGTGCACACAGGTGCACAGGCATTAGTGATAATGACAATATTACAAAAAGGTTAAAAGACAAAGGACAATCATTTAAATAATAATAATAATAATAATAATAATAATAATGTGATGATCAAAGTAACTCTCTCAGATAGCTGATAAATCCCAAACTGCCTTTCACTCACTCATTGTTATTGCCAAAATCATTGTTGAAGGCATTAATAGCTCCAAATATATGTCCACTTTGTGTGCAATTGGGTCATAGTAAGGATCCGATCAATCACATATGTACCATATATACAAATAAGTAGCAGGCACCATGAACCCGCAGTGTGTGCAGGGCTGGTTAGATATACAGGAATTTCTTTAGTTCTGGTGCACCAACTTTTTTTTATAATCATACATTCATACATTTCCCCAGTGAAGCCTGGCCCACAGCTCCACCGCCGTGTACTGTAAGAACCGCTGAATTTGAGTGAGGCTCAGCCATAAATTTCAAGGACATTATCTTTAAAGTAATTAGTTTTGTAAGACAAATGTGGTGGTGCGAGATCACAGAAAACTAGCGATGAAAGATTTTATCCCTGCATTGCCGAGTCACTGCAGTGGAGAACCTCCGGCTTCGAAGTGGCTGATGCCTGTTCACCCTGAGTGCCCCGCCCCACGTCACTCCCCCCCCATGCCGCTTTGCTGTCGGGGAATGTGTCTGTACTGTGGACCCCCCCCCATCCCTCATGCGAGTCTCTGCGTATGAAATGTGAATTGACAGGCAGGTGGTGATGGGGGGTGAGGGGAGAGCAGTAAGAGGAACGCTGGGTAATGCATACGTAACGAAGGCGCTGTGCTCAGAGGGGCTTCCAGGGCTTCAGGGGCTTCCGGGGCTTCCGGGGCCACGGGTGCCACAGGTCAGAGCAGGGGCTGCTCCAGAGGAGGGCTGCTCGCTCGACCCGCGAAATCAGGGGGTCTTCCAACCCGCTAATGGATTCCAGCGTAGCGCTGTCTCCGCGCCACATTCCCTGCCCGTTTCGCATTCAGGAGGGGCGGTTTCCTGGGAGACGCCCGGATGTGGTGGTGACATGGAGTCTCGACCCCCTGCCCCCCCCCCTCCCATCGCACGCCTCGAGCGGGGAGGTGTGCAGTCTTATGCGCTAAACTGGAGCGCTAGCTGGATTTAGCTCAAGACTGTCGAGCAATGCCCAAAACCCAGTCACATGAATGTGATCCAAATATGCAATCCATAATGGTGATGACGAGGACAATGAAGATTATGATGATGATGATGATGATGAGGACAATGATGATGATGATGATGATGATGATGATTTGGAATGTTTCCAAACCTTCAGCAAAACCAGACAAGTGGTCCAATGATGTAACCACATTAAATCTACCAACTCATGGAGAACCCTCCATGAATTTTAATTTTAAAAAGCACTGTGTCCTTATTAAATAAATGACCCAGGCAATAAAAAGCAATTCAGCGAATAACTCTCAGGTTCAGCACAAAATGTCCAAGATTATCTTTGTTCTGCAGGAAGGAAGCCTCACGTCTTTCTGGCCAGTGGGGTCCTGTGACCTTCCAGGGAGCTAATTTTACATGGTGACCTGTCTCATGATTGACACCTCTTTTGATTTGTTCCTATCCCAGAAGCAAGTATGGGTCACCGGGTTCACACTAAGCCTGAGAATGCTTGCACAGCACTGGAAACAACCACACTTTCTGCTCTGGTCCTGTTGGGTCTGCAGTTTCCCAGAGATTACCCATGTGCTTATCAATAGCACACATCACCCAAGCTGCACATAAGAAGTCCATGCACCAAGGTACAGCAGCTGTTGAGCTGTTAAACCCTTTTATGATTGACTCTTTTGTAATAGCCTACATAATATATGCAATATATTGTGTGTTGAGCATTCCTCAAAGCGAGAGGACAATCATTTTTTTCTTTATTTTATTTTTATTTGACCAAAATGAACATAAAAATACTTTGTCATTGACAATTTATAGTTTACGACAGCCTAAATCTGCTGAAAATAAAGGTGGTTTTTGCTTTCAATAAATCTTGCCTTTTTTTTCCATACTCAAACAATACACGTCTGTTCCGATTAAACTGGAAGAAGGGCGATTCGATTAAGGGGGCGGAGTCTCACCCTGCCATGACGATGAAGAAGTCCAGCCTGTTCCAGGTGTCTCCCAGGTAACAGCTTCGGCCGAAGATCCCGAGAGCCACCATCTTCACCACCATCTCCAGGGCGAAGAAGATGTAGATGAACGCATCGAACGCCTGCGGAAAGGGGAACCACGGGGACCGGCTTCAGGCAGAGAAACACAAAATGCCCGTTCATTCCGGAGAGGGGCACAGGACCCTCTGAACATACAAGCCCCAAACTCAAGGCTTCACTTCACTCAGACCCCCAGCCTCTACTTTGATTTACAGCTCTGCTTAAAGAGAGATAGCAGATCTGATATGAGACAACCTGCTCTCATCCCTTGCCCCACTGTATACCCAGAGATGAGAGCTGGTATATAATACTAATGACCATTAAACCGACCGCCTTGTGTTAAAGTCGACTTTACGGCCCAATTTCTCTCAAAGTGAAGCCTTGTATTCTTCACAGGCAAGAGAGATCGCAGTATGTGAATAAGATCATTTAGAAAAGTTTTGAAAAAACTAGAGCTAGCAACCTGATCTGATGCTCTTGGTGCTGGTAGACTGACTTTTGACCATGGTCATGCCAAAGAAGTATCACTTTATATTTTCCTAAACTGGCTTGCTTTTTCCTCCTTTAGAACGCAGCCAAAACTTATGTGAAAGCATCAGCTTATTCAAGCCGTTAGCTGGGATTGACAAGTGAAACCAGTGGCTTTGAACTGCAGCGAGTGCATTTTCAACCCTGTCATTAAAAACCATCAGCACCTGGCATTCATACAGAGCGATTATTTGTTATGCTGAAAGGTACAATTTGGTCAGGGGAAAAATTCGTTTCGTGTATCGTTCACAAAAATATATAAATCGTTTTCTCTCCAGAGAGAGCGTGGCAAGGGCTTAATCACATTTAGCGAGATGCAGGAAATGATTTTTTCGAATCTGCGCTCTACCAATCTACCAATCTCTCAGTCCATCTGTCTCCACTCATCAGAAATGTGATATCTGGATGACATCATGGATGATGATGTCATCCTGCGAAAGGCAGAAAGGAAGTCTGCATGGGGATGCATAGAATAATGTAATTGCCAACTAAACAGCAGGGTTGCCAGGTCTGTTTTTCAAATTCCCCTACTGTTGCATATACTGTTGAAAGACACTGTGCGCACCAGAATACACATGATCAGTGCATCACTTTCACTTGTAAGAGCTATTATTCTCTCCCATTTGTTAGTTAAATACCCCATGTTGAAAGCCTTTCCCCATACTAGACTTCCCCTGTATCTCAAAAATCCCTCGTAAATAGGGATTTCTTTCCGCCAGCCAGGTAGTGCCACAAAAAATTCCCCATTTTGGAGGGATCCAGGAAAGAGGAGGCAGAGTCGCAGCAGGATTGTTTGAATGGGACACATGGCTCTTTCCTGGCACCGGTAACGCTAATGGGCCCGGTGTTCCTACGGCGACGGCGGCGCACGCCACGTGACATATGGCGTGCTGCGCGGAAGCGGCCAACGCGCGGGAGGAAGGAGGAAATAAACTCCAGCCTACCAGGATGTCTATTTTGGCCCCGGCTTGCTGCCGTTTGCCCTCAGATTTTCATTAAAACACACAGACCCGAGCTCTCTATGTTTAGACTCCTTTGCCGGCCACGTAGCTATTTTAAGACTCTTATATTTAACCGCCTCTCTCGCACACCTGGGACTGACGCCGTGACCCCAGGCAAATGGCAGTCCGGGACGGTGGTAGCGGGAGGGGATGGGGGGGGGGGGGGGTTGGGGATATGGGGTGGTGGTGGGGGGGGGGTGCAAGAGCATGAGTAAGCAATGTCTCTCACTGATCCCCACGCCAGGAGGACCACATGGTAAAGAGCCAGACTGAATTATGCAGCCCGTGACATTTCACCAGCGTCGGACACCGAACCGAAGGGAAATGGTGGATCGCGGTGGCAGGAATGTCAATGTCAGTTCAAACGTTTCAAAGGGGTTTTGTTGGCAGTGATTTTCTCCCATCTCTCAGTCTAATATCATTTAAAATCTGACAAATTTGGGTGTTTCTGCATTTCCAACAGACTTTCAGCCAAACCAGAATAAATTCCAGATGATGATTTTTATAAGCAAAAATGTGTTAGCTTCTATGGTAACATAAAAGCACAAAGCCTAACTAAGGATGGATATTTGAAAAAAAGAGTGAATGATCATCAGTGTTTTTCTAATTACTATCAAAATAACTACAAATCGAACATGTTTCATAATTTAGATAAAACAACAAATATGTTAAAATTACTAAACAATAGAGAGTTAACAGCGAAGAAGAAATGCCTTCATGTCTCATGAACAAACAGACAAGTTAAGTTAAGTCAAGTGAGGAAATAAAAGCAAAATCAGGACTGAGAGCACAGTTATTGTACAAGAACAGAGGAAGAGGGAGAGGAAGCACAGACACTCACCTGCAGGACCTGACAGCGGTCGGACGAGCAGTGGATGTTCTCGCAGGGCTGGTACATACCCAGGGTCACGCAGTTCAGCAGGATGACCATAATGCTGACGCGCTCAAACCACGTGGGGGGAGATGCAGTCAAGGCAAACACGGTCATGGTGCGAGGGTTATAACATCTTATTATAAACCAGCACAAGGGTCAGCTCCGTGTTCTTACCATCAAATGTGCAGTCTCGCTTACATTGACCCTGGAAATTCAGAAGCAGAATATCCCCTGTAACTAACCGAAAACCTCCTGAAGTTAAGAAGATGGAAGGAACACAGAAGCTATAGATTCTAGCATTTTCTTTACCAGTTTATCATTTTATTCATATATGAAAATCATAAAATTTCTATATAACTGTCATTAATAACACCGGTGCACTAACAAACATTTGCACACACATACACATGCACGCGCACACACACACAACACTTACACATTTTCCTTTTCATAATAAACTGTATTTAAATAGTAAATTAGTAAATCAGGTTTAGTAGTACATTCATATTAAAATAATGTCATTACACATCACAATATGCTACTCTGGACATTGCAACCGCAGTAGCACAAACTGAGGAGTATCACTGTTTCCCAGACTAGTCTGGCCGCTTAAGTGTGGTGTAGGTCATTCTGAGCGGGTTACGCTGGCAGATCACCAGCAGAGACTGATGCTGTGGCCAGCGCATCAGAACTAAACGCTCCCATCCTCCCAGAGGTCTCTGTGCCATACCTGGATTAATGCCTGCTGACACTGGACAGGAAGTGAGAGTGCAGGGGTCGCTGGGCAACCCATATCTAATGTCACATCCTCTCTGGAGACAGGCGGCCAGGTGACAGCTCTCCGGCAGTGATGGATGTGGCAGCGGTTGCGATGGCTGGCGGGTGTGCACACGGCTCTGGAGGAGGGCCCACGGTCGCCAGAGCCTGCTTTTACCCTCCGTGTTCACAAAAATCAGTCCTTCCCACACAGGCACCTCCCTCCCCTGAAAGTCCCTCGGTGTGCGACTCCAGGTCAAAGGTCAAGAGTCGAAGGCCACTCCGCTGTCTTTAAGCACGTCTGAGTCTGACCCTCATCTCGTCGCCCACTGGTGATCACTCCTTTGTTCATTTCATTTCTTTGTCTTGCTTGTGGGCCCCCCTGTTTGGTTTTGGTAATTAGTACCTTAGAAGCAAAATGTTTAGAAGGAACCAGCTTGCCTTTGTTTCAGAGGTCACAGATAACAAGAGGCCTGTTTAGCTCAAAGCGTCATGTTCTCTGATGTTAATTAAGAGTCAACAGAAATGCACTCTAGCGGAAAGTGTCCAATCTCATGAAAAGTGATTTCCTTTTTTACCCCCATTTCTTTGACCAGATTTCTATAAACTTGTCATAAATTATTCTGAAGGTTTAACAACCGTGCCTCCAACATTAAAACCCACCTATGTAATAATAATAATACAAGATGTCTAACTTGTCATTACAAATATATTTATTTAAATAATCAAATGGATGTCTGGAAATAAGTATCTCGATGATTGGACAAAACTGACAGGATTAGTCAATGAACACTGCAATGTAGCTACTAGGACCACAAAGCAACCAGTCACAACAAAGGATCTTTCCATATAGTAACAGATTCAGGAGATACGTCATTGGCGCACTGTGATTGGGAGTGTGTGGAGCTGGCTTCAATTCAGCACATACCTTGGGTTTCATTAGACAGGGTCAGGCACCCAGAAGTTATTAGTGGTCCTCAGTGTGTGATGCCTCTTGCTTGCTCTACTGCAAGGCATTGTGTGCTGTAGTGTGTGAAAGACAGACTTGAGAAGTGCATCTTACACACAGCTGCGGTAGGCACAACTCCAGAGGCACAAGTGTTTACTTCAAAGAAGTAGGTGGGGGAAAAAATTGCGACACACGTCTTCAAGGGTCGGCTAATGAAATGTTGATGACTCAAGGAGCTGAGGTCTTATGGAATTCTATTCTAATTCTAATCTCCACAGACTTTGCTATCTGGTTACTCTGGCTATGCTTTATCAGAAGTTCAGAACTAAGTAGCAAATGGTTTGTTTTTCTGAAGGGGTTGGAGGGGGGGAAACAAAAACAACAAGCAATATTTTTTCAAGTGTGACGACAGAAATGACAACACAGCGGGTAATGCCCGCAGAGCTCACACCGTGACAGCCCGTGATGAGGAGTCATTGCCCCTGGATCGCCCTGTTCTCTGGAAGCTCTGAACATGCCTTTCCCTCCGCCAGAACTGTGGCGGTGGCCATAAGCCGGGAGCAGATACCGGCTGATTACAGTATTTATTGGGAGTGGAGACGCATTCCTTAGAAACGGAAAAAGGTTTTCTTAGAAAAGTCGCACAGGCCGGGGCTTGCCTGGCAGTTATACCACATCCCCAGGTGTCCTCGCCGGAAACTGTTCATTTTATGGGCGGAATACGAGCATGAGCGTCCATCCAATCAGGTGCTGGCAGCATTCCACTGCCAGCGCCTGATTGGAGAAAAGTCCTGCAGTCAAGTTTTGGTTCCCGTCTTCTAAAACCGGAACAATGTGGCGGAATGCTGGTAAACTTTCTCTTGTTCCACCTAAATAGTCCAAAAAAAATACATTTCTTAAAACATTTGAGGCAAGAAATAGAGGCAATGCAGTTGCAAAATCTGAATTCATTTTTGATCTGCGAACAAATCAGTTTGATGCAAACTTCGAGAGCCGGAAAGAGCTGCGTTGGACGCCATTCGTTTGCACAGAACAAGGTTGAAGCACATTCTGCCACAAGAAGCGCGTGAACCAACCACTGCGATATACGAACCACCATCACAGACTGATCCATCAGCACCACCGGCTGTCAAGAAATGATAGAGACGCCAGGGATTCTATGGAGGCCGTTCGCGACAGACAACGAGAGTTCGCGAATTCGCTCGGCTTCTATTTTTAAAAATGCAGATAACGGTCACAGCATCGGCGGGAGCAGCAGCGGCAGCCAAATGTGTGTATTGAAAGACTTGCGCACATGAAAGGGATTCGCGTACTGATGGATATAACCTGCTTTGAAAAGCACACCTGTTTGTCTGAAGGATCTATCTGACCCGCGGCCGGTAGAGGAGGGGCTTTTATCTGCTGGGGAAGACAGATGCCGCCATAATCTCAGAATAAACGCTTCGGGCGCTTCGCTAAGCGTCGAGCAAACACCGGGACCGTTTCTGTCTCCATCCAGATAGGTAGAAAGGGAATGAAGGTCGGGGAAAAAAAGAAAAACACTGTCAAAGGGAACCACTGACTCATCGCATGACAAAATATCACCTCCCTTTCCTTCACATCATCCTTATCTCTGTACCAGAGCGTGTGGATTCACTGTACATTTACATTTTCAACCACATTAGCTCAAAAGCCGATTTATTTGCTTTTATTTATTCCCTGACAACTGTGAAGTAATATATAATAACCCAACAGTAAATACAGGCATACAATATAAATACATTTTGCTATACAATATAAATACATACTGCTATACACAATAAATACATACTGCTATATAAGATAAATACATACTGCTATATAAAATAAATATCTACTGCTATATAAAATGACTACTATACAAAATAAATAAATACTACCAATGGTAATAAAAGCTGTTTTACTGATCATTCAGCTGATCGAATGATTAATGGAACCACATAAAATCTGCTACAAAGAGTCACGACCGAGAGAGAATAGTAAAACAAAAGGTGCGCTATCCCGTGCACATCCAGGTCACACCGTTTAAAGAAGCCGGTGAATTCATCAGAACCCGGGGAGCGGAGGGCCTGCGGGGCCCAAAACTCACAGTCGCAGCAAGAGTTTTCTTTACCCATCAATCACCAGGACATCAGGGGTCAGCTGAAGGAGGTCTTCACCGCGGTAACGGCTGTGAAGGAGTAGCCGGCCCCGGTGCCGGCGGGGCGCCGCGTCGGACTCTTTCTGTGTTCGCGCGCCTCTGTGAAGCACAGCGAGATCGCTCGGCGGTGCCGTGCCAAGTTTTAATGTGCAATAAGGTTAGACAAGCAACTGAAGATTTCAGCCATCAAGCCGATGCCAAGTAAAAGCACTAGAAGCAGATGGCGTCTGAAGACTCTTGAAGCTCAACCTGCTCGCAAAAAACATATGGGCACTTATTCCTTCCAGCAGCTATAAGGTTTAACATCAAGCATTTTATGGACCTGTAATTTTTTTTAAAGATTGTTTCAACACTGCTGGTCTTCTTTGTTTCTATATCTTATGTAAAACCTGAGGACAAGCTTGTCTCTTAGCCAACCATCTTTGAGTTATTACATTGCAGTTAGGTTGTGTCATACGTCAGCTCTCACACAGCGGGGACCCGCGGCTCCAGGTCGGGTCGCCCAACGGGACCCCAATCCCCCAGAGGGCCTCAAACACACGCGCCATGTCCACGCCCCATTCTGGATCCAAACATCACGTGGTTCACGATCCCATCTGGTGACCTGACTTTCTTTCACTTACTCTGTTTATTTGGCAGGGACAGTGTGCAATTTATTACGAACATTTCAGCAATGGAAATCTGATACACAGTATGTTTTTGCGTCTGCGTTTGACGGGAGCTATATGAGTTTGCGAGATGTGTTTTGGGGACTTTGGGAAGAGGTACGCAAGCGGCTTCGACAGCAACATGAGGCTCATTCTAAAATTAACAAACAGCAGAAATTCTGGGAAGTATTGGAGTGATACTGCTAAAATGAAATGATTATCTCTAAAGTATAAGCATGATGATTCAAAATGTGCAAGACCTTCAAAGATCTATCACAATGATAAATATGAGTTTGATTGGAGCTTCTCTGCAGTTTTTGAATATGACTAATCCATTGGCTATAATAGGAGAATCATCATCATTATAATAATTTGGAATTTGACAATTGTGTATCAGAACATGGTGTCCATTGTAAATTAAATGAATAGAAATAATACTGAAAACATCTACAGCACCTACATTATTTCAAATAACTGCAAAACAATACTACTACGCACCTGTCTCTATTTGAAATGGTCACATGGTCACGATTCATTATTCATTGTTAGCAGTTAATTACAAGATAAAATGGCTTATTATTGCTTTAGCAGAGAGACTCATTTTCCAGCTCAACACAAGATGCTGTCTCATATGACACAAGTACCACAAAAGCTCATAGTCATTTTTCTATTTGCTTCAAAAATAAATGATTTGAGAGTATTGTGCAATGTCTACTGACTGCAGATGGGCACACTCTGTTCACCTGAGATTTACACAGCCTCCCCCCATCTGTGCCCTCCTCCCCCCCCCCCCCCCCCCCGCCCTCTCAGCAGTGTAGAAAAATGAGGATTCTGGCAGCTTGCCCACTGTCTAATTTATGGGGAGCAGGACAAACAGGAATATTTCACTTTGGAATGTCACCAGTGGAATTATGAGAAGTGGTCTGTTAGAATAGGACATTAATCCCGACAGTGACGACACACCAGGCCCGACAGCCACCCCCACAGCTGACTGATCCTTCAACTGTCCAATAGTAGCCCTCCGTGCAGCATCAAACTAAGGGCGATCTGTCTCTTATCTGGCTTTGGTCCAATCACCTTTTTTTTTCTTTTTTTTTTAACTCAAATCAAAACTCAAACCACAGCAGTTTCCTTCACAAGCACAGTTTTCGGCGAGTTTAGTTCACACTGAAATTAAGTTGTTAGAAGCTCTGTTCTTTGTTCAGAAAACTTTAGCAAGGGCATCACATGGTTTTCCAGTGACAATGAAAAAGACTGGATTTGGAGAAATCAAGGGCTCCACTGAAAACCACTTAGTACCATTTATGACGGGGAAGACAGATGTACCTCGAGCAACAGACACGCTGAATTTCCTCATGACTGACTGCTGGCAGGGGGAAAATGGAGATTGATGATCTCAGGCGAAGCATGCCGGTTGGCATTCTGTCAGAGCTTTTTTTCATATTCTTTCTTTCATTTGCTGTTTTTTTTTTGTAGTTAATTGAGAATGAATGTCTTCTTGGAGGGTTCTTTGAGAGAATTGTGAGTCATATCTCTGGCAGAGGTTATGGTGTGCCATGAGGAGCTTCATTCATGCAGCTACCTACACCCAATGGATTCCGCAAAAAAGTACATACTGACAAACAACCAGGAGCAGCTCTTGAAGGGGAAACCCAGAGGCAAAGTACAATTTTATGTAAAAACATATTTTATGTGAATGCACATGGACATTCTTACACAATGTGCATTAAATATTCATATTGTTCTGGGAAAACTCAATGATATCAAGAAAACGTTAAGTAAATATATAATATATTAAGCACAGCCAGGGAAGACTGTGCAAAAGCATTAAAGAAAAAGTGCTGAGAATTAATTTTCCCCGATAACTTTTTTTAGAGTCCCTTTGCACAACAATTATCAGCTCAGCTGTCGAGAATCATCGTTAGTATAGAATTTATTATTGTTCTCAACCAAACGTTGGACCTAGAAGTTTATAAATAATTTTGCTGATAGTATCATAAAGCAAAGCAACAGAGATAGTCCCTTAAGTAAGAGGCACCACCAAGACTTACATCACCACTAGGGGAGCCATGTGACATTCATGTATGTAAAAGGCTATATTGTTGCATACTGTACAGTGTGTGAGGGTCTGGGAGTATATTTTACTGCTAATCCTACACAATAAAAAGCTGAGGCCAATTTGCTGCTGGGAATATATTCTTATGTATTCTATATGCAAATATTACCATAAGTGTCTCTATGCTGACATCTGAGGTGGACAGATGAATGAAAATGTACACGCATAAAAATGAATATGTAAAGCAAATGCAAATTAAACAAACTGTCATTTCTCTGCTCGTTTAAAATAAATTGTATAAATATGCATGCACTCTCCCTAGAGCCAAAATAAAAAAATACATAAAATCACTCTGCATCAGAATATCCACATGCTTGTCAAGACTCACGGTTTCATTACAGCTGCTAATTCATGGAAGGTGTCCTTCTTTGTGCAGGAGATGCAGTCAACTCTAATTCAATCCTTTGCAAACAGAATCCTTGCTCTAATCGGAACATCTTCCCATCAATTCATTGCCATCACACACATCCAAGGCATGCCATCTTCTCGCCTGGTCGTTCCTTCCCCAGCAGCAGAGCTTCTCTCCAAACTCTCCAGCCCTCTAAATGTTCTCAATTCATTAACTTCCCTGGTTGCCCCACAAATCTGAACTGTTTTACGATCCTAAAAAAATCATAAAAAAAGTTTCTCGGACAGCATTTTCATTGATATTTCACACTGTGTCAAAGCTTAACTTCGATTTAAAAATGTCCTACACTTCAACAATATACTTAAGACCCAGGAATGTTTAACAGTGGGGACTTGTAGATGTAGTAGATGTTTAACAGCAGGGATTTGTATGAGAACAGCGCTGTTCTGCACAAAGACACAAGGTGACATCAAAGCAGCAGTGGCCACCTTATTCAAACCCTGTCCACTAAGCAATGTTGTAGTCTCCAGATTACAGTCTGAGGCCAAACAGCTGCATTCAATGTGCTCAGCATTATGACACATCTTCCATGAAACTGGACCAGAATGGACTCAACCAGTGCTAACAATTAACAAGCTGATGATTTTTCTTAGATACAGATACAATTAGATACACTTTTGTGTTTTGAGGGATTTTGTCATCTTTATTTATCATCTCAGTCCACATAAAAATCAGAAATGGCTATGCATGCCAAGAAGAATAAAAGCCCCATTTTCACATTGCGCTATATTGCAAATAATTGCATAAAAAGAGGTAAAATAAATTTAAAGAACAAATTAAAGACTGAGGCACATTGAATGGCTCATAATTGGTGAAAGTGTCAACATATGGCCACTAAAAATAATCATTTGATAGATAATGGAAATTCAAAGACAAATCAAATCATAACAAGCCAAACCTGCAAATCTGTGTTTAAAATGTTCCAGGAAAAAACTATGAAAGAATTTAAAGCACACGTGTTCAGCATCCTTAAATGAGCAAGAGGTTGGCTGTCAGATAAATCAGCTTACAGAGCAGTCCCCCAAGGTACTGAGTACAGGAACCACTGCATTATAGTCCCAAAACCAGGGGGGCCCCAGGGGCCAGGGAGAGCGGCAGTGTTACCTACAGGCAGGCACAGCTGAGACTGAGTGATAATCTGCCCAGGAGTTTCATACTGCATTCCTCAGACCAGCCAGCTGTGGGTTTTTTTTGTGTAAAGACTTGGCTTGGATTTCCATTTCAAGCAGTTAACAGACACTACAGAGCAACCGACAAATTGCACTCTTTAATGTATAATCCATTTTTACTGCTGGATGCGACTATTTACTGAAGCGATTCGGGTTAAGTACCTTCCACCAAATGTTCAACGGCAATGTCTCACCTGACCGTCAAACCAACAGTCTTTGAGCCGCAAGCCCAGTTCCCTAATAATACGCTGCACAGGATACACGAGTCGTTTCGCTTGCGTACTAGGCCTCAGCTATGGTTTCTGTTCTTACGTTCACCATCACAATTTGAATGGACCCCGTGTTCTTATTCAATTAGCGCCTGGCTGTAGGCCACACCTGGCATCCTGCCCACCCTCCAGTTCATGTTTTTGTACTGGTCCCATTGTTGAGGGAGGACCTAAAGACATCTGACATTTTTTATTATCAAGTTTCACATCTTACGAAATTTCATTTATGTTTTATTATTCCACCGAGACTCACATTGTTCTGATCTCCATGGAAACGGATCAGCTGTTTGTCAAGGTTAATTGCAAGTTTATTTGACATTTCCAGACCTGGTGCTGAGGGGGCATTAACTTTCAGCAAGGAACTGAAATAGTGGCTAACTATCAGATTTCAGGCAGCAGTGAATTCAGCATCTATCAGGAAGGACAGGAAACAAGGAACCTTCATCCCTCAAAACAGGTCTGCTTGAAAAAAACCTGCATTTTTGTGTTTTCATTTTCTTTTATTTTGGGGGGTTTTCTTTCTTTCCCATTGTTCTGTCCCAGCCCTTCATTAATATTTTACGTCTCCAAGGTGACACATCGGCAGTGCGGCTGGAGATTTCGGAATAGAGTTTGAGCAATATCACCTCCTCTGGGTGTACAGGAATCCTTCCCCCTCCACACCCTCGTGTCCAGGTGGCAGGCATGACAGCTCACCGGCCCCATAAGACGCAAGTACCCCCCTCCCCCCCCACCCCCGTCAAATGAACCTAGCTGACCAAAGCGTGGGGCTTTTCGGCAGTGAGGGTGGGGGTGTAACTGTCAGCGCTAGCACGGCTAAACGCTAATGAATTTCTCCACTCAGGACCGCCTGCCAGCGTGACTCTAAAGGACGACGGAACAGCGGGGCACGGTGGGGAAATGACACGGCTGAAATATCCCAGCATCCCTGGCGGCCTCTCTGCAGCTAGACAAAATGATTCTGGGCCGGGTGGACTGACAAGGAAGGAGGACACTTCCTTCCTTGTCAGGGTTTTGGGGGGGGAGAAAGGACCCTCTCTTCCACTGTATCTATCAGTGCCACAACCTGGCCATGACTATCCCTCCTGCCTCATGCCCTGAGCATCACACCATTGGAAATACAAAAATGCCCCCTTTTTGCATAGAATTATTCCTCTTTAGAAAAGAAGGAACAAGGTTAATTGTATTCATGTCCTCCAAAAATTACATTCATAATGGACTACATTTATGGAGAACTTTTCATCTTGTCCAAGCAATTATAGAGAAGGACAATGCATAATGAGAAAGTGCTTTGGAAAAAAAAAATTTTTTTTTGTGATCTTCATGTTTATCAAATTTTTTACAATTAATTTATAATTAATTAATTAATTAATTAATTAATACAATTTATCTCATAAGTCTATCCAGCCTTAGATAATAAATAAAAGTGTACAGCTGATGTCTGAGAAGTTGAAATAACACAAATTGTCATATAAAAGTATAAAACGCTAAACAGTTTAATATGAAAAAGTACCTGTCTAGTTATACAACAGGGCAGACTATATAGCACTAATTTACCTCTCAAACCGCATTTTCCACACACAGATCTTCTTTAAACGATGAAAATGTTCCGCAGGATTAAGTTTAATGATTCAAAAAATATTAGCATTTTCAAAGCTCATCCTTCGTTCTGTTGCATATCGGTTGAGGGGTTTTACATAATCGAGACCCCAAAGTGGTGATTCTTAGCGACATTAATAAACAAACATGCATAGCTTTAATGATGAAGAATGCTAGTCTAAACTCCCTTCTGTGCTCGTCTCGGGCTTGAGTCATAATTCCCTCTCACATTTTAAACCCAAATCTTCTCAACGTGCCATTGTCTCATTTGTTTAAAAAGGAGCATATCTGAATATGTAAATTTAAAAATATTACAGTTTAAGAGAAAGCAATTGTGAAATCTTGCAGTTTCAAAACAACTTAACAATACGCACGCATTTTTATATCTGTGGGGGGAAAAACAGACAACAAATTAACAAAAATCTCATACGCTGGGGTTAAACAAATCTGTGACAGCTGCCATTGAATGTTAAGACTTAGACCAAACACCGCTAGAGAGAGAGAGTAAGCTGAGAACTGGGACTGGTAATGAGAAAGGAGTCCAGTGTCAGAACACTGGACTGTGACTTGGCGATTCCTGCAACATTCCTACAAATGTTATTGACCTCACAAAAAAAGGCACACAAAACCTTAATGTAACACTGTAAAAAGTTGCGATCATGTTTTTCGCTTGCAGAATGCTTATACAGCAACAGGCATTCTGCATAGTCGCTAGTGGGACCAAAGGGCATACCTACTATTCATTTGATAAATGAATACAGAGGGAACAAGAGGGAAAAAAAGAAAAAAAAACTAATTAAATTTCCCTTGCAGAATTTCCGTTTGCATCCAAAGCACAGGAGTGTAATCAGGAAGAAACCTGTGTTCCAGTATTCAAAATCAAAACCGCCGTCTGTTTGCTTGTTTACTTGTTCTGTTACAGGAAACAATGGCATCCTATGGAAGCTTCCAGAAGATCTTCGCGCTGGCTGGGTGGGGTGGGTTGGGGGGGTGGGGGGGCGGGCGCTTAATTCTTGGCTAGTGAAGCCTATGCTGCGGAAGCCCGCTTGGCACCCGGCTCGACATGCGGCAGCGTCTGCGGCCACGGAGCTGCCTTCGCCTCCCAGATGGCAGCCGACAGGCTGAGAGAATATTCCTCAAGACAAGCTAGGCCCCGTTGCCATGGCAACAGAACCGGGCGAGGTGCCTCCTCGGAGACGCGAACACTCCGTGCCAGTGTGCGTGTGTGTGTGTGTGCGCGCGTGTGTGCACGGTGGCATTTGTGTAAGTATGTGTGTGTGTGTGTGTGTGTGCACGTGCTTTTTGTTTTTGCGCACGGTGGTCATTTTGCAGGGGGCGCAGGGGGAGCCATTGTTCCCGAGCTCCTGTGAAATTCCACACCGTTGACGCCGATGCTGTAATCGTCCGGGAGGGATTTGGGAAGAGGTGAGCCAGCGCCACACCGCAGACAGGCATCTGGGATCCGCTCTTTCATAACCTCAAACATCGACCTGCCCCGCAACTCAATACGCTTTACATTCATACGTCGCCCCACTTGTGCGCAAGTCTTTCCTAATTGATCCCCTGAGCCTCCGGGTCGATTGATCTCTATTGTTCACTTCCTGTCTGCTGTCTGTGCAGCCTTTGTCTGCACAGACAGTGAACAGACACATTCGCAAGCACAGTAACTGAATGTGTGATTTCTCAAAACCTGCATCCTTACGTACTCAAGCGTTTTTTTGATTGAGACTTCCGGAAATTTGGCATGCTGATGTTCTGAAGCCCGTTATGGTATGGGCTCAACAAACGGCTGCTGAAGTTGGGTAGATACACCGAATGACCTTGTGTGACCTCCATCACACATGAGCAAGTAAGGCCATGTCCCAACACGGAATTTGTCATTGAAGAAAACCAGATTAATTAAAATGGTGTCATTCAAACTATGACTTACAGAAAAGAAGGTTGAGAGAGAGAGTGAGAGAGAGATGGAGAGACAAAACGGATGATACAGCATCAGCTTCTATCTGTCCTTTCTCTGTCTTCGGTATCCTTCACCCAATTCCTGCTCTATCCTTCTCTCTGCACCTCTGCTGGAACTAATCAAAAAATTAAGTATTAACGCAATCAATCACAGTGCCCCATTTATGCAATACCATTTTTTAACAGTTTGAGATAAAGACTACAGGTACAAAGCCTCAGATAGGATTTCCAGAAGGAACTTAAAGACAGACCAATGAAGCGATTTGTCCACGTGCCCTGGACTAAGGAGGACAAGAGAGACAGCTTGAGGTCAGCAGAACAGAAATGATTCACGTAACAGAATTCAAAATGAAAGCCTGGAAATACGAATCCATCAGTCCACCAAATGAATCCATGAGTGTTGAGTGGATCTTATAAATAGCACAGAACTCGATTCCTCCTGATTTAATTTCCATTCATCATGTGGCTGTTGTCACTGCTACCGTAGCTCTTGCTTTTGCTATAGTGAGGCATTAGGACTATGGTGATGCAGTGGCTCAATTTTTCCCAGGTCCCTACACTGAACATGTGAATTTCACACCCCTCTAATGGGTCTGGCTGGCCATGAACAGGCTTTTCTGAGCCCTGTGAAGAGCCTCTTGTATGAGCTGATGTGTTTACTGCCCTGTATCGTTTCGTTTCTCGTTCAAGGGAACATGTTTACTGTGACTGTAAAAAAACGGACTGTCCACAGGCTATGAATATCTATTCAGACTTCATACACACACGCACGCGCACACGCCCAACTCAAAGGAACATTTTCACAAATCCATTCATTTAATATCTATGTGGAGTACTCTTATGCATGCTAAGTCTTGTTTCAGCTGCACTTGTTAATTGGATACTTTCACTTTGAACATCAAATTGGTCCAAATTCAGTTCTAAGCATTCCCATCGTTTTTGCTTCAGGCAAGTCAGTGCAATGTAGTCATCTCTTTGTGGCACTCCCATTTTTACCACCGTTATCTTAGAATCCTGACAAGATGTAGCCACCTGTGGTCATTCTAGAACTTTCCTAGCACGTGAAGCAAACACCGAAGATGAGTCTGACTGGTGTAAATGTGACTTACACGGGGAAAGTTCCACCCCCCCACCCCCACCCCCATTTCCTTAAATGAGCTCAGAATTGTGGACATTAGAGGCCCTGGTTATGCCTGCGTAAGATGATGACTTTGAACGCCTTAATACCAAATCTCTTCATTCACAATTAAAATCTGTCTAATGTGGATGCATGATACATTTCACACACATCCACAGAAAGGACTGCACTCCACGGCCCCAAGGAGGGTCTAAAAGTAATACGATATGTGACTGGCATTTAATTTAACTCTCTCTACAGCAGGCCCAGTCCAAGAGTAATATTAAATATAGGGTAGTATTATTCTGTGTCATCGCTTTGCTTTTATACGAAATGGTACAGTCTGTATTCAGTTCAAGCACAGGGACTATCTGTCTGTAGCTTTGCAGCAACTATAATTTTGTTTTTCCTACTTTTGTTTTTTTATGAGCTACTGTGTCCACACGTAAGTGTGATGAGCAAGCCAAATGCCCAGCCTCATCCCTTAGGATTCCATTCAAGCAGAACACAATGTGCTTAGATCCTCATTCCTCATTTCATTATGTGCATAGTAACATCAGTTAAATTAACTATGTGCGCATAAATACTGCGCGTGTGTAGCTTAAAGTTCGGGACAAAGGACATTCCCAGAACTGATCAGGCGGATTGAAAATGTACTTGACTGTGTTTGTCCCTACGAAGCCCAACCCTGAGTTGTTGATTTGATTTAATGTACTGAATAGTGGTTTTTCCATAACACCTGTAAAAGGTGAAAACATGTTTGCTGTGGGTCTCTGAACTCAAACTCAAGTCTCCATTGTCAAACTCGCCCCTATTCCTAAACAAAACCCGGCTGTAGCCGGTGGCACTCATTTCCTTTTGTCTTCCTCCATAACGAAAGGCACAGAGGCAGATGCTAGCGTGCTATCCCAGCGCCTCAGCAGTCTTAATCAGCAATGCGGAGAAAGTTTTTCCTCCCATAGCGGCGCACCTCCGCGGTCGATCAGGCGCGCTGAAGACGCCTCAGGGGACGGTGCGGCCCTCGCCGGGACGCGCAGGTGGCGGAGACGCGGGGCGGGAGCGGCCAGGGGCAGCGCGGTGGGCGGACGTAGCAGGGGAGCGCTAACTGCATTATTAATAGGCACAGTCCCGTGGATTTGTAGTGCTAATTTGTATGGCGGAAAGCATTCCCCCCCACCCCCAGCCCCCACCCTCGCCCACCACCCCCTTTGTTTCTTTCAAACGCTGCTGTTCTTTGTTGAGGACCTGAATAGCCACGGTTAATTTAGCACCGCCGCTTAGATCTCCGGTCTGCTGCCAAGGGCCCCCTTTGGACCGCTCTCCTTTTGGTCCACCCTCCCCATTTGCGTGTCGGCGTGATGAATGGGCCCCCGACTCCAGATCCACTGCCAGGGGAGGGCCCCTTACAGGCCGGCCGCCTAATTCATTCAGAACATATAATTTATGGGCGCCGTTGAAGACAGCCAAACGTTGACCCACCAGCCACTGCCGCGTCACGTTCGGCGCTTTGCAATTAATTGATTGGTAAGTCCTAATTCTGTCCCATCTTGGCTACCGTACATTCCAGTTGAGATTCACGGTTGCAGCTTTTAATGATACTGGGCCTGGAACTGCCTGACAGACTACGGGAATGCATTTTGGCAGAGTGGTTAGTATCGGGCACCCTCAAAGCAAGAGGTTCACAGACTGATTTCACAGAGTTTAGGCAAGGCCATAACGCTTAAAGAACTGAGTAAAGAAAGGGCACTGTACTGCCTTCCAGAAAGTTCCATGTGCCAGAGACAGAGCCTCGGATTCAATCAACACTGGTCCTTAACTCGAGCCTCAATCTTTTTGGGGGGAGTTTGAATGTGAGATTGGAAACATGTTGATAGAAATAAATGCATAACTACCGCATACTAAATGAACAGTGTTATACAGCACACAGTATGTCAGCTCCAGTGGTCACCTGCAGAGATTCTTACAGGAATGATCTCCTGCTTGTTTTCTAAAGGACAAGAAGAGGAAAATTACAGGGAGGACGCACCACTGTGGACACTCAAATCAACTGTTCTAGCCTGAAAATACACAGTGCCTGGGACTCAGTTGTCATTTACTATGACAAAGAAATAAAACTAATTAGCAATTACTAAAAGTAACTCACCACACTCAGTTTAGGGAGAAAAACTGAATGCTTTCATTTACTTCTAAGTCAACATTTGTTAATGACAAATGTTGACTGAATACAGAGTAGTGAGAAGAGAAAGAGAAAGAGAAACAGATGGAAAAAGAAAGAAATGAAGAAGTGCTTAATTCATTCACTGTATATGAACTTCAATGTGACCGTCTCTGGCAGAACTTGGCACATGTTCAAAAATATCTCATTTAAAATGTAACAATAAATGACTGAACTCACCACAGTATGGTTATGAAAAAAAAAAAAACACAGCGCTTGGCATGTAAAAATGAATGTGAAAACGGCGACTGCAATCATGTGCTAATGATAATACTCACACTGAAAAGACCCTGACACTGTCATCAGAAGCACATGCATACCAGAGGGCCTTTAGATCACCTCTAGGAGTTGAGACTCTATTTAACAGCTGATTTAGAGATACTTTCGGGAACATCCATCAGCTTGAGAAGTGGCTCCTGATTCTTTGTCTGCACACGGGTCAAGGAGCTACGGGAAGAGCACAGATCACGAGTAACGGCTCACAATACGTCTTGAGGTTGGCGAAGTGCGACAGGGCGCCACATCCAAGAAATATCCTTCTTCCGCTGCTGTCACTGCCACGGCCACTTGTACTAGTGTAGCAAATAATGACTGTAATCATAATTATAATTTTATGCGTGTCAAGACGCCATCCAAATAAATATGCCATCAGTAACGTCGGTTGTCATACACAAAACCCGCCACGAAGTACAATTTCCGATATAACTTTCACTCCGCAGGCTTACAGACACCCAAGTGCTGACATATCAAAGATGAGCTTTTCAACTGTCATCAAAAAAGACATTAAATCACCTGTTAAACACCTGATAGACAGTCTCTCGCCGGCGGGTTGGAATTAAAGCCTTTTCATTTTCAGGTTTTTAGAGGAAGAAAGGGGAACTCATAACTCATTCTGTCTTACGACACTTAAGAGCTCTGTCATGCAAAGTCATGGAGATGGTGTGAAATTGCTCTGTGGCGTCTCAGACTGCAGTACGCAGACCCCTGACTTAATCCTCTGAGTCGCTCTGCCCAAAGCTGGTAAACTGCTCAAATATTCATTCTCACGCACAGAGGAAGAAACAGACCCGAAATATCACATAGACCCATCTCTCCCGCTGTTTGCCTGCCCCACCGGTTTCTTTTTTAAATAATTTGGCACCAAACCCACGGCTGTGTATATCCAGCTCCCACCCTAATTTGGCCAGCAGCCATACCTCTGTGCACTCTGCTCCTGCCGAATGGTTGAAGCTAAGCAGGTGTGGGCTTGGTTAGTACTTGGATGGCTCTCGCAAACTTGCCACCAAAACCATCCCCAGATTTAATTGGCTAAATAAATGTTCTCTCCTTCTCCACCTTCGCTAATGTGTAGTGAGCTTTCTGGTGCAAAATGGCTGCCGCGCATCACCCAGGTGGGTGCTACACATTGGTGGTGGGTGAGGTGAGTTCCCCTTCACTGTAAAGCACTTTGAGCATTTGGAAAAGTGCTATATAAATGTAAGGATATTATATATATTGCCTACAACCACAGCTGCATTGCGCAAACCACAATGTCAAGTTTTGCGGAGCATAGACACTGGCAGTTCTCCTCCGAAACACATGAAGTCCCCAGCTGCTTCTCTTCACAAAGCGGTAAACAGCTAAGCTTGCACAGGAATGTAGTCGGAGGAAGACCTTCCATATGCGACTTTGACATGCAGCCTTACGGGCACCCAAATAACCAGCAGGGGTTGCACAAGACCCACTGAACCCTCCCGTACCTTGGGCGACGCAATCGCCAATTGTCTGCCTCCCTCATGGGGTTACAGGCTACAGTCAGCACTGGCACGGTCCACTTTCATGGGGCTCAAACCCCCCGCCCATTCACTGTGTCTTTCTTATTAAATTTACATTTGTTTGGTGCTGGCTTGGTTTCTTTGGGTGTGCTGTGTGTTTATTGTTCTGTGTTGGTTGGTATACTACTGAATGTAAATAGCTGCTACACTTCCATGCTTGTTGTGTAATGCAGTGCAAATAAAAGGCTTTTGAATTTTCCCTCTCTCTCAGGCCCATAATCATCACTCTCTTTCTCTCAGTCTTCCCCGTAAATAACCAAGGCCTGCTGTAGTCCTGCATCTTTCTCTTTCAAAGAGGAGCGGCACAATTACTGTCTACACTGCACACCCATTTTCCGGGGACACAGACCTCGAATTCTGCACGAACGGTACAATTTCACATTCAAAGCTAACCCATAATGCAAACTATTTATACGTTTATTTTCAGAAAACCCTAAAGATGTGAAAGTGGACTCATTATTGACGTGAATCGACTCGTCACCTCCTGGTCACCTCACAGCTGGAGCTCTGTTATTCCCGTTTCTTTCAATTGCGGTCTAAACATCTTTCAACTACGAAATCTCTCTATCTCTCTTTCCCACTGTTCTTTTTCTCTCTCCCTCCCTCCCTCCGTGTGACAGTTTTGAGGGTGAAATACATTTAAACCGGTAATTGGAAAATGAAGGCAACCCAAGGAGAGGAAAGTTGGTCCAATGGAAAATAAATGAAACGTTAAACTTCTTCCAGCTCTGAATCCTGCTTCTCTCTCCCCTTTCTCTCCTTCAGACCACCCATTCGACATTTACATTTATATTAATTCATACTCATAGACCATGAATGAATATAAAAAACTCTTCTCTTCCTCTGTGAAATATCTGATTTTGTGTGCAAATAGTGCATATTTTCATGTGAAAAAATCCCAGATCTGTAGGACTCTACACCTAAAAGATTCTTCACATGGATCTCTCTATTTTCTGTGTTTGTTCACATCTCACCCCCCTCCCCTCCCTTCCCCTATCATAAGAGCGCTTCTGTAACGGAGGTTTTTGACATAGCCATGGCAACAGCTCCTCTCTTGCCCCCACCTGCCCTGTCCCCTTGGTTACAATGCAGGTGCACTGTGGGACAGGCACAGCACACACATTTAGCACAGCACAGCGACCTGAGCTGCTGGAATGAACCAGCAAAAATCAGTCAGTCAAGAACTGGCTCAATTAAACAGCAAAATTGGCCAGACCTGAGCCAACACCATTACACAGTAAAAGCCAATCAGACTTGAGCTGTTGGAATGACATGGCAAAATCAGACAGACCAGTGCCAGCAAATTAAACAACAAATTCAGACAAAACAAAGTATGTTTTGGTGTTTGCAGGGCTTTATGTTGGTATTACGTGCTCATTAAAAAAGAAAAATAACATTTGGAAAGAAACACACCTTTTATTATCAAGCATAGTAACATTTTATGTTCGGGGTCAACTTGACCCCAGGAAAAATATTAAAAATGTCAAGGTTCAGAAAACACTTCAGAACATCAATAAGTAACACATGACAGACGAAACACCAATAAAAAGTAAATTAGTCACCAGAATTGAGTTTTGATAAAAATATGAACATAACAGCTCAACTAGGTACCCGTGGGTATCAATTCTTCATTCAGACGAGTTAGGTGCAAGTTTGTCACGCTCGTGTTGACCCTGCCTTGTTTCCCTGTCATCAAAGCGTATAATGTGGGCGAAAACATCATGAAATGTCTCCAGAGACATTGTGGCTGGAAAAATTGCCCTACCAGTGTTAGCATTCCAAAGGCTTGCTGTTGCTTCACATTTTAACTTGTACACGCCTGCCAAAATAAGCAACCCATTATAGGATTGCTAGTGGGTCACATCCAGCTCTTTCGAATTGTCACCACACACTCGCCTCCCCTCTAAGTTTGTCATCTCAAGAATATCCTTTTGCATTGATGGTGTTATGAAGAGTTCAAATGCAGACTTTATGTCTTGTACTTGACTGCTAGCATATCTGGTGGGGCCTGGAACCATTTTGATGACATTAGCAGCACTAAGTCTACCCTGTCTTTCAACTGAGGATCCGGACCATAGTAGTTTTCCATTTTTGGAAGTGAACATGTCAGTTCTTTGTGGTTGAGAGATGACAGGGGGGTTTCTCAGGGGTTCAGAGATGACAGGAGGGTTTATTGGTGGTTGAGAGGTGACAGGAAGGTTTCTTGGTGGTTGAGAGATGACAGGAGGGTTCCTTGGTGGTTGAGAGATGACAGGAGGAACTTTTGGTGGTTGAGAAACAACCGCTCCCTCTCTCTCTCTCTCTTTCACACACACACACACACACACACACAAATTAACGTGAAAGTGCCCTCAGCCAACACAACAAAAACAAGATCAAAATGATTATATAACAATAGAGCTTTTTTTATATAAAATGACCCCAACAACACTGATGCGTACAATGTGTTCAGGACATTGAAAAAAAAAATTTCAGTTTATTTCATGTTTGCCATGTTT
Organism: Anguilla rostrata; assembly: GCF_018555375.3. NCBI lineage: Eukaryota > Metazoa > Chordata > Actinopteri > Anguilliformes > Anguillidae > Anguilla > Anguilla rostrata. The sequence goes on from NC_057949.1 coordinate 19,920,655, forward strand.
TCCCCATAAAGTTAGGAAAAGTCATGAAATATCTAGCTGAAAAAATTATGGCAACCATATTTTTAGAGACAGTAAACATTGAATGTGGTCAAATTGACCCCAAACATAATAGGAGGGTTAAACAGCAAAATCAGCCAGAACTGAGCCAGCGAATTAAACAGCAAAATCAACCAAAACCGAGCAGGTGAATTAAACAGCCAAATCAGCCAGACATGAACTGGTGAATGAAACAAAAGAATTGGCCAGACTTGAGCCCGTGGAATGAAATGGAAAACTGCTGTTGAGCTGGTGGGGGTCACGTATATGAATGTTCGAATGCTTGTATCATAATAAAGTTGAACTACTATGTGGGGGGTGGGGGGGTTAAATAAAAATATTAAATTAAAAAAAAGATCTCATATCTAAAATGTAAGCCTGCACTTTAGTATTTTACATTTCATTTTAATGAAACCTCTTCAATAAATTATATTCACTTTCAATTTTAAAATAGCCTTTGCCAGCTAAAGCCAAAGAGGACCAAGATCACAGACATAAAAAAGGTAGGGGTAGGATGTCAAAATCACAGGTCACAAAACTAAAACTTGCGAAACAGACAGAAAAAATAACCAGAAAAACAGTTAAAAGTGGCACACCTACTGTAGCGGTGTGCAATTTTACCCTCAACCTCCCCAAAACAAAAATATCAACCAAGAAAAGAAAAAAAAGATCGTCAAAATGATTTCAAATAAATAGCGGCCTCCACAGAGCCCTTCAGGATTGATTTCTTCGAAGTTGAGCTTGCCAACAGAAGACATCTCATGTGTGAGTTTAAATTACTTTTACTCTCCAGAAATGGAGCTGCCCTGGGCATGTGTTTCAACAACAACAGCAAACCCCCCAAAAACGCATTATCATCTGCTCTATGCACACTGCACACGCACAGGTACCCACTGCACTCAGAGGGCACCTAGCGCCTTATCTGAGCGATGCAGGCTCGTAGCTGTGCAGATAACACGCCTGCACACAATGGGTGGAACTGCCCTTCTGCTCCACTGCACCCTGTCCTCGGAACAATTTACCTGATCACCTTCCTCTTCAGTGCCTCCAGAACTGGCAGGTTTCTTCATAACTGGCCGTATCTTACATAATTTCTCTATTTTATATGTGTTCATTCTTTACACCCTCTGTTATATTACCAAAAGTATCTGGACACCCCCTTGGTCTGGGGCTGTTTTTCATAGTTTGGGCTAGGCCCCTCAGTTCCAGTGAAGGCAAAACCTAATGGTACAGCATACAATGACATTCTAGACGATTCTGTGCTTCCTCAACAGTTTGGGGAAGGCCCTTTCCCGTTTCAGCACAATACCCCCAGGCGAGGACAATGTGAAAGAACTTGACTAGCCTGCACAGAGCCCTGACCTCAACCCCATCCAACATCTTTGGGATCAACTGGAAAGCCAACTGTGAGCCAGGCCCAATGACCAAATCAGTGCCCGACCTCACTAATGCTCTTCTGGCTGAATGGAAGCAAATGCCTTCAGCAATACTCCAACATCTAGTATAAAGCCTTCCCAGCAGAGCAGAGGTTGTTATAGCAGAAAGGATGGACCAGGACTTTTTATATTTATAATTATGTGCAGTCATGTCTGCTGTCAGCACCACTCCACTAGATTAAATTCCTGGTACATGCAATGGCACTTGGCAATTAAAGGGATTCTGATTCAGATTTTTATGAAAAACAATAACAACTCTTAATAACTTTCCCGGGCAGAGCTGGACCCAGGCCAGCACTGACTGCATCATCCTCAGATGGCTGACATCATACATTACTCACAATCAAAGCTGTAGCACATGACCCCACAGGCCCATGGTCTGTGATGTCAGAAACTGCTGCTCGGGTTTCTCCTGCATTCCAAGGCTGAGGTTTTCCTTTGCACTGACCATTTTGTATAATGTTGATCTCTGGTCAGATCTTTCCTGAGATCAGCAATTGAGGGGTAATCGCTTCTATCTTTCACGTTCCATGCCTTTTAACACAGATCACCAGCTGAACAGAAACTCCCTAACCATCAAACGCCTCCCACAGCATGCAGACTCCTCCCACAGCTTACAAACTCCTCCCACAGCATGCAGACTCCTTCCACAGTTAACAAACCGCTCTCACCGCATGTAAAATCCTCCAATAGCTTACACTGCTTGAAAACTACATGGAGCTACATTGTTGCATAATAACAGATGGAATCCGGGAGAGAGCCATCTGACAGATTCTCAGCAAGGTGAAAATACATTGCGCACATAAGTCAACTCGCTATATTCTGCATATGTTCTGATTTTTCTTGTGCGTTACAGGCAGACCTCAGCTATTGCGCTTTCTAAAATCAATAAACCTGTTTCAACTCCGAGTTTTTTTCCCCTTTTGTTTTTCTTTACAATTCCTTGAGAGAGCCTTTCATTTTGCTTCCTGCCACCAGTCTGATAAAACAGACAGCCGAGAAACGTAACGCACATTTGAAGGAGGAGTCCTAGTGTCCCTTTTAGCATATCGTTTTATCTTCTGACACACAATGGCAGGGCGTGATGTCACAGACCCCCCCCCCCACAGAAAGATGGGGCTGCGGAGGTAAAAGTGAAGGCGCAGAGGTGAGGGGGGGGGGCTCGCAGCTGGCGGTAACACGGGGCGACGGGCAGCGGGACCCGTTCTAAATGTGTCTCGCGCGGTTTCACCTGAGCTAACCCTTCAGGCCGTCGGCACACATCACCGCCACGACGGCTCCTCTGGACGCAGCGGGCAGCGCTGGCCTGACTCTGACGCCCGCTGACAGCCTGTGTTCGCAGGGCAGTCACGCTACACTGGGGTGAGCAGCAGGGGGCGATGTGGCCCAGAGCTTCGTTCCAGTGCATTTTCACAACGACCTGTAACACTTGGGACTGTTTGTCTAATCCAATCATATTTCTTACTCAGAAATTATACAACTGAAGAGGATATAACTGGTAGTGTAAAAAATCTTGGATTTCTCCCAGACTAGGTGGTAATACCTGAACAAAGCTACCTGAGCAGGTATGTACAGAACAGTCAAATTACTGAAGCACTAGGAAACAGAAACCGTACAGATGACCTACTGCTTTTTCCCAGTAGCAAATAAGGACAGATGAAGATGAAGACAACATGAAGCAGTCACAAACCTGTCATTTTCACATCTGTGTAAGTGGCTAAGGGCTTAGAAGGCCACATTATATGAGAGAAACACATGGTGTGGAACTTGCTATTAGGTACCTATTCACAGACTGTTTCACTAACGCACGATTAGAATACAAATGATGATCATCACTTCAGATTAACTCACCAGCCAACTATTTCAGCTAACTTCAGTTAAATTCAGAAATTACAGATACATTTAGATTAAATTTGATGACATTCAGTTCAATTTGAATGATGCATCACCAAAAAATAACAATCAACAGCAAATAACAAATTACGATATAGTAACAGCATGTAAGACCACAAAATAAATGATCACCCTATGAAGATAACTAGGCAGGGTGTAATCACACATAGGATTTTCCAATTGTGAGGAAGAACTGGATAAATACTTCAGATAACTGAGGTGATATCAGTGGTGTCCCACAAGGGCCTGTATTAAGTACACTCTCATTCTTTAAACCCACTCATGTAATGACCAATTAATTAACAGAAGTCTTTAGCCCCAGGAAGCTTGTAAGCCTCAAATTATGGCCATCTGTACAACAGTACACTAAGTGAATTTATCCCATAATCTTGCTCAAGGGCACACAGGAAGTTTATTCAAAGGCAGTAGGAAGTGTTTCATCAATCATGGCAGCTCCACAGGTGGGGAAGATATGAATATTATTGATCACATACAAACCAGAGTAACGGGCATTACCGAGGCTCCTGTGATTGCAGAAGCTTCTCCCCCCCGCCCCTTCCCCCGGGCAGTGAAGCATTTGTTTTAATGGTCTGTACATGGCGTTATCAATCACGATGAGACCTTTGCCGTTCTTCAACGTCCCGACCTCAAAATGCCACTAAGGAAGCACATGCCAATGCGATCATTAAAATTCAGTGAAAGTAGGGCATGAACAAATGGGCACACACATGCACGCATGCACACACACACACACACACACACACAGTTACTATTGTTGTTACTGTTAAAGAATTTTGAATTTGAATTTGATGGGGGATGAGAGAGAGAGAGAGACAAAGAGAGAGATGAGAAGATGAATGGATGGTTTAATAAATTTAAGGTCTAAAATTCTTTGGTAAGACTAGTGGAGAATTTCAAGTACAAAACCAGTATAAACAAGGAGAAATATAGAAACAAATAATCCACTGGCACTACAGAAGGAGTCATTCCTAATGTGGCTTTCTACTCTGTGTGTGTGTGTGTGTGTGTGTACATGCGTGCGTGCATTCATCCATGTGTGCGTGCATGCGTGCGCAGGTATGCATACTTCCATGGCAGCTTGGTTACACAGCCGAGCCAGTGGTGGCAACTGGAAATCCAATTTTGCTATTTTCTTGGCTGACTTTAATTTGGAAAACAAACATGGAGTAAAAATCTATAATTCATCACCAGGAGCCATTATCGTCACAACCAGGCATGCAAACTCTGACTGCCTCAGCAAAAAAATGTCCCTTTTTGTAATGGAGTAAAATTAAACAGCCATAAAACATCCTCTTATCCTCTTTGAATTTCTCCATAAGTCACTTCTGTAATTACAACTAAGAGGCTTCCTAAAGCCTGCATATTCAGTTTCAATAAACTGACCTCAGAATGTATTCAGGGACAAATAATGCTTCCATTGTGGCGTTCAACACAAAGACTCAGTTTACGAAGAAGTTTATATTTCCACAGCCAAGAAATAAACTCACAATCACAGAAAAGCTTGGTGGCGATCATCTGCAACAACTCATATTTTTATTCACTTTTTTATTCGTTAATCTAGGAAACTGGCAGCGGTGCTATTCCGAGGTAAAATGTTGAATCTTTCACATAATATCATTTCACCGTGAAGATTTTTTCTCATAAAAGCCATTTTACTCCACTGCAGAAAAGAAATACCGTCATCCTAAATGAAGACAATGATGAACACGTATCATAAAATATCATACAATATCAGAAAAAAATCTCCTTAAGCAACATCAGCTAATAATAATGTTAATGTTTCTTTTAAAAAAAAAAACTTCTCCAAAATACTGAACAGTTTCAAAGGAGCTCTAGAGCACAGACTGAAAACAGACTGCAGTGAAAATGACTGGAACACTGATGTTCTATGTATTTATATATTTATTCATTTATTTATTCATTTATTCATGTTTTTCTCCTCAGTGCTCATTGAGGGAACATACGCTCTTAATTTCAGAGAGCGCATTGATCGCACGCTCTTCTCTGAAGCTCATAATGTCAGCCTCCGAACTCTCATCACATTCCTACCCGTAAGTTGGATTCCCACAGACAGAGTTGGGTGAAGATACTTAAAGCGCAGCTGAACTGGCTTGCGATGCACCCGATCGACCAGCAGGGGTCCTGGCCCACTAAAACCCTACAACCCGACCAGCGTCCATTGAGGTTGCAGGCTCCCGTCGCCGCGGGCGATGTCAGTTTGCGGGGCCTACCAAGCGCTATGAGCCACCGAGCAGCCCCCTTATGGCCTAAAATATTTAAAAAAGGGCAAACACCCATTAGATATGAGGTCCCCATGATCCTTTCACTCTTCAGCAAGACTGAAGAACCAAAGATATCAGAACTCAATTTAGAGCACACAGCTCCCACGATCTACATTCTGCGCAAGCACATATACCATGCCTGGTGTACCTCACGGTATGGATTAAGGGGCATGGCCCAAACCACAGAAGGACTCTGATGTAGTGAGGTAAACATACAGGCCGAAGTCGAAGCAGGCGAGCTGAAACTAAACTGGGCCTGACGGGTAGTTATCCTCCTGCAACTCGATTTTAGACACCAGGGAGAGAGGCTGTTTCAGTCCATTTAGGATATAAACAAAGGCAAGAGTGATTGAATCAGAGAACTTATGACTACTTCAAGAGTACAAATCTATGGCATGGAGGGTCATCATTCAAAATATAATAGTAACAATAAATTCAACAACAACAATAATAATAATAATAATAATAACAATAATAATAACTAATTTATATAGCATCTTTTGTGTCTAGATGGTCTTTCACAGAAAACGTAAGGGATAAAAACATGACACATTAAAAAAAAATCTATTTTAAGAAAGTAGAAGAAAGTAGTAAAGTACTGAAATAAAAAGGCAGAATATTTTAAATGCTCAGACCAAAACAGTAAAAGGATAAGGAAATAAGAACAGGATCAAGTGAATGAATGCCCTAAACTCATAAATAAAAAAAGTGAAATCTATAAATCCATTAAGTTCTTCTTCATATTCTTTGTTCACTGATTCAGCTCTGTTAAGCTGACGGGCATGCAAGGTCTCCAGATAAGTTTTTTATACTGAGCAGGGGCACTTTAAGGAGAATTTATGGCAGATTTAGTTCTGACTGTGGCAGGCACTGGCACAGCTGTGCGAGATGAATTTTTAATGGCGCTGTAATGCATATTGTTATGTATTTGTCAAATTCATTATGGCTGTATTCAGCGATGATGTAAATGTAACGGCAAAATCAATAGTGTGATACGGTTGCAAATATTACGAATTTCTTCTGTAACTACAGCTAATGAGGGAAAAGAAATATTGCCGTGCGCCAGGAGCCACATTGGTTCCTGCAATACCCGCCCACCTCTCAGCCAACCAGCACTGTCTTCAGACAGATAATGGGATAGAGACAGAAAATAAGTGGCAATTTCATTGAGCCATTCTTCTAGCTCCCTACCTCCTTCTTGTCATTTCCCAACATGCTAATCTGCAGGCTAACAAAAGATCAATCATTAAGTACTGGTAAAAAAAGTACTGGCTTGCGCTGAACAGTAAGCCAAGGGAACGGGTAGCACGCACAGACCAGCGAGAAGAACAGACGTATCTCGCAGGAATCAAAGCCAATGTAAGAGCGGGAGTCGGACAAACCCAGGCTTTGAAAGACGTGGGGATTTCCTGGGGTAACTCCCCAGAGGACCTGCCTGCACACGGTACATAATTGAGGTAATTAAGTGCCTAATGAGGTAAATCTCTTAACTGAATTGCTGAACGCTGGGGGTGGTGGCCTCTGGGGAGGGGGGCCGGGGGGCACGGGGGTGTCGGAGGGTCAGTGGTCCCGAGACACGGCTAACAGGAGCGTCTCGGGTCGCTCATGAATGTTTGGGGAAATGGGACAAACAAAAGAAATCGCCGCCCTTTCGACCTCTCTGTCCGCCGCTCGCTAGCGAAAAGAATTCCTTTCCGGACGCAGAAAAGCGCGGTCTGCCCCCGTGGAATGTGAATTACACTCGACCCATTTCATCATTTCATTTTCCTGGCGGTTATTTATCGCGGGCTGCCTCCGCCAGCTCCGGCCCTGCGAGGAGCATAAATAAATATATAAATATATAAAAATAAATATAATAAAGCACAACTGATTATACCTGCCTGTGTGTCTGAGGGGAGAGCAGTCAGGGAAGAGTGTGGTCATTAAGGCCTCCTCTCTGTCCCCAGTAAAAGAGTGCAGATTGGCCATTTCTTAGCTCTCCGTGAAAACCACCATCCCTCGGAAGCAAAACCTATTATGTCAGCACTTCTGCAGATGGCCGTCTGTGTGTGGGTGTGTGTGTGTGTGTGCGTGTGTGTTTGTGTGTGTGTGCGCACACTTGCTTTTGTGTGTGGTACAGTACACGATTTCCCTCTGCCAAAGATGCCAGCGTACCACTTGCAACAAGGAGGAGACTTGGAGGATTGACTGAACTCCTGGAGAGAGTAAAAGCGATTGCTGGGTTAGTAACGATGGGCTTTAACATCCACGGCCTAATGCTCCTCTAATGCCAGCGTTCCAGCAGTGAGCTCAGTACCTTACTGGTGTTCATCTGAAGGCGATTTCACCCGAGGTCAGGGGTAGGGCCCATAAGGGAATAAAACCCAGGGCAGGGATTTACTGGAGCTGAGCACCCCACATCTGCAATGTGTGTGTGTCCGTGTGCGTGTGTGTGTGTGTGTGTGTGTGTGTGTGTGTGGTGTGCGTGTGTGTGTGTGTGTGTGTGTGTGTGTGTGTGTGTGTGTGTGTGTGTGTGTCCGTGTGTGATTGTGTGTGTGTCCGTGTGTGATTGTGTGTGTGATTGTGTGTGTGTCCGTGTGTGTGTGTGTGTGCGTGTGCGTGTGATTGTGTGTGTGTCCGTGTGTGTGTGTGTGTGTGTGTGTGTGTGTGCGTGTGATTGTGTGTGTGTGAGTATGTGATTGTGTGTGTGTGTGTGCATGTGCGTGTGTAGGGGTGTGTGCTAGTGCGTGTGCGTGCATGTATGTGTGCGTACAGTATGTGCAGATGTGCAGTCAATTGCTGTAATCAGATAATCATAATCCTGTAATTATAAATCCCCCACATGTTCAGAGTGTCGCACACTTTCAGCCAGCCGCGCCCGGACCGCCCTGCTCCGTGTCACTACCGCGCAGAGAGAGAGACGCGAGCGCGTCCTGCAGGTGGAAGCTGTGATCCGAAGGAGAGGGCGTGGCCTTGCTGAAGAAACGCCTCAAAAATGAAATAAGAGACTTAGCGGGAGAGCCCGTCCATACAGTGCCCAGCTATGCAGTCACACAGACGGCATCATAAATGACATCATCACGCATGTGCATCCCTAGAATTATTCAGCAATTATGCAGACATTCCTCACAGATGCAAAAAACAACGCCCACACTTCAGCACAGATAACAGATGCGATTAGTTCCAGGTTGAAAACGAGCAGGGAACAGCCACTGCCTGGTGCCGTCTCTCTAAAATCTCTGGCTCTTTTGGGGTCTCGTTGTTTCGTGCCAATATGTCGTGTGCCATGTGTTTATGGGTCTGTGTGAGACTTCATTAAGTGACAACGGCATTGACATAACAAAGCCATTTGGCCACGCCCCCAGGGGCATCATTAATCCACTTTACTCATGTACCACATGTAACTCCTGAGCGCGCTCAAGATACTTCTACATCATGTGGCTGGGCCATGGTTACCATCACCCCTGCCTCTCTGTATGCACACAACATTATACTGTGTTCAGAATATCTCTCCTCCCTCTCCCTCTCTGTCTCTTCCCCTCCCTCCATCCCTTCCTGCTGTCTTCACCATGTGCAATACTGTGACTGTTCAGACGTTCTGAAAGCAGAAGCTTCACAGAATCAGCTGGCAGAGCAGTCTTCCCCCTCCCAGCATGGATACTGGGATAAAGTCCACAAAAGTGTCTGCTAATATCCTTCTCTCTCTCTGCCTCTCTCTCTCTCTCTCTCTCTCTCTCTCTCTACCGTCTCCTCAGCTCTGTATCCACAATCTTCACATTACAAAGCTTCTTTTTTTAACTCACTTTTAAACTTCTCAAATATTTAACTTCTGGCTGCGACACATACAAATCCCCCTTAGCCTTTTTGTTTACTCACATAAGAACCCTGGGTCTAGGAGCCAAGTGACTTATTATCTGAAACAGAAACCAGAAACTACTACTGTCCTGAAAGTAGTTTTGGGGTACTTGCATTATATTTTGAATTTTGTCTATATTTTTTACCCCAAGACAATTCAGAAAAACAAATTTTATTTCTAAACTATGTTACAAGGCTTTCCCCCTGAGAGTGCACACAAGCTGTCAGGCATTGTTGAAAAAAAAAAATGACAGAGAGACTACCAACGCCATTCTGACTCTGAGAGACATCATACAATCACCATTAAAAGATGTGGGGGGGGGGGGGGAACTCCTCCTTATCGCCTGGAAGAGAGAATTTAAATTTCACACTGATCCAAGATCTGGAAATCTCTTGGGCCACACTGTCATGTTCACAAACATGTACTGAACATGTCATGTCCAGATTGCGATTTCTCGCACGAGTTGTCTAATGACTGCAGAAAAAAGCCCTCTGGAGAGAGGCTAGGCTAATGCAGGGGTAGAAGAGAGGACAGATGCTATGCTGCTACTGTACAATTCCATGACACTGCATTTCCATACGCTGCAATTCTAGCTGGTATATTCATATACACTCTCTTATTCTGATATTTTTTTTAAACTTTTTTTTGTGATTTAAGAAAAACAAACACAAAAAATAATACATTTCACAAAAAAGAAAATGGGGCATCACAGTCATGGCTATTTTTATATTTCCAAAATAAAATCAAGCAGGAGAGAAATGATCATTTCTGCTTTGAGCATTTGGTGAGCCAGATTTTCTTTACAAACTTTCAAGTAGCTTCTATTTTCATTTCTACCTAGTCACACTTTCTGTGAGAAATGCACATGGCAAGTGCTACACGTACTGCTCTTTTTGGGTGGCATTTGTTAATACTGTGTGGAAAAGCATTAAAACCATCAATAACTGTTGGCTGTTGGTATCCCATTATACTGTGACACTGCAGGCATGGAAGTTTTACCTGGAAGGACCTTCATAGTACCACACCCAATAAACATGGACAGATAGAGATGCCAAATGCTTTGTGGAACATTCCAGGTAAAGGGCACAGGTACAGTACATTCTCTCTCCAGCCCCACAACCCCCTCTCTCTCTTCTCTCTCCCTCTCTCTCTTTCTCTCTCCCCCCTCTCTCTCTTTCTCTCTTTCCCTCTCCCCCCCCTCTCTCTCTCCCTCTGAGTAAAACTGAGTGTATTCCTTCACAGGAAGCTGAGGACAGGGAGTGGGAGGAGATGTGTTCCAGTCAGCTGGCAGAGATGCCACTCATCTCCCTGTGTGTGTGGCTGTGTGTGTGTGCGTGTGCATGTGTGTGTGTGTGTGCGTGGATATGTGTGTCTGCATGCATGCGTGTGTGTGTGTGTGTGTGTGCGTGTGCATGTGTGTGTATGTGTGTGTGTGTATATGTGTGTCTGCATGCATGCGTGTGTGTGTGTGTGTGCGTGTGCGTGTATGTGTTTGTGAGTGTTCAATTTGGCACCCCCTAAAGAGACCATACTGGCTGTGTGCGATCACAAACACTCACACCTGCATCCTCCCTTTCTTTCGGTCAACCTCATTGTTTCTCTCTGCCTACTTTCACCCTTTCCCTTTCTCACTCTCTCTCGGTCCTATTTCTTTCTTTCACTCTCAGCAGCCCCTCCCCCCCCTCTCTCTCTCTTTCTCCCTTTTCTCCATCCTCTCTTGCACCCTGCCCTCTCCCTCTCTCCTTTCCTTTTTTCACTTTTTCACTCGCACTGGCGCAGATAGCCCCCATTTCCCTTCATCTCCCTTCGGGCTCAAACACTTCAGCCGCACATCAGGAAGCCAGGCCACAGCAGCGATAAACTGCAAGCCGGCTCAAACTGGTTAGGAGCCGCGGATTACGACAAACCCAGCACACTGTTTATGATAAAAGGAGCATATGGCACATTATGTCCAATTATAGCAATAAGGTAGATGCTGAGAATAGCAGGGCAGTATAATCACATCTTATTCTGCCTCCTCCATCTCTCTCTCTCTCTCATTATATCCTTTATCTCTCCCTACTTAGGGTGCAACAGATCACAAAACTCATGGCTTGGTTCACCGCTTTGGTGTCGCGGTTTTGGTTTGTTCCGGTTCTGTACATTTTTGGCAAAGCAGACCAAAGTACCGCTTCCAATGACAATCCAATTTTCATTTATTTAACAAAAATCTTATTAAAACTGGCTATGAAAATGTGATGAGATCATTACCCAGAGCTTAAGAACAGCAGGTTTTCTTTCAGAAATAAAAGCGGCCGCACTGCAATTTTCAAGTGTTTAAGGGCTGCGGGGAGGTGGAGCTGCTCTCTGCCTGACTCTCTCTCTCTCCTTCTCGCACGTCTAACAGACACACCAGGGCGACGTCGACGTTAACGGGCCATCACGCTCAACATGCGTCCGTTAGCACACGCAACGCTCGTGAAACAATTCTCTTTTTTTCTTTTCTCCCCACATCACTGCTGCTGTGAACGCTAAAATTCCATAATGCTCCCAGCAGCAAACGTAAATGATGTCGAAGGATCCAGAGGATTTGTTGGAGTTTAAAAAAAAAAGGACACAAAGTTGTAATTGTCTATTTCAAGAACACAGCGAGGCATAAGAGGATTTTTGAATCAAGCCAACCAAACCAAATGCGTGAGAACTGAACCGTGGGTGAAAACGGTTTCATTTATATATTTATTTTTAATAATAAACCCTACTTCCTACTTCTCTTTGCCACTCCATCTCTTTTTTGTGCTTTTCTTTGCTTTCACTCATCTGTTATCCCTCTCACTGTTTTCCACTCTTTTGTTTTATCACCCATTTTAGTGTCTGTGGCCCACTAATGACCCGATACAGAAGTCATAAATACACACTGGCCAAATATCCCACAGGGATGCTAGAGTCTGCATGGTTTTACCTTCAAAGGCCCATCTGCATTTGTGCATGTTCTTTTTAATTGTGACATCACAGTGGAACATTCTGAAGCTGAATAAGCAGAGTGTTTACAGCGCCCATGACACACCTTTGGTTCTATGGTGTGGAAAGTTCGGGCTGCACTGAGATGACCCGCTGCGATGGCGGCAATGGTGTGGTTTTCTGCAGCTTGTCACAGTCCATCCCACATGTTGGTCCGCGACGGCTGCGTCAACACACTGTCAGGTCTCATTTCACACACCTGCACTCCGATCACGCCAGACACCGAGCACAGCACTGCAATTCCACAGGTGGTGTGTGTGTGTGTGTGTGTGTGTGTGTGTGTGCTTGTGGTTGTGAATGTGCGCAGGTGTGTCTGTCTGTCTGTCTGTCTGGGTGTGTGTGTTTGTGTTTGTGCATGCGACTGGTTGCGAGTGTGTGTGTTCATGTGTGTGTGTGTGTGTGAGAGAGAGAAAAAGAGAGAGAGAGTATAATTCTCTACCACTCTGCCATAAGCAGTCTGCTCCATCATGCCTCTGTATGAGTCCTGTAAGACTGGCACTATGATTGCACATAATTACAACTGCTGAAAATGGTGTTGGCTCCAAGCAATAATAACGCTCCTGTAAAATCACTCCCACTGCACAAAGCTTTGATCTCCTCATGGTAAGCGTAGATGAATTACAGACACTTGAGCTCCTGTAGTCCTTACACCATAATCCTGTCCACACACAAGCACAACACCTGACATCACCAACCATGTGACTAGAGGCACGCTACAGATGTACACTGTGTTTACCAGGGAGGGCAGAGAACATACGGTTAATGGGGACAGAGCTTATATATCATGCACCAGGAGAAAGGCTTGGGATTGGCTGACCAGAGTTTTGATCTCCCAATAGATAAACACCCTCCAAAAAGCACACAGAGCTGATGACTTCAGAAGTGCTAGGAGTGCAGTAATAAGGTAAGGAAATTACACATAGGAGCTTTTAAGATCTTTTTTTTTTTTTAAAGGTGTTTGATTCATCAGTAATTGACTGCACTTACAAGTATGCTAATTCCTAATGGGGCTCCACTACCTTTGTTCTTTAAAATCCCATGAATATAATGGATGTCATCAAGTCACACAGAATTATCTGACTAATTAGTGTCTGAAAAAGCCCTTGGAAGTGACGGTGTAAAAAAAAAAAAGGAGCAGGTGGTGATCGTCCGCCTGGTTTAAATCTCGACGCCTGCGCGCGGTTAGCTTCCCGAGAGCTCCCGTTGAATAGAGCCCGTCCGGCCTTCTGCGTTCCACCACCCTTCAGCCGGTTTAATTATATATACATTACGTAAGCGTCATATATCAAGTTCACCTTGCCACACGGTACTTACATAATTAAAAACCCTCAACATTCAACACAGAGCAATTGCATAAGTGCAATCACGTGCCATTGACAGAGTATTTATATGTGGTATGTCATAAGGCCGCCTTAATGTATTGTTGCTGGGCTTCCGTAGAACCCAAAACCCCTGTCTAAATCCCAGCAAAAAAAAAAAAGGTTGAAGTCAACTAATTTAACACCGTACCGGTCTAAATAGGATACCATCAATACAGGCAGTGTCAGACTGGAAGACATGGTGTGGTTTTCAGAGATGGAGGCAAAGGCTGTTACTTTATAATGACGCATTATGAATCTGACGCAGCATCAGGGCCTGCATTGGTTTTATGTGGACCCCCGCACGCTGAACCTGACGCATGGATCTTCAACACACTGACCTGTGGCGGGCTGCGACAGTCCATGCGACAGCGCTGTCAGGATCATGAGTAAGCACTTTGGCTCAATGCGTTCAACACCCCCTGATACAACGCTAGCCTGTTAACGCTGGGAAGAGCTCATGTTCAGTTATTGATTGTCCCAGGTAGTGACTGTGGTCGGTTCACATGAATGAGAGCTCTCTCACTAACCAACCTGGTTGCTGGTCATGCCTAGTCTCGAAACAGCAGGTCTCCCATTACAAACTGACCTTCCCGTTAGTAGATCAAAGCTCACATACATGCATATATCTCATTCAACTTGGACACACTACAGTGGCCGCTGCGTTTCATTTTCCTGGGAGAAAGAAGAGAAGGAGAAGATCTGGTCTAAGCACTGGGGACCTCATCTGCCTGGGGAGCTAAACCAGCACCATCCCCTAAACCAGCACCATCCCCCAAGCCAGCACCATCCCCTAAACCAGGACCATCCCCTAAGCCAGCACCATCCTCTAAACCAGCACCATCCTCTAAGCCAGCACCATCCTCTAAACCAGCACCATCCCCTAAGCCAGCACCATCCCCTAAACCAGCACCATCCCCTAAACCAGGACCATCCCGAGCCAGCACCATCCCCTAAACCAGCACCATCCCCTGAGCCAGCACCATCCCCTAAACCAGCACCATCCCCTAAACCAGCACCATCCCCTAAACCAGCACCATCCCCTAAACCAGCACCATCCCCTAAACCAGCACCATCCCCTAAACCAGGACCATCCCCTAAACCAGCACCATCCCCTAAACCAGCACCATCCCCTAAACCAGCACCATCCTCTTGAGTCACATTTAATGAACAGCACATTTCATTCCATTCGTTTTAATTAATGAATTGATGGATATGGTTAATGAATAAAAAAAAAAAAACTTAAATGGCTAAATGATCTGCGCAAGTTGATTTACTTAAGCGATAATCATTTCCATCAATCAATCTTTGGATGGAATCATTATCAAGTAAGGAGTTCAGGGCACTGTTGTCTATACGAGGTGAAAAAAAGTCCCTCAACAATTAGCAGTAGCCAAGGAAGCAGGCTCAGTCATTTTACATCGAGTCCTTAATGAACCTGGAACATTTAGCACAGCAAGGGGAAAAAAGCTTTTCATTCTCGATTTAACTTGAATGCCACAGCTTACGTCCTACAACCATTTGCCATGCAAGACTGACGCTTTCAGTCACTTAAGTCAGCAGCCGTAACGTTGAAATGAACAGCCATTTCATGCTGAGAGCTGATTGGGCATGTGAGAGGATAGCTATATATTCTTATATTACAGTAATTCAAAGAAGAAGAAGAGTGACAAGAAGAAAAAGAAGAAGATGTAGACGAAGATGATGACGATTACTATGATGATCGGCCACTAGGTTAAAGGCTTTTCTCCTTAACCACTAATCCACACTGCCATCCTTACATTGACCTCAGTGGATGAGAGCAACCCGTAAAGGTAAAGACAGGACTCCAGAGATGCCTGAACACCGGACCGTGAGTCTAATTCTAAAACCAATAAGGAGTGCAAGATGTTGTCACTTCATTCTCATAAAACAGAGATGAAAACTGATTATCAATTATTCAGGAACACTTCGCTAAATAAACTCCCATTTCCACATAACAGGTCTGCCTCAGCCTATAAAAACACATGCACAAACATTTATTCATGCTGACTAGCTATTAACAATGGTAACAATTGTATTTTTAAAATGATCAATGAATAATTTATAATGCATATATACAATCACCATAATATAAATTGCTACTGTTTACATTTACAGTATTATAATGCTTGTGTGACATTATCTAGCAATGAATTCTTCAACTGAGACTTCAATGGACAGTTGCTGATAAATTATGTTTCTTCACCTTACTCATTATTATTATTATTGTTATTATTATTATTGTTATTATTATTATTATTATTATTATTATTATTATTATTATTATTATTATATTTCTTGTTTAAGCTCCACAGATGCAGCAGCTGACGTATCGAACATTAATGCGGTGCGGCTCAGAATAGACGGAGTGGCACTGTGAGCGCACAATGAAGGAAAAAACGGAGGACCTTATTTTTAGCCACGGGGAAGGCAGTGACATTTAGAAGCGCTCTTCGCTGGAAAAGCAATCTGTTTAAGGCGCTGCTGAACACAGGGACCTCGCTTGCACCGCCCTGTAGTACAGTCTGGGGATGAAATGTGGGGTTAGCATCACACGGGCCGGATCAGCTGAAGGCCCTTTCCCGGACACTGTTCTGTGCAGATCAGTGCAGGGCCAGGGTAGACTAAAGCTTACATTTAATCAACATTTGTCCATAACTTTAGCCTCTATTCAACCAACGTTTGTCCTTAACATTGGCTTGCATTCAAGCAGGATTTGTTTGTAAGTTTGGCCTGTATTCAATCAACTTTTGTCCCCAACTTTTTTCGGCCCTGTATCCAAACAATATGTGTCCTTAACTTTGGCCTGTGTTCAGTCGATGTTTGCTTTCAACTTGACTGACAAGGGCACGCACACGTGTTGCACAATTTCTTCAAAAACTCACTGATTGTACTGGGATTTTGGAGGTGAAGTGCACGCCAGCACACTGCCCTCGTCTCCTTCAGAGAGTCTGTCGCGACCGCGACTTCCGCGAGTGCAAAACCGAGATTACGGACGGTGCGGAACGCTGCGGTGATTACTTCACGCGCGAGTCTGGAGGTAGAGCTGAGCGCTACTGCGCTCGACACCAAATATAGCCGCAGGGGAGACGGATAATTACACAGCATTGTGCTGAACTTCCAGGCAGAGAACGAACACTGCGCACTGACAGACAGAGAGAGGGAGAGAGCGAAGAAAGGAGGGAGAGAGAGAGAGAAACAGAGGGAGAGTATCCTTATTTATTCAGCTGCATTGTTCATATTTTCGAACAGTGTCATTTGATCTATTTTCATGCTCTTTAGTGTCATTTCTGTACACGATTTTCAAATGGATTTGCAATTGACATTTGTCTAGCTTATAGGCTACTCTATTTGAATTTCAGAGGGACAGCGAGAGGGAGAGAGTAGAGGACAGAGAGAGTGGGGAAGAGAAGGAGAGAGGGAAAGTGAAAGTGTGTGCGTCTGTCTGTCAGTTTGTGTGTGTGTGTGTGTGTGAGAGAGAGAGAGAGTGAGAGAAAGAGAGAGAGAAATAGAAAAGAGATAGACAGGGGGCATGCCTAATGTGAATGGAAAATCCAACATGAGAGTAATTAGTGGGAGTCGGAGCAAAGCTCATGCATGCATAAAGACAGCTAAGAAAGATAGCTCTAGTCTCCTTAAAAATAGCAAAAGTAATTTGCACACACCTCTTTAAAACCTGCCTTTGTGTCTGTAAAACACAGCCTAGAGTGTGTGTGGTTGTGGTTGTGTGTGTGTGTGTGTGTGCGTGCGTGCGTGCGTGCGTGCAAATCAGAGAATTTGAGAGAATTAAATGAGATCCAAATCTGATGACACTTCTGCCGTTGGAATGGAATCCTAAAAAGCAGATGAAGGGAAAAGATGATTGGGAACAGTGGGGTGTGAGTGAAGGTGTCATTAGGGACGGGGTGTGTTTGGAGAGGGCTGGGTGAAGCGGAGAGCTCTGTTTAATGGAGTGCACTGTATTAAAACCAGACCTGCTAATGGCCTTCAGCTGACTAAAGGGTGTGACTGAGGAGAAGAGGGAGAAGAGGGAGATGATGAAGATGAGGTGGGGGCGCGCATGCGTGAAAGAGTGTGAGTGAGTGTGTGTGTGTGTGTGTCAGAAGGGGAGAGAGAGAGAGAGAGAGAGAGAGAGACAGAGACAGAGACAGAGAGAGAGAGAGGGCCATCCCCTCAACATTAACCTAAAATACCTTGCTGCAATCATGCAAGGAAGGACAGGATCAGGCAAAAGGAAGCAGAGAAAGGGAGCCAGGGGGTGGAGGGTCAGGGAGACATGTAAGGGGCTCAGGGCCACTGGGCTGGTCAGTGGTCCAGCTAAACCACCCGCACAAGGGGACTCATTGGAGGTCACTGCCCTGCATCTCATGGGGAATATGACTCATATTTCCAGCTGTCCAAATCAGATTATTTAACCAGGCAGATCCAGCTCCTTCATCGAAATTTGAATCTGCAATTACAGGTACTGACTGGGACGACACGGTTCCTATTTGCTTAACACCTTTACAGGATTTAAATATTATTACGGCACATAGTATGGTTCATAACCCGTCTACTCAGTAGGACACAACCCAGAGCAATTCAACCGGGGAGAAAACGTCCAGACCTCATTGTTATGCTAGGGTTTGAACCAACAACATTTTAGTCACAATTACATTTCATTAACCAATCAGCTGTCAGCCTCTGACGAGGCTTTGCAGTCCTGGACCCCTGTGAGGGAGGGTCTGAGGTCCGAGTCTGGAGACCGAGTCTTGTAACCTTTGTAAATCACCGAGCTGTCAGAAGTTTCTAGAATTTCATTGTCTCATTATGCACCAATGATGATGGACCTTCTCAGTGTTTTATATTCCAGTGAGGGGAGACCGGCATATGCACAGAATAGAAATGACACCATTGAGCAGGACTGCGTTTGTTCAGGACCGCTAAGATTTAATCTGCCAATCAAACAATAACATAATGAAAGAAAAAGGAAAGCCTTATTGACTATATGTAATTTGTGATAAAAGGCAGAGAATGAAAGGCTATTTTTCTCTCTGATATCCCTCTCTCCATCTCTTATGGTTTAACTCTCTCCCACACACACAGACACACATACATACATACACACACATACAGGTACACACACACATACACACACACAGAGACACATACAGACAAACACACACACATACACACACACACACACACACACACACACAAAAACATACATACTGTAGTTAGTGTTTTACAGCCTTGCCAGGATACAGTTCAGGTGAAAACTGGGAAGTGGCCCCCCGACACCCCTTTGCCCCTGAGTCAGTTTGGCTTTGTCATCGTCCATCTCTTCTCCCTCCCCTACCATGAGCTGATACAGTAGATGTCCCTCCCTGACCCGCTGTCATTACGGACTGCAGATCCAGGAGCCGAGAGCCCATTGTGTTTCTGAGAATCGCCGGTACAATGCTACTTCTGAGAAAGGCAGTTAAATAGCCTGCAGTTTAAAATCCGCCGAAGGCAGGTGTGTCTGGCCATAGTGATGCGAGTGAATAAAACTCATTTTAATGTCCATGTGCACACGTCTGCAGCGTGCGGGAGTGACAAAATGAATCGCCTGCAGCACGTGGTCTGAAAGGAAGCTGGCCATATCTCAGGCCCGTATACAATTAATCCACCCCCAGTTTCTTTCTTGTCTCCCGCACAACAGATGGCAAAACGGATACTTGGGTTCACGGTGCCATGAAAACCCGCTATGTCAGCATCAGAAAATCATCATATCTTCAGCGATCAATACCTCAGCAGTAAGCACAGTCTGTAGAATCTCCTGTCTTCTAATCTGCAGTGGGACTTCAGAAAAGCACTCTGGCGTACACCTCTATTAAAACACCCTGGCACAATGCCTAACAGGACTTTCATTGTACCAAAGCCTTAAACCCTTTTTCCTTGAGAACTAACAGGCTCTTTAGAACTGACTTTACAGCCCAGGTCTATCATTTTAATGGAAAGGAACAGCGCACCCAACACGAGAACCCTTATGGGGCCTTATCCTGTTTAAGGAGGGTGGCTTCCCATCAGAAACATGCCTGCAGAGCTTATAAGGTTCATTCATTTGAAGGGACAGTGGAAAACCAGCGACTGCTCTCACATCCGTCACTAGGACAATGCATAAGATGTACCACTTATTTCCTGTGCATGGTTTAATTTTTACGTAACATGCAAGCGTTCCATGTCTGTTGTCATAAAGAGTTGCAATTGGTTATGAAGGCTTTATAAAGTAGTAGTAACATGCATATTAAGTAATAGTAGCATAAGTATGGATGTGTTGTTTAAGTACTAATTATATAACTTACTTATAATATATAGCATGACCAACACTCCGCTTCTGAAATAGGTCTCCATTTTGCTAAGATGAGCAGCGCTTTGACAAAATGGATCATTACCAAAACTGACTTAAGAAGCATGAGAAAACGCTATGCTGGTAAATTATGACAGCATGCTTTAGGGATTAACACAGACAGAAATAACACAAGTAACATTCCTTAAAAGAGTGAACACATTAAATTGTAATTATGTGTAGTGCCTCTTAAAGTTATATAGCACTGAAGCATGAATCCTTCCAGCCTGTCGCCTTATCTAAAGTCACACAGGCTGGGTGGAGTGGGGGGGGGGTCTTTTACGCATCATTGGCCCTCTCTCTTCCTCCACCATTCACGCACACAGACACACACGCACACTATTCCTCTCTACCTATATGCCTCTTTCCTGTTTACCGCATCTCTCTCTCTCCCCCTTCTCTCTCCCCATCTCTCCGCCTCTCTCCTCCTTCTCACTTTTCCTCCCTCTCTCTCTTTCCCCTCCCTGCCTCTGCCACTCACCTTCCTTCTTTCTTTCTTACCTTCCCTCTCTCTCCCTCTCCAGATGCTGCATAAGCCGGTCTCTCTCTCTCTCTCTCTCTTGGTCGGCCCGTAGCTAATTGGCCGGGTGATGAGGGAGTTTCAGCCCGTGCCGGAGACCGCGGCGGTAAGCGCGAGCGGCGGGGCTCCTGAAAGCTTTGGGCGCCCCGCCCGAACGTCGCTAACGAAAAGCAGGGAGGGGAGGCGCGCCGGGCCGCGCAACGCTGCACCGCGAGGCCCGCGCCCCCGCCCCTCCACCGCTAACGAAGCCGCAGCGCCTCTGCCGCGAGCGCCCGCCCGTTCCGCATAGCACGCCACCGCGGGAACGCCGCTCCCCGACGGCGACAGAAATGCAGATGACAAGGCCGGCTGCGTGCGCCGGAACACGGCAGACGGCAGCGCCGCGATGCGCACGCATGCATACGTGAATGAGATTCCACATTAAGCATGCGAGGATTAAGGGGGAGGTGGGGAGATTGGGGGGGGGTGGGGGTGGTAGGGGTTGGGGCAGCGACTGTACGACAGAGCTGAATCGGTTAGGAGCTCACGATGCCGACGCCGCAGACCGCGGGACTGTTCGCTGAGCAAGGTGACCGCGGCCCAACTCAATCCAATCCAGCTTCAACTTCAAATTCGCATGGCGCCTTCCACAGAGGGGCCGTCACAAAGGCGCCTTACAGCGGAAAGAGAAAAGAAAACTTAAGCCCGTTAAGAGAACGGATGACGCTCACCGGGGCCGCCGTAAGTCCCTGTCCCAGCATGCCGCAGTGTGCCTGCAGGGTCGCAGCGCCTCCGCGTCTCCGCACGCGCCGGCGGTTTGGGTCCAGTCGGAGGGGCTGCCAGATGGAGGACCTGTGGCGGCGGGCAGAGTCGAGTGTGCCTGATATCTGCTCTCGTCCCCAGGCGCGGGATTGGCTCGGACCCCGGAGGACCCGAGCCGTTATCTTGGGAGTGCGGACACATCAATTTGGCCTGAAGCGCGCCGGCATGGCTTTGAGCAGGATAGCTTCCTCTTATCTGAAACACTGCTGTACTCGCCCTCGTGCAGCCTGCTGAATTCAATCTGCTACTCACACACACACACAAACACACACACACGCACGCACACACACACATACACACAGTAGAATGCAGTATCATGCAGAGACTCGCATACACACAAAACATTTACTCTCTCTCACACACACATACACACACACAGTAGAGTGTAGTCTTGCACATAAAACATATACTCTCTCTTTCACACATACACACACACACACACACACACCTACTCACACACAGTAAAACCCTCAGCATTAATTCAACACTAACTGCGTTCATATGAGTTCACAGAGAGGATAGGAGGCACAGCCTCTGTGAAAATGTACTGTATCAGAATTGATTTCACACACTTTTGCCTGCACACGCACGCAGGCTCACGTGCTTTCCGAGGCACGCGCAGGCGTCCGCCGACTCGGTGTAATTCCCACGCAGCGTAGAATGTCAGCTGGGATTAGGAGTAATCGTCGCTTCCCCCTTTTCCTGACAGCTGAACTGAAGACGGGGTTTGACGGTTCAGATCTAGAAAAGTGCAGTAATCCTGCAGTCTTATTTGCTGTTGAACAGGTCACGGTCAGGACAGCAGTGCAGCACAATGGGTAGAGAGCTGGGGCTCGTAACCTAAGGGCTGTAAGTTCGACCCACAGGTAAGACACTGCCACTGCGCCCTTCAGCAGGGTACTTAACCTGCACTGCTTCAGTGTACATACAGCAGTATAAATTGTGTAAGTCGCTCCGGATAAGAGCATCTGCTAAAACGTAACTAATGAGCCTCTCCACCAGCTTCTCCACAGGACACAAGCTGCCAGGCGTACAGCAGGCATCCAGATCAGATAAGAAAGCTTCTAGCTGAAAAGGTTCAAACCCAAGCTGGGTGAGGTGGGGCTGTGCACGTCTTTCCCCGCGAGCCCTCGAACAGACACCATGCACCTGACCCTAGATCAGTTCTAGTAGAGCCCAGCGTGAACAAGGTATCTGATACATGCTGAGGGGCACTGTCACTGTTTGTGGGATTTGGGCCTGACACAGGCCCAAATCGCACAACTTGGGAGAGGCTATCAGCAGGGGGAAAAGGGCTACGATGGGATCTATGAGCCAGATAAGAGCAGCACTGACTTCATCAAGGAGCAAACCTCATCGGAGCAAAGCAGACATGTGGAGCAGGACACAATGGCTATGGGACCAACAGCTTGGGGCTGGCAGCAAGAGGAAAAGAGCAGATATAAGGGTCCAGAGAAGGATATCATAACAGGAAATATACAGCAACACCGCCAGTTCCTAGCATGTTAAAACAGGACTTCTCAATATGTATTTGATGAATATTACAGAGGTTCCCTTTATTTATAGGTCCAATGTCTCGGGTGCTTACAACACCTGGATTGGTCTGGTGGCCTGACTTGGTGAGCTCGGTGACTAAGATGAGCCATCCGAGGGAAGGCAGATCAGAGTTTCCGTTCAAACCATCGCCCTGTCCTGTGGTGACACTGCATATCAATCTACCACAATGTAACCGATGACAGAAATTCAGAATTGACATCTTAGTGTCAGAGTCAAATTCTGTGAAGGATATCAAGTTTTTGACACCAGAGAAGAACTGAACGGGCGTCATGCAGGGTGGAGACTGTGCAGTTGTACTGACACATGTGAAAGCGCTCAGCATTTCTCAGGGTAAAAGGAGACTATACAGTTGTACTCACGTATGTGAATACACTCAGTATTAAAGGGGGTTAAAGGAGACCATGCAGTTGTACTCAAATGTGAAAGAACTCAATACGTCACAGAGTAAAAGGAGACTGCGCAGTGAATGCTCAGTTCGGAGAACCAGTCAGTTAATGCGGGTTAAGAGGAGACCGCACAGTTGTACTCAACACGTGAGAATGCTCAGGTTCAGAGAACCAAGGAGTGTATGAATGGTCAGTGTAGGAGAGACTGCACAGTTGTACTCACACGTGATGAAGGCAGTGTTTAGGAGGAGACGCACAGTTGTACTCACACGTGTATGAATGTGCTCAGTGTTTTGCAGGAGGGAGACCGCACAGTTGTACTCACACGTGTATGAATGCGCTCAGTGTTTTGCAGGAGGGAGACCGCACAGTTGTACTCACACGTGTGAATGCGCTCCATGTTGCGAAGGAGGGAGACCGCGCAGCTGTACTCGCGCTTTGTGAATGGGCTCAGCGTTTCTCGGGGCTAAAGGATATGGGCTGGAGACCATGCGGATGCACCAGCTCCGCGGGCAGGTGGTCTGCTTGAGGCAGAAGAACACCACGGGGGCCAGCTCCGGAAAGGGCACCACCAGGGCTCCCAGGTCGCTGCTGACATCATCGCCCAGCCCCGCCTCCTCCATGGCCTCATCCCCCGGGGCGGGGCCGTAGTCCTCGCAGAGCCCCGCCCCTACCTGGGCCGCGCCCGGCACTCCGGGACCCTCCTCGGTCGTCATGGCAACACGGCAGTCTGCGGAGAGGGGAGAGAAGAGACAAGTGCGGGGGCAGGGGGTTAGGACAGCGTACGGTCACAGTGAGCGCGCCCAAATCCTTCACTGTCTCTGTCTCCGTCGCTTCTGGTTCCAGTGTCACTGCTCTTTCCTCTCCAGTAAAAAGCAACCATTCACAGCGTCCATCGCTGTCAGTAACCCGTGTGCTACACGACAGCCTCCGCTCAAAAAAGATTGCAACATGAATCTTCTTCGCTGCTTCATGTTTCAGCCACATTATAAAAACACATTTATATTACTGGCATTTAGCAGATGCTACCTCATCCAGAGCGCCTGACTCCGCAGATACAGGAGCAAAGATGATCTGATTTTGATTTTGTCCGATGCGGCCTCGTTCGGGTAAACCGCCATCACGCCTGACGCAGCTCATCACTTTTCACTC
Organism: Anguilla rostrata; assembly: GCF_018555375.3. NCBI lineage: Eukaryota > Metazoa > Chordata > Actinopteri > Anguilliformes > Anguillidae > Anguilla > Anguilla rostrata. The sequence continues at coordinate 19,945,320 of NC_057949.1, forward strand.
TGATGTTATCATCCTCTCGTCTGGGGTACCGCCGTTTAGTCACCACAGGTGCGAACAAAAAGCAGGCTAACCGACAGACAGATAACAGCACGACACAGATTCACCTTAGACTGCTCCTCTTTTATAACATTTTTTAGATACATATATATATATATATATATATATATATAAATGCTTCAGTAAGTAGCTGCCATAAAAACTGAAAATGCTATTTTTTTCTGCATATCAGTATCTCTGATTTATGTGACATGGTTAAGAGTTGTTCAAGAACAATTTCTTCTTAGAACAAGGTCAAAATCATATACCATGAAAGCGCACATAAAATAAACCTACCAATAAATCCCTTATCGTTAACTGTGGAATAAGTGGGTTGAAAGGTGTGTTATAATTGAGTAGAACAGGAAATGCAGCTCAGTCTCTCATTATAACCTGACCTACAAGAACAGAGAGCTGCAGCATAAGCAAGGCTGCATTTCCAAGTCTCTGTAATTGCCTGTTCTCCATACCTTAGGAACGCAGTGTGTTAATTATAAACGTATACCACTGGGTTATAATGAGACACTGTCCATCAAAATATAATATACTGCTGGAATGCTGATTTCACTTAGTGTGCAGATTAATTACATACACTTATGGTCACACTTTTCAGGAAATGTATTGTCAAAGTCTTCATGTATCATGCCTTAACTAATGTTTAATAACATGTTTATGAATCATTCATAATACAATTCTACACTCTGGTAAAGCGTCATGCATGTTTTAGGAAGGCTTATCAATGGATAATTTGGTGTGACTGACTTTATAAACATAATCATTTGAATAATATTAAATATCATTTCAGAGGAAAGCACACAGTCAGTTGCCATAGTCAGAGAGAAGCTGAAACCAGGCTAAAGAATAAAAATGGTAAATGGAGAGTTGTGTTTTCTCAGGGTACTGCACAGAAGCAATCCATAAGCATATTCAAAGAAGCAGTTTGACCTTGAACGCCTATAAACATTTAATGAACAGTAAAATAAGAAGCCATTAGCTATATGCACTAATAGGCACATGTATTAAGGTATGACATAGCTATATGCGCTCCCTTCCCTGGGGAGTTATGGTTTCCCCATTAGCGTGCTACGCTGCGGGGAACGTTGATGAAGCGTTTCGGGTTAAGTGCCGGGTCCAAGGGCAAAGCAGCCAAGCCCCGCCAGCCATTCCGCCCCGCGACGTGCCGTGAGAGCGATTCACAAAGCCGCCGCTCCTCAGCACCGCGCCAACCGCCAATGACCGCTACGGCAGAGAGGCCAGAGGTGTCCACACGGCACCCGGCTCAGGCAGCGCCAGCGACTCCAACAGCCAAAAGTGCTACTGCAAACCACCTGAGGACCACGTTCCCGGCTGTATACCGTACATACATAAATACATAAATACATACGTAAGCCGCCTAAACAGGACCTTTACATGAGTCATCAAGGCAATTTGGTTTTTAAGTGAAGCAAGAGTACAGAAGAGTATACCAGTCCAGGTAGCCAAGCACCCATTCTGATGTGGCTCACGGAATGTGAAGGTAAAGGAGCGCTGCAGAGGAGCCACACGGCTCTCGTTCACAAATACAGAACATCACACCGTTTGACTGCAGCACCCACATCCTTTTATTAAAATCTGTAGCCTAATATCCAAAATTTTGTTCCAGCCTTTCCTCGCACTGCCACTAAAGGACAAGGGTGCCTTGTAAAGAGGTGATGTGATTCAGTGTGCTGCGGTATCAGGAGTCAGTCCGGTGCCTTTAATTATTTTTTTAAAATTTTCATCTCCACCCATTACAGCCATAAACAAGACTAAATGAGAGGGAGGCGCAGGCACTGTCAGATTTTGAAACGGGCACATCAATCCACCACCTGCCGCTGCAATAGCAGCCACTGGCGCCTTCTCCCTGTCACTCCCCCTCTCTTACCCCGTTCTCCTCCTCCTCACTCCCACCCTCTCCCTCCCTCTCTCTCCCTTCCTCTCTCTCTCTCTCACTCACTCTCCTTCTCTCCCACTAATTTCAGTCCTGAATCTGTGCGACCGGAAAGCGTGCAGTGATGTGAAAATCAATGAGAAAATGATGAAGATTTAAAAAGAAGATTAAAAAGGAGAACGGGGAGCCCACGTTTCAGGGCCATTTTTCTGTGTGTGTGAATGTTTAAAGGAAGCTGAACCTGGAAGCTGTGTGTTTCACTGAGGACAAGGCGCACAAATACAACGCTTGTACGGGCTGACGGTGCGAGGTCACCGGGGTGATTTATGTGGGGAACCCTGAGCAGTGTCAAAAGCCATGTAGGTGTGGGGCACGCCCCGTCAAACCTCAGCTTTATGGCCGGAGCATCTGCTATTCAAATAAGTCCCGCGCTGGGACACACCACTGGAGCTGGCGCTGCATTAAAAACACCTTAATCTCCCCTGAGATGAATGGGAGGCAAAGAGGCTTTTATCACACAGCTCCCTGGATACGGTGTCAGCGAAAGACCTTGGGAAGACTCTCTCTCTCTCTCTCTCTCTTTCTCCCTCCCTCTCCCTTTCTCTCTCTCCTCCTTTCATTCTCCCTCTCACTTTCTCTCCCTCTTTCTCTCTCCTTCTCTATCCCTTTCTCTCTCCCTCTCTCTCTCTCTTTCTCTCTCCCCCTCTCACTCTCTCTCCCTCTCTCTGTCTCCCCATCCCTCCCTCCCTCTCTATCCCCTTCTCTCTGTCTCCTACTTGAACACACACACACACACAAACTTTTATTTATAATCATTGGAAAGTACTGTCGTGAAGTACTGGGAAATTCAATAAAAGTAAAATAAATAATATTTTTTGTTAATATTTTCACTGAAACATGATTTTGGCATCCAAGACACTTGCATCATGTACAAAAATTAAAATGCTCTAAACTTTTTTTTTTCAGCAGGGTCCCAGGCGGTTAAGGGGAATGAGAGTTTGAAATGGACAAAAAGTGAAGTTAAGAAATAAACATCCTTAAACGCCCTGTCCCCGTTTATTTCTTTTTCACATTCCTATTTTTTTTTCCTGCAATGGACTTATTTTGCATGCCATGGATTTGTAAACAATCCTTCTCAGCAGTTTAAAAAAAGGGGTTTTCAAAGTCAAAGCAATCTCTCCCTTTTTACTCTCCGTCTCTCTCTGCCTCTCTATCCCCCCATCATTTTCCCTCAGTCTTTTGTTCCCCCTCTCACTCCACTTTCAGTCGCTCCCTCAGTCTGCTGTCTCCCGATGCTCTTTGAAAACAGCGTCTGTTTGACTGGTCTGAGCCGAGCTGACACACAGACATGTCCCCTGTGCGGGGGAAACCGCAGCCAGCCGCACTAAACTCTCTGTTGAGTCATGTTTCCAGATGATGTCGCTGACCGAGCTCTTCTGTGTCATCGTGCGATAATATTCCCTTTGGAGAAGGCCAACATTAGAGCGAAGACAATGATCAAAACAAACAAACAAGCGCCAAGATTAAGATAACGTGGGAACGTTTACATTTTCCTTAATGCTTCAAGAACATGAGCAGAGGAAATAGGACTAAAAGCAAAAGGCTCAGTTACATCTGAAGGTGGTGAAACTTCAGACCTAGTGAATCCTGGTGACCCCATACTTTGATCATTAAAAATATGACCAGCAGATATAATATGTTTGTTAAAAAGATTGCTAATATCATCCTTGTTAATTACTGGCTGAGTATCCAACATAATTTACCAAGAAAGAGAAGAGGAGGCATTTGTAGCAGCTAATGATTTTATGGTCTTCCATAACTATGCAAAATTTTTTAGATTATCGGTAAGAGAAGTAACATAAAACTCTTTTTTTTAAACTCTCCAATCATATCTAAGAGCATTGTGAATACATCTGGTACAGTGTATAGAGTTTGAGGGGTTGGTGTTGATGTGTGTGTGTGTGTTGATGTGGAAGTATATGTTGGGGGGGCTCAGTCTGTGATTTCCCAGAAGCCTCATCACCTCCCCTAGGAGTGCACAGGTCCCAAGGGAAGTACCCAGTACATTGTTGGCATCACAGAGTGATCACATGCACAAACACACACACACACGCAAGCTCATGCACACATACACACACACGCACGCACGCACACACTCACGCACTCACGCACACGCACACATGCACACGCACACAGGCATTTACACACAGTACCTTCAGTGGCTGAACCCCAGCCAAAACAAAGATGAAATCTTTGTATGCCACTTGGCACCCTAAAAACAAACAGCAGGTGACTGTTGCTTGGTCAGAGGTGAAACTGACTGGTCTGTAATGAAATGCCGCACTCTGCCCCAAAGTTGCTGATCCCTGTGTCACTTCCACAGCGTGGAGCGGGAGGTGATGTCATTATTGGCACGGTCTCGCATTGCATTGCTGCCAGGCGCTTATTCCCGCCAACAACTGGCCCTCCCCCCCCCTCAGTCCAACGCCCACAAAGTCCAGGGCGTTTCTCTATAACACTGGCTGTTATGCAAATGCCCAGGCAGAACCCTCAGATGGAGAACATGAAATGGAGAAACTGAAAGGGACAGAAACTAAGAGAAACCAAGGTGAATGCAGAGGGACGGAAATCAATCAAAGATGTTCTCGTAAATATAAAGAAGCACACATCAAAGCTTTTAATTCTGAAACAACGCAGGGATCTGTGCAGTGATTTTGCCAAGTCATGACAATGTTTGATTTCCTCAAACATGACACAAAGAACAGCTTCCATTACCATTATATTACATTTCAGTGCTGCAATTGACATTAAACTAATAAAAGCTTTGCTTGGATACAGACAATTTTCAAGAGAAAGCTGTTTTATAAAAGCTGCTTTCTCTGCCATTTATAAGAGGACCATGGAAACACGGATAATGCAACTACTCTGAGAGTCTGACAGATTCACTTGTGTACTGTACGTCTACTAAATTCTACTTCTTCTCAGTACAAATTCCTAAATATAGGGGATTGCAAAAGTAGTAGACACATTTTGCTGTGCCCTGAAAAAGATTTCAAAATGTATTATTTGGAATTAGTTTTTTATTTAAGATGCATTCCTTTATTCCTCTATAAGTCCTCTATTCCACCACAGAGAAATGAAAGTTCCACAAATTTGTTTGATTTTAGAAAATTCTAATCCAAATAAATGCATTTGGAAATCTTTTTGTGGCATAGCAGAAGGTAAAATCTCAGAGGGGATTGCAAATATGTTTGCAATCCACTGTAAATACGCCACTTGGCATTTTTACAAAGTGGCTCTGCCATGACTGCAGTCCAGTGCGTATCTTACTGGCCTGACGTTAGCTCCTGCTAGCTCAGGAGCTACTCTGAGTAGTCCAGATACCTTCACACCTTCATCACTCAGAGACTGGGATCTATCATCCATCACCATTCGCCTTTAACACTAATTTACAAACTAATGCAAGCACAGTTTGTCTTCACAGACATTCCATATATACATAGATGGAATAGATAATGGATGGATGGATATAAAGGGCTGTAATTCCAACATGGTTCACCCAATATGGATGTAAATACCCGCAAATGAAAGCTGACAGTCTGCACTTTAACTTCATAATCACCGTTTCATTACAAATCCAATTCCAGCACAGCTATACACAATATATCCTGGTCCTGGTCCTGGTTTAAGGCTCTGAAAGGATGGAGTGTGTCAGGCCCATACATACTCTAGGACTATAACCGTGCTCTGCTTACATGCTCATCATCTCACCTGTAAGCATTTTCCTATCACAACAGCTTTAAATCATTATACGCAATGAAGCAACATGGGGAAAAAACTCCAGGACTATACAACTGGCAGACCAGGACCCAAATTCGGTACTTTATAGAGATAGGCCCATTTTTTGCCCTTTGATAACAAAAGTATCCTGCACAGTAAATCAAAAAAATTGTAACAGCTGTATGTAACAGCTAATTAAGAGTCTACTTAATTAACACAGTTGTACATTCAGTCTCTTTCACACATTGGTTTATAAATGGTAATGTGTGAAAATCTCTGGCTCATACCACACACCATTTTGAAAATCCATGAGAAGATACAGGCACAGTTACAGGTGTATTGTACACAGAGCAATAGGCATTGCTTATTCTAGACTTGTATGTTTTATGAGATGATATATTACACATGTTCTGTAGCTGCCTGTAGCACCTGCAGTGTGTTTCTCTCTCTCTCCAAAGGTCATACATAAGGATTAAATGACACCAGCACAAGCACTACTTAATGCCTCAAAAAATTCATTATCATAATGTGTTCCGATATGCTGCATCAAGGTAATATTTCACAGCAATGGGACTTTTGACATGGGTGGTGATAAAGAACGTGCAGCAACAGCACTACTGTTTTCCTTTTAATCTTTTCCCTGTCCAAGCCAATAGGGCGGCAGCGTAGTGTAATGGTTAGGGAACTGAGCTTGTACTATAACTCGGGAGGTTGCAGGTTTGATTCAAAGGTAGGGCGCTGCCGTTGTACCCTCGAGCAAGATATTTAACATCTTTAAACTGCTTCAGTGAATATCCAGTCGTATAAACAGAGTGTGCGTAAAGAATGTAAATTGCGTCAGTCCAGCGTGAAAGTCACTCTGGATGGGAGAATTTGCTAAATGCCTGAAGTGTAAACCTAATGCATCCTGCAGGGCTGGGCCCCGGTTAAGTGTAAATGACTTAGCGGGCTCAGCCAACGCATTAAATATTGAATTACAATGATGAGGAAAATGTTTTATTCGGACATCGAGGGCGCAAAGGAGTCTGAGTTTCTGAGTGCAGCTCTGCCACTGAATTTCACAGAAGGCGCTTTCTGCCTCTGTAGCCGGAACACAGTCACTTCCTCCAAAACTTAATGTCAGGAATTCATGTGGAAGCAGACACTTCCACCAAAGTCACCTCAGGACCCCACATTATTAAAATGATGCATACAGAAATCCAATATAGCCTACTTTATTTGGAACTGGATGTGCCTTCGGCACTCAGGCAGAGTTTCAGAAAGACGCCCCCGACATTCACCGCTTGAGTAACTATTCCACTGGCGAGGAATTAGGGAAACACAAGGAGACAGGCACACTACGTTCCTCCTGCCCTCGCTCTCTCAGTCACTGTCGAGACTTACCGGCCCTCTAAAAGCAAACATGCCACGGAGGCACGCTTCGTTCGTTATCCTATCATAGCACACAACGCCCCAAGGAATTCTGGGTGCATCATGGGGTCCCTGTATTTTTATTCAGACCTCAGAGGGGCAGAGAAGGAACTGGGGCCGGTGTTGGCGAAGTGGCAGCTGATTGGTCAGCGTGGCCAGCTGACATCCTGGCCCCGCCTACCTCGCCACTGCAGAATGCAAAAACAGGCCCGGGAGAGGGATCTGTCAGCGGAGGTCTGCGGAGCGGACGAGCGGATTAAAGCGCTTCTTCGGCCCCGTCAGCGTAATCTGCTTTAACGACTCAACACGTCTCAACACCGACAGCCGCACGGCGGTTTGTAGGGCCGGGGCCCCTGGTGCCGGAACGATAGCCGACGGCGGGGAATTAGGGTCAGCGCTAAGTAGCCGAGCGCTTCGTGCGGATCTGTCCGACGATCCGCCAAAAGAGTAGCGTCGCAAACACTTCCACGCGTGAAAAAAATATATATATACGCATAAAAACCCAAGATGGAAGAGCTTGCTGAGTGAGGTCACATCCTGCCTTTCCCACTCTCTTTGACTGTCTCTTTAAATCACGGCCTTCTTTATCAAAGGTGCCGTGTTTGTACTCCCAGTTCTGACTCAACGGACCTGCGGGCTCTGAGGGTTCGAACACTTCCTGTTTCTTTCCCCGTTTTTAATGAACATCACGGCTCGCCATTGTTGTGCGCCTATTATGTCCTCTCCAGCGTAGAAACAGTCTCATCCGATCGCTCGGTTTACCTCACGCCTGCACATGCAGTGTGACATGCTGCAACCCCAGAGCTCTGGGCTTGCTGTGAGAGCTGTGCATTCATGCAGTCGGTCCAGATCTGAAGCGGAATGCTATTCTTTAAAGCCAGAAAGGCCAACTGCTTCGAAAAGCACTTTTATTCTTTTTGTGCGTGACTTTTTTGAAATTACTGTTGCCTTTCTACCATCAGGTGGCTGAGACCTTAAGTGGTTTTTTAAAATTTGCAATTTGTGGCGCTTTCGAGTTCCCATGGATTTTAATTAAACTCATCACACATACTGTCTGGAACCGGCTCCAGTACTTTCAACATTCTGTCAGATTGCAAGGTGAAAAGACTGATCTGTAATTCAGTCAATAATAATCATAAAAATAATGATAATAATAAATGTGTGGTACAGGGAGAAAAGCATAAAATGGACAGAGTGTAGCCAGCAAAACGGCATGCCCTAGCAGGCTCTTTCCAAAGCTCGGTATGAGTTCTGTTGGACAGTGTCACATATTAACATAACCCATCTCACATATTGTCACTTTGGAACATTATGGTAATGGGGGTCACAGTCTTTATTTTCCAGAGACAGTGTGTTTTATGATGAGGCCTAAGAAACCAGAAATTTGTGCACTGGGATAAACCACCATAGTGGTCAGATTGAATAACCATTCCCCCCCCCACCCACACCCCCACCCCCGTCAATCCGGTTGCTAGCAGCAACTGCATAAGCAGCAGCAGTGACACTGTTCCTGTAATCACTGATGATTTAAAATGGAGAACCCAGCTGCTTCTTTCTAGCGTTCTGTGTCAGCTAAATCAATTGGCCTTCAAAAGCAATTTCAATAAATATTCTCTTTGTCTTTTTTAATCTGCAAATTTGACGCTGATTTAATGCTTCAGAAAATATGGGCAGACTTACTCAGACCATTTTTTTTCTGTCCGCATAGAAATTAAAGCATGAAAAGATAATTGGCCCTTTAAAACACTGGGAGCACTCTGGCTAACCACGAAAGGTGCAGCAGGACCTTAGCTTGCTTGTATTAGCAGCTGGCCCTGTCCTTGTTAGGACCTCTCTGTGATTGGCCACCTTGCTTCCTTTGGCTATGGGTCTGATTAAATCCATGCATTCTCATTGGTTGCCTGGTAGGAAGGACAACTGATGAAAATAAAAGTGATAAAACTGGAGCACAGTCTTTCTCTCTTCCTTTGCCACACACTCTCTCTCTCTCTCTCTCATTCCTTCTTTCCTTCTCTCACACAATCGCACTCTCTCCCACCCATATCATTCTCTCTCTCTGTCTCTCCCATTCTTTCTGACGTTTCTCTCTTTCTCTCCCCATCTCTCTTTCACGCCTCCTCGCTTGAGTGCACATGAAGGTTGCCAGAACAAGGGGGGCGGGGGCGGGGGCGGGTGGGTTCAATATTGGGCACTCAGTGTCCAAAAGGGGGTAGCCCATCCTACATAACCTGCTCTACAGCTGGAGAGCTTCATGGGCTGACATGGCAACCTGTAACTCATCACTTTATTTTGCGCCTCTGTTTATTCTCCTGAGCAATCAATCAGGTGACATTTCCGCTCTGCGTCAGAAAGAGCGTGGCTTAAATTACCATCGTGCAATGAGTACGAAGTCCCACTAAAACTCACACAGGGATTATTTCCACAATAAAATCGTCCTCGCTGAAATAAAAATGAAGCGGACTTTGATGCAGTGGCTTAATAGCAGGCGGCACACTCCCACAGAGCCCCTCGTTCATGGTTATGGGTTACCGTTAAATCGCTCGTTTATCGCCACGTGGAGCCTAATTCAATTACAGGAACAAAAAAAAAAAAAAAAAAACCACAACATGTCCAATTATGTCCTTGAGCTTGACCTCGTGCCTGCGGGGCGCGGGGATGCAGTGGTCTCAGCAGACACATTAAACGAGTAAACGGAGCGAAGGGAATGGAGGAACCAAACCGGGGCCTAACGGAAGCCGGCCCGCGGTCCAGGAGACGACGAGCAACTTAGACAGCAAAACGGAGGGAAGAGGCCCTGGAACCAAGGCTAGCCGCAACAGGCAGGGAGAGAACAGCAACGCTAAAATATATAAATGAGACTCCTAGTGCCGATGACAGCTGTTCGGGAGGGGAGTGGGGGTGTTTGTTGCTGTTATTGTGTCCTACTGTGCTCGTGGCGCTATCTTACTTGAAGTGGCCCCAGGAAATTTCAGGCAATTTTCTAGATGGATTTCTGCCATTTGCAAGCGGTCAACATTTGCGACACCGAACAGGGTTCCCAGAGCTGGGTACAGGCCTGCAATTTTCACCGTGTGGCGTCCATATTTTTAAAAAAAATCTGGGTTCTTTATTTTTCGTCTCCTCTGCGGCAATATCGCGAAGCAAATCAACAAATCAACAGGTGCGGCACCTGGGGGGGGGGGTCGCTCTAATTAAATTAACATATTCTTATTTCCAAGACGATAAGCGATGGCTATGTGAGGAGCGCTAATGTGATTGCCAGATGGCCGACACCACGTGACCTGCTCCCGCTTTCCCCGGCGATTGGAACGCAACAGGTGGAGCATCAGAGGTCACCGTGGAAACGAGAGGAAGGGATTCTGGAAACTTACCCAGCCACTCCTTAAGCAAACACACATACTGCTGCCCAGTGTTTAATGAGTAGCCTATGGAATACATTCAAACATGTAGCTACATTTAAGAAAAAATTTTAAATGATTTAAAAATTTGTTTTGTGAAAACGGCATTGGCAGCACAGGATAGAATGATAAGATTAAAATTTCCCAGCTTGCATCATGACAGTGTCATTACATTTGTCATAAGCTGCTAAACACTCTCTTGGGACTGACTGTGACAGGCATTAAGTCATGCTTGTGATTGTGCAATTCAGGTTTTACAGCATAGAGACTGTGGATGTGTGCACGTGAGAGAGAGAGGAGCAAGAGAGGAAGGATGAAGGGGGGATGGAAGAGAGGGATGGGAGGAGCTGTGGGGTGGAAGAGCACAAGTCTGCATGACATTGCGAGGGGAAGGTACCCAGGCTTTGGGGTAGAACTGACTGTGGATTCACGGGGCCCATAAAAATAAACATGAAACGGTAGAAAGCTGAGGAAGTAGAGAGAGAGTGATAGAGTGTGTGTGTGTGTGTGTGTGTGTGTGTGGGGTTGCATGCGTGTGTATATATGTGTGTGTGTGTGTGTGTGTGTGTGTGTGTGAGCGTGTATTGGGTGTTTGAATGCGTGCGTACGTGTGTGTGTGTGTGTGTGTGAGAGAGTGTGTGTGAGTGTGTGTATATGAGTGTGTGTGTGTGTGTGTGTGTGCGTGTGTATGCGTGTGTGTGTGTGAGTGTGTGTGTGCGTTCGTGTGTGAGTGTGTGTGTGTATATGAGTGTGTGTGTGTGTGTGTGTGTGTATACGCAGATCTCAGTGTGCGTAAGACAGAGAAAGCGCCCATCTCCCGCCTCAGTGCTCTGATTATGTTCACTTCAGCACTGAGTCTTTATGTCTGCCTGTTATTCTTAACCCATAGCTGACAACAGCTCTGCAGAGCAGCACATTTAAAAACACATAATTACCAGCGTCTGCAGGGACACAGAGAGACAGAGTGTGATGAGACAGAGCTGGGAGGAGAATGGGAACGCTCTGTGTGTGCGTGTGTGTGCGTGTGTGTGTGTGAGAGAGACTGCATGTGTGTGAGACAGAGTGTGTTGGGTGTGTGTGTGTGGGTATATTGCATGTGTATGTATCGGGTGTGTGTGCGTGTGGTGCGTGTGAGTGTGTGTGAGACAGAGTGTGTGTGTGTGTGTGTGTGTGCGAGACAAAGTGTGTGTGTGTGTGTGTATATCATGTGTATAATAGGAAGGGGACTGAGGACAACTTTTGATTACTGCAGATCTGAGAGGCTGTCATCTCAATGCACTACAGAGGGAGTGGGAGAAGCAGAGAGGGAGTGATGGAGAGAGAGTGGAGGGAGGAGAGAGTGAGGGAGAGAGGACAGAGGGAGGGAGAGGAGAGCGGAGGGAGGGAGGGAGAGAGAGCGGAGGGAGAGGAGAGCGGAGAGAGAGTGCGGAGGGAGGGAGAGGAGTGCGGAGGGAGGGAGGGAGAGGAGAGAGAGAGCGGAGGGAGGGAGAGGAGAGAGAGAGAGAGCGGAGAGAGGGAGAGGAGAGGAGAGAGAAAGCAGGGAGGGAGAGGAGAGGAGAGGAGAGGAGAGAGAGAGCAGAGGAAGAGGAGAGGAGAGAGAACGGAGGCAGAGGAGAGGAGAGAGAGAGCGGAGGAGAGGAGAGGAGAGAGAGAGCAGAGGGAGAGGAGAGGAGAGGAGAGCGGTTCAAAGCTCACGCCATTGTGCTCAGTGTGCCGCCACTGCGTTTCAGTCCATAAAGACAAAACGGTTTGATCGCCCCACCGCTTTTATATAAAATACTCATAAAAAAACACCATACGGTACTGTAATCAGGCAGTATCCCCGACCACCTGCCCCACACACGCGCACACGCACACACACTCACACACACAAACAAACGCACACACGCACACTCACACACACACATGTACGCACACATACACACACAAACGCACCCACACACAGGCGCACACACACACACACACAAACGCACACACACACACACACACACACTCTGCTATCATGGCATAGCCTCAGTGCACTGGAAGGGGAGAGGTGAGTTCCTGTGCTCTGAGTGGTTACACAGCTGAATTCCCCGCTCCTGTGGAGCAGCGGTCAGGGAAACGTGACACTGCTGAATTAGTGCGCAGACGAATACAGGAGCGGGGCGTAATGTTCCAGACCTCCACTGGCACGTCCCTGCTTCATTCGTTTTGCCCACTCACAGATCACATTTTCACACGTCAGTCCGTTTATTCAGCCCAGTGTCCGGTGGAGTGGTTCTGCCCCAGTGTCGCTCACGGGCATTACGGCAATGCCCAACTCTGGGATCCGATCCACAACCTACCGCAAGGCCAGTTCCTTCTGCTTGAAGCCACACCAATGACTGCAGAGGTGTCTACACTCCACTCTCTGACTTCTCGTCTTCTCTGTTTCCTCCCTCCTCCCTTCCTTCTCAGTCATACACCGTAAGGACAGAAACCGTTTCTCCATAATTACCCAATTTGTACATGCATACAATATCAGCTGTAGAGGGGGAGATTGCAGATACTTTCATTTTCATATCATGCTGTACGCTGTGTGCTGTCTGCTGTATGTGTAGTGTTTATGCTATATGCTATATGCATTGTGTATGGTGCAGGCTACATGCTGCATGTTATATGGTGTGTGCTGTATGTGTAGTGTTTATGCTAAATGCTGTATGCATTGTGTATGACGTATGTTATATGCTGTGCAGTGTGTGCTGTACAAGTAGGGTGTATGTTATATGCTGCATGCTGTATTTATAGTGTATTGTTTATGCTGTGTTCTATATGCTGCATGCTGTGTGCTGTACATGTACTGTGTATGCTATATGCAGTATGCTGTATACACTGTGTATGCTATATGCTGTATTCTGTGTGCTGTATGTGTTGTGTATGCTATATGCTGTATGCTATGTGCTGTATGTATAATGTGCATGCTATACACTGAGTGATGTATGTATTGTGTAAGGTGTATGGTGTATGCTATATGTATACCCTGTGCTGTACATGTAGTGTGAAGGATATTGTGATTTATCCGAGTAGGACATGTGCTTGGCTCAACATCCCTTGTTGCTCCTGGAACAACATTCGTATCAACCAATCATTGCCCTCTGATGTCATCAGTGTGTGCCAACCCCTAGGCTCCTGAGCCTTTTCAAAATTCCCTCCAAAACGCCCCAGGTTCAAGAGAGGTGTGCTACTACGTGCACCACATCTCTGCATTTCTGCTTGCAAAATTTAACAAATTCATAGATTTGGTGAAAATATTTTAGTGGCATTTTATTTCCACCATTCATATATGTACATGAGAACTATTTTAGTGGGTTGTATTTGTAGCTAATGTAGTGCAGTGCCTAACTGAGCTAAGATAACTAGCTTGTCAGTAGTTCAGGTTTGTTGGTAACACTTTATTGTATACTTACAGTAACTAATTTGTTACACTGGATCATTGGCATCTATTAGAAGATAAACCTTTTACGCAAATAAATTGGTAAAATTAAGTGACCTTAATCACAACATGCAAACAATGGGGGAAATAGGATTAATAAAAATCAACAACATGATCATTCTGGATCAACATTAGCAAATCTGTCCTGGATTAACATGGCAATGATGGTTCTGAATCAACATCAGCAAATCTATCCAGGATCAGCATGGAGATGATGCCTCTGCATCAACATTAGCAAATATATCTAGGATCTATATGGTAATGATGGTCCTGGATTGATGTTAACAATTCTATCCAGGATCAACATGGCGATCATGGTCCAGGATCAACATCAGCAAATCTAACCAGGAAAATGTCACATGAAATGACACAAATAACCGTTTTTCAATATAAGATATGAGAGAAAATGTGACCACTATAGGTAATCCTGTCAGTATTAATGTTAAACTAACAACACATTAGCCAACCTATTAGAAAGCATACTTGTTAGCCTAATTAGCAAACTAACTAGGTAGTTAGCTACTAATATAAACAACTAAGAGTGCTCAAGTAAACAAATTACTGAAACAGGTGAATCAAGGATTTTTTTGTATATATTTTCAGTTTCTTGTTATATTCATGTGATGCATTTGCCTCCTATTGGTCACCTTGTCTATATAAGTGAGACCACACCTGCAAATCCTTCTTTTAAGCCCTGATGAAGACCAGCTCTTGTCAAAACAAGTTGTCTTTTCTTATGTCCTGTCATTTTTATAGCCATTACAATAAAGGCTTTTTAATCCATTCTTTTCTTTCTGTTTTCATTTTGGAGTGCCTGGAATGCCAATCAGTTTTTCTTTGCTATTGCTTTGTTCCCCAGTTCCAAGAGCACCCATGTTACATATAGTTTTTACAAGAGCACCCAGTTTTATTTATTTATTTATGTTTTAGATAAACAAAATACATTTTTCTCAGTGTTGTGAACTGCTATGGCTTATCTCTCTGGAGAGCAGGGAGTTTTGGAGAAGTTCGAAATGGCTCAGGGGAAGGTTTTTGGCACATACGGATGACATCAGAGGGCAATGATTGGTTAATAGTGATGTTGATCCAGGAGCATATCCTACTCGCCTAAATCACGTTGTGCATAATGTGAATGTTATAAGATGTATGTATTGTGTATTATGCATGCTGTATGCCATATGCTGCACACTGTGTGCTATTGGTTTTATGCTATATGTTGCATGCTGTGCTATTGGTTTTATGCTATATGTTGCATTCTGTGCTATTGGTTTTATGCTATATGTTGCATGCTGTGTGCTATTGGTTTTATGCTATATGTTGCATGCTGTGTGCTATTGGTTTTATGCTATATGTTGCATGCTGTGTGCTATTGGTTTTATGCTATATGTTGCATGCTATGTGCTATTGGTTTTATGCTATATGTTGCACTCTGTGTGCTATTGGTTTTATGCTATATGTTGCATGCTGTGTGCTATTGGTTTTATGCTATATGTTGCATGCTGTGTGCTATTGGTTTTATGCTATATGTTGCATGCTGTGTGCTATTGGTTTTATGCTATATGTTGCATGCTGTGTGCTATTGGTTTTATGCTATATGTTGCATACTGTGTGCTATTGGTTTTATGCTATATGTTGCATGCTGTGTGCTATTGGTTTTATGCTATGGCAATGAGCAGAGCCTCTCCTCCTGTTGTGCTTTCGTGCTGTCAGGGAATTTTATCCTTCGCCGCTGTGAAATTGGATTTCAATACGGATTCCTCTCTTTGGCGCTCCTGTACCTACATCTTTCTTTCTCCTTCTTTGCTGTAGTCTCTCTTTCCTCCCCCTCTCCACATCTCTTCATACCCCTTCTCCCCCTTTCTCTCACCGCTCTCTAAACTCCCACTGTCTGAAGCTCTCTCAGTCCCACTCTCCTTCTTTCTTTCTGTCCTTCCTGTCTCAGCGTTTACTCATACCCCCCACCCCCCATTATGAAGAGAACAGCCATAAAAATATGGGCCTGCTCTTTTTCAGGAAGGCCAGACTCTCACCAAGAGATCATATTGAGGAGGGATGGTGCCAGGAAGCCAGCTGCATGTCTGCATTGCCTCACTCCCATTGGCTGACCAATCCTGGCCGAGGACCACGCCCACCGGCGGATTCCGGCGGCCCCTCGGTCTGTCTGCGTATTATCTGGAGAGCTTCAGCCATCAATCTTTTTTTTAAAGGAGAGTGAACAGTCACCCCTCCTTTCCTATTTTCTTCTTTACTCAAACAGGGAGACAGCAGAGAGGGTAACAGTCAGAGTTGGGACCGCTGCTGAGGAAGTGCCATGGTGAGGGGGGGGGGGGGGGGGTGTGGGGATTGGGGCAACCCCCATCTGAGCATGACAGCCAGCCCCCCATCTCCATCAACCTTAAACTCAAGGAGCACTGAGCACAATGGGCGAGGCACAGTCATCGCGTGACTGTGATGACATCACAGCGCTGGTACCAGCCTGCTGGGACACCGTCTGTGGCATGCTCCCCCCTGAGACCCAACACCTGCCTTCTACAGACCTACCTGCACTGTGATTTCATAACCCTTTGAGGAGTAGGTTTTGTGGAATGTTCTTTCAAAATTATGAGTCAGTGTTCTAGAAATCAATTCCTTTGAATTACCGGTAGTGATCCTTACATCAGCATTAGAATGTTCAGCTAAGAGCATTCTGATCACATATTTTGGATACACCTTAAAGGGTTAACAAAGAAAAGAGAAGCAGCTCTTGGGAATAGCAGTGCTCAATGCATCTCCCCAGTACAGACCCCCATGCACTGCGATTTTAAGAAAGCAGCTCTTGGGAATGGCAGTGCTCAATGCTATCGTTACGGTCAGCAGAAAGGGTCAAGCTGCTCTGTTCCGAGCGGACGGCTAGGTTGTGGTAATGATGCATGCTGGGAAGACTCTTGGGTACACTCAGTACTATTTTTATTTTATATTTGGATAAGGAGCCACAATGGAGATCGATGGAACATGCACAGATACATATTCTCAAACAAACACAGGAACACACACATACTGTACATACACACACACACACACACACACAAATGCATACCCCCTAATACGCACATCCACTCACACACGTATACACACACACACCCTCTAACACACTTACTCTCTCATACAGAAACATCTAGTACACATTCTCACAGGGCACAATTCTTTAAAAAACATATTCTCAAGCAAACACACACACACACACACACACACACACCCCTCAGATTTGAAATAAACCAAAAGTTTGAAATAAAAGACACCCATTCCTCTACAGAGAATACAAAATGTCACAGGACTCCTGTTATTAAGATGAATCGCTAAGAATGGCATTAGTATAAATGCTGAAAAAATGTCAGCGCAGGACATGTCCTCCGGTCTAAGACCGAGCGTTTTGTGTCTATGGGATGAATATCTCCAATGACTCATTTGCAGGGACTCTGATGTTGCTGCGGCATTAGATAGGCTCCTCAGCAGCCAGGGCAGAGTATGACATAAGGGAATTTCCACCAAGCTTAAAGTCAACAGTACCTTAACACTAACTCACAAACTCAAAATCTGAACTGCTGCCCTTGTGCAAAGATGTCTCTCCTTCACCCTGACCCTAAACTAATACTGGGTTTTGTTTTTCTTTCCCTCTTTTACCTTCTAGATCCATCATTTACTATAATTTTTAAAAACCATAAAATCAATAGACCGTTAACACAAATGTGGATGAGGGCCAAATGCACAGCCAACTGAAAGCGGTGTATGAATGCAGCTTGTTTCCCCAGTTTGGACATACTGATGACTAACAGCTAAATGTGGGCATATTATTTGTTTTCTACATGCATGTACACAGTTCTGAAAGGTCATTTTGATGACTACTGAGCTCGCTAAACTGCATTAACGAAAACTTAGACTCAGGTAATATCTTACTCAAAGTTCATGGCAAATGTTGATTCTATCCAGGCCTTGGCATGATATGTTATTTTAGTATCACCATAAGAAGAAAACACTTAATATTTGAACCTTTCCATCAAATTCAATGACAACACCAAGAAATCTGTCACTACACTCAACAAGAGGGATCCCAGACCTCCAGACCTCTTTTAAAGCTTTCATAGTCTAGTTATGGTGCAACCTACTGGTGATATCTGGTATTACATTTACACTAGGACAACTACTTCAGTTAGATTTGTATTCTTTGCCCTCATTTCACATTGTAATTTATGGATGTTTCAGCAGAGACTCAACAGTGACCTGACCTGACCCTGCAGTCTCGACCCCTGCTCTAACAGGCTATATTATTATTTATGATCTTCACCGGTATTCTATCCAGCGGAGAGGCTGTGTGGCAAACGAAGCGATTTGAAATAAATCACCTCTACCTGACAGTTGTAAATAAGACGAATGACACACAGCTCCTCTCATACTGTAATGCAGCTGAGCAGATTGTGCGCTTTACAGCTTTACAGTATCAAGACATTGCCCTAATACATACTGAATGAGGAACGGGGTAGAATGCATTATGAGTACATGGTGGAGTGGATAATGTTGAGAGCAAGAGAGAAAGGGTAGAGTAAACCCTCTGCTCTGAGCCAATGATAGGTGAGAAATATACATATATATATACATACACTATTTATTTGCTAAGAGCAGGCAGAAAAAAATGCATCACACAGAACGGAAAAGAGAGAGTGAAGCACACAGGGAGAGGACGGGGGGATGGGGGATGGGGGGGGGGGGGGGTTGTGCACTCTCAATCTACCCAGATGTGCTGCAGAACCCCGGCGAGGCCCTTCCAGGCAGGGGAGAGGGGGACGATCCCAGCTACCGCGCTGCAGTCAGGCCCCCAGCCACAGGCCCCCGCACAGGAAGCTGAGCGGCGCCGCCACTCAAAGCGCATTACAGCCTGAGCGTTCAGCCTCCGCCAGCGCAGACAGCTGGAACGGCTCTGCGCTCCGAGGGCGTCGCCGCCGGGCTGCCGTGGGCCGGCGCCACTTCATCAGTCATTGAGCAGACTGGCAGGGAACCGCCCACACGCATCCAAGCCCCGCCCATGTGCACACGAGCCCTGCCCATATGCATCCAAGCCCCGCCCACAGACATCCAAGCCCCGCCCATGTGCACACGAGCCCTGCCCATATGTATCCAAGCCCTGCCCACAGACATCCAAGCCCCGCCCATGTGCACACGAGCCCTGCCCATATGCATCCAAGCCCCGCCCACAGACATCCAAGCCCCGCCCATGTGCACACGAGCCCTGCCCATATGTATCCAAGCCCTGCCCACAGACATCCAAGCCCCGCCCACGTGCACACGAGCCCAGCCCACATGTATCCAAGCCCCGCCCATGTGCATCCAAGCACCATCATTGTGCACACAAGCCCTGCCCATGTGCACCCAAGCCCCTCCCACATGCATCTAAGCCCTACCCATGTGCAGATAAGCCCCGTCCATATACGTCCAAGCCCCACCCACACTCAAACCCCGCAACTCCAGCATTTTAGCAAGTGAAGGAAAATGTCAGGTCCACCCGCATGCAGACCTGGTCTACACATACAAACGCATACGAGCGCCAGCAAGCCGCACTACTGCATTTTCCCCCTTCATTTAAACAGGCAGGTCACCTGAGAACTCCAGTCTCATTTCCCCTGACGACTTGAAGAATCAAAGTGGGTCGGGATTCTAAGTGATGGCGCAGTCAATCAAATGTAGGGGGAGGTGATGAGGTGGCTGTATGCAGAGATCAGAGCTTTGATACTACCAGGACACCGGTGTTAAAAAAAAGTGTTAAACCTCGCAACCAGTGTGACACCTCATCTAAAGGATGGCAACTCACGGTGCTGGGCCACCAGATCAAAAAAAGTATAATTTTACCCACAGGGAAGAGTGTCCCCTACTACTGCCCCCCATCCCCCCCCATCCCAAAACCGCTAACTCAAGCCTGTGTAGCGCCAGCAGTATGACCTGAAGATAAGAAGCATGCAAGAGCCACGCGCAGAAGCGCGAAATGGGCAGGCGTGCACGTCACCCCTCCCTGAGGACCTCCCTGTGCACCCGAACGCCCGTAAATACACAGGAAGAGTGGGCGGGGCGCGAAACGCGAGCGCAAAACCGACAGGAAGTGGGGGCGGTGTGGAACCCTGGGACTGGAACTCCGTGCCGGAGGGAACACCAGGGACCGCAGCGCACGTTGTCCGCAAAGCACGTGCGCCTATGTGATGAGTCACCGCACGGCATCCTCCATTTCTCTCTCCGCCATCCACAAAGACTCGCTCTGCCTGTTCACACAGGCCACCATGCATGGATGGAGAACTTAAATAGTTCATTCCAGGGGAAACACTATGTAAAGAAAGCACCACTTTGATGAGGCCTTAGAAATGCTAAAATGTTAATGTGCTTCCCTGCTCACTGCAGTGTTTGGACTGATCCACAGCGCTTTTGGGTTTGTCCTTTGAAGCTTTTTTGGGTACGAATCCGTTTCTCGCCCCGCCGTCCGTATCTGAGAGCACCCGTCTCCTCCATTTTCTGGTTTGGCTGAGGCGCATTGTGTACCTGTTTGAAGATGGCTTTGCCTCTTCCGCATACAGGGGCTTCGGAGAGCCTGCAGTTCCCTACAGCGCAGAAGTCATTTGTGTTCAGAATTCCTTAGAGCATCATCACAGGAGTTAGAACACAATGAGAGGGAAGTCAATTTACACAATAATGTATCCTCCCCAAGGAAGGCTGCTGCTGCGTGAGTGTGTGTGTGTGTGTGTGTGAGAGAGACTCTGTGTGCGTGTGTGTGTGTGTGTGTGTGTGTGTGTCTGTGCCTCTGTTATTGCCTAAGTTGAGTTGCTGTACAAGTTCTCTTTTTCAGCAATACTGAAGCTGATTGCCTTTCCCCTATGAGATGTAATGAACAGAATCCTCAGGCTGTGCACAGGAAACACAGAAGCCTCTGCAAGCGCACACCAGCCTAGAGAGGAGTCCTGTAGAACATCCCTATCACACCCTCCCAACACCACCCCCAAGGCAATCAGCTCCCAAATAATTCATTAGAATGATCAGAACAATGAGTTAATTTCTTCATTAATGGATGCTCTTCTAATGGGGGACAGCAGATGATGGAGAATGGGAGATACCAGCTCCCGCTCTTCGATTGCACGGATGGCCACTTTACCCCCACAGACGCTCTGATCCAGAGCCATTTACACAGCTATTCTTTATTTTTCACATAGTATCCATTTATACAGCTGGACATATGCTGAACCAATTCAGGTTAAGTACATTGCTCAAGGGTACAATAGCATTATTCTACCTGAGAATCAAACCTGCAACCTTTAGGTTACAAGCCCAGTTCCCTACCCATAAAACGACACTGCCGTCTGAACACAACCAATAAAATGTCTGCATTTATAGCCTGAAGCACCCGGGTTGGATCATAATCAAGTTTATAAAAGGCAAGAACCTGCTGACCGCCACTGAAGGATTTGACCGCAGGATCTTTCCGTAGATTGAGGTTAATTTATCATTTCCACACAAACTACAGACACACCTCCTGAAGGACAGCCTTCAGGGGCCTCCTAACCTCCATTTATTAAGAACGTCACCCAAAGGGCATTTTCAGGTTTTGGGGGTGAGCCTTATGTATTTTGGCCAGTTTCAATGTTAGACTGGAAGTAGATTGGTAGAGCAGGCAGGTAGAAGCATAACTAGCTCATGCTAAATCAGCAGCATGCTGTTTCTTGACACCAGTTGTCATCTGCAGAGATTCTTTCAGCAATTATCCACTGCGTGTTTTCCAAGGAACCACAAGAGGAAAATTACAGAGGGGACACACTGCTGACTGTGGCTACGTTTGACACTTAAATCAACAGCTCTAGACCAACACACGCTGAAAATTGAGGCTGGGATTCAATCAACATTTTGTCGTTACATTGACTAACAGTTAACAGTGAGAATTTATTTTTCTCTTTACAAACGCAATATTGCCAAGTTCAGCAATTATTAAAACTAACCAAAACTGAGTTTGTGCTTAAAAACCGTAAAGCTTGCATTTTCTTGTAAGCCATAGATAAGGACAAATGTTGCAAGGTTGGCAAATTGTGTTGCAAATTTGTATGAAATGTGTCCTATAAATAAAGCTTGATTTATTGATTGATTGATGTTATTAAATACAGGCCCTTATGCTGTTTACATTGGAGCTAAAGGCGCGCCACCAAAGGAATATAGTCTCCTGCTGCACAAGAACACTACATTTCCCAGGGGACTTTGCAGTGCAATGCAAACTACAGCAATGTAAACCTGGAACACACAGGCCAATATGGCTTAATAGGATTTTAATGAGTTTGCTAAACTGACAGAAGATACTTTCACATTTCTTAAAATCCCATGGTTACTGGAATACGGACTGGGTTCTGGCAGGGCTTGTTTCCAATCTATCCTGAGGGCTGTTTATTGTAGACGATAGACCAGTTGTGCTCTCCAGAATCGATTGCTTTATGAAGCAAGTGATGAAGCCTGGCTGAACATTTCCCTGCAATGTATAAAAAAACAAACGTTTGTTCTAAAGAAGATCTAAGATCTAAGAGCACCTGCATGTAGGTTTCTGTTTGTCTCTTGGTAATAGAACTTATTTTCAATGCTACAGAAGGGATGCCAGGGGTAAAGATCTCCTGGAACAAACAAATAAATAATAAATGTTATGATGTACCAACAGCAATGCTTTTTCACTTCCTGAATCAGTGTTTAAATATTAACATCATGATTTGGGCACATGATCAAGCTTATCTGAAATTGGAGAACGGCAACTGAATATTTCAGATACAAAGATATACAGCAACACAAGGGCCATCTCCTGACAGGAAGTGAACTCAAATGTGCCAACGACCAGAATCGGGCTGATAGGCTGATGAGCGCATCCCAGAATGCCCTGCTCACTCCTCTATCGCACCTTCAGCATCAAAAATCGCACCAAAATCAAAGCCTTCAGCTGTCACCCTCATTGATTTATTTCTTGCTTGTCATCAGGTGTTTTAATAGGAGTGCCCTGTTGCTTCAGCTCCTTCACAGACACAATGTCCTGTATTCAATCAACATTTGTCTCTAAATCTGACTTACAAGTAAATGCAAGTGTTAGCATTTTGGCCAGTTTGGTTTTTGCGGTCTCCGAACTCGTTAAACTGTTTGTGAAGAACAAAAGAAAATTTTGCTCTTTAATTGGCAGTCAAAGTCAAGGACAAATAGGGATTGAATGCCAGTCAATGCTTCACTTTTCAAGTTTCAACATTTTTTTAAATGTATTTATTTTTAACAGCAGCAAGCAACCTGATGACAAATTATCTGGAGTGTAGATACAGAGCATGAGGCAGTGCTGAATATAATCAGATAAAGCAGGACACGGTCTCAGGGGGCCCCACTGCGTCAGACATCACTGTAACCCCACCCCCCACCCCCCCCACCCCACAATGCTCCTTACACAGAGACCACACACAGACAGAGCGATGCACACATCGCATTGCATAACGCCACTGCTTTATGTAAGTGTGTCGCACGCCCACTCTCTCAGAGTTGACAGGTTGGGGGAAAGAGAGACAGAGAGAGAGAGAGAGAGGGAAAGAGTTGAGACTGCGACGGATCTCCTCGCCCATAGCCACTGCGCGTCGACGCGCATTTTAAATAAACACGCGGCTCCCTCAGGACCCCTCTAAGAGCGCGAGGCTCCTCCCCTCAGGGCGGGGCGGAGAGCTCTGGGCACGTGCGGGCACGGCACGGGGCGGCGCGGGGCGGCGACAGATCCGTTTACCCGCTCCCTCCTTCCCTCCGACCCATCTGTACGGCGCGGGAACTACGCGGCTCCCGGGGGGCAAGATTACCACCGCACGCCACCCGAATCCGCGGCTCGACAAAAACCGCTAAACTATCCGGTCTCCCGTGGGCGGGAGTTCACAGCGCTCTTCGACCACGCGCGCGTACCTGCGTACCTGCGCGAGGCACAACGGACGGCCGTAAATGAACCGCTTTCAGCGTTCCGCGCGCGCAGTTCCGATTCACAGCGGCTCGCCGACGTCGCTGGATGAACCCGACTCGTCTAGCCCCGCACGCCTGAACACGCCGCACAGCGTAACACGGACAGGTTCAAAGCACAGGTTGGGGCTCTGCTGTCGTACCCTCGAGCGAGGCGCTTAGCCTGAGCTGCTTCAGTAAATACCCAGCTGTGTAAATGCACTGTGTTTTAAATGAACGCGTGCTGTGTAAGTCTCTCTGGCTGTGTAAGAGCTTCAGCTAAAGGCCTGAACGTACTCCTGGAAGGAGAGGACTGTGGGGCGCTGGGGGTGAACGTGATGCAAACCAGAGGCTTGCGTGAGCACGTTCTCCCTCCTCACACTTCCTGTCCCCAGATAACTCAGGAGGAGCGTGGGGACACATCCAGGTCTCATCTGGAGGCATTAAAAATGCACCGGCCTTAATGAACACGTCAGTTCAGCGCTGATCCTTGTTAACCGAAGTTATGCAATATTAAATTGAAAAAAAAAAAAAGCCAATATGATAAGCTATTTATAAATATTCTGCTGATATGAAGCAGATTTAACTTACTCCCACTGCTCTTGAAGTCTATTTCCACAACGGCAGGCCTACATTAGACACCCACACAGATATTACAAATATTAGCACACTCACTCGTACATTGATCAGGACTAAACATAGACTCAGTGTTTACACATACAGTGTGGTTATATATGCAACCTCAACAGAACAGCCAGAAGAATCCCTTTCTTAAAATAATAATCCTCATATTCCTCTGAGTGGTTACAAGGAAACTACACACCCCACATAGACACCTACACCTACAGACACACACACACACACCTAGACACACACACCCTACACAGACACACCCAACTAACACACACACTCCTGCACAAATCTGCACACCTACATACAGTTGTGCAGGGGACTGATCTCACATCAGCGGGTGCAGAAAGGGGCTCATACCCATAATGCACAGGAACAATAACCTGGCTCCTGATGGCCAGAGCGCGCGGGACTCACAGAACATCACGGCCGCGCGCAAAGCCTCCGCTTAACGAGCCCACAGCTCCGCGTTTCTGTCACGCCCGAGAAACGCTTCAAAAACACGCCGTCGTTTTATATGGGTCCCCCCCTTCAGCACACGGTGGGAGTGCTTGTCGTCTCTTAATGGCTGAACGCATGCCAGCGCGTCTGTGCGCACAGCCCGTCCCCCGGCCCCGAGAGAGAGCGTGCAAACCGCCCGTAAAACCGCACTCAGATCCCGGCTCACAGAAACATATTTGTCTCGCCTGGTTTTTCAGGTCTGGCTTGTGTCTTTATAACTTCTTTTTTTTTTTTTTTTTTAAAGCATTGTGCGCCAGGGGGGTCATGATCCAATCAGTTCTGGAGGATGTATGTGACAGTGGTGTTTTTTTTCTGTGGGTTCATTTGAACAAAAACACTCCCCTGTGTGTGCAGAGGGAGTACACACACACTCTCTCTCTCTCTCACACACACACACACACACAAACACACACACACACACGCACACAGACACACAAAATTAAATGGACATGCTCACACACACACACTCTCTCTCTCTCTCTCACACACACACACACACACACAAAATGAAACGGACACGCTCGCGCACACAGCCCACACCGTGATAACAAGAGCCAATTATACCTTGTTCTGGAGTGGATTATTCAGCAGAAACGCTGGCATGCTCAGGCCCATTACCTGAAATAAACCCTTAGCGAACAGACTGTGGTCAGAGGCACCACACCAGCCCCAGTGATGTCACCGCTGAGCAGCGTAGCTCTGCCAGGTGGATAAGCGAACAGTCGCGCTGAGCGCAGAGAGGACACGCGTACACGGAGGCACCTCCAGGCGTTCATGCTGCAGAGCCCCCCAGGAACCGAGAGCTCTCATCAATTCTGTCACCCCCTCCAAAGCCCCCCACCCTGGGATACACAAACGGAGAGAGGCTAATCCCTCTCTCTGTACTCCTTCCTCCTGCTCTCACAGTGCTCCTCCATAAATCATCCTTATTGCTCCCATTTGCGATAGCATTGGGCCTGAGGCAGGCCTGGTCTCTCTCTCTCTCTCTCTCGCGCATTCTCTCTCTCTCTTCCTCCCCCCCCACTCTCTCATCTCACTTTTTCCCTCGCTCTCCCCACTCTCTCTCTCTCATCCCTCCCCTCACTCTCTCATCTCTCTCTCTTCCCTCACCCCACTCTCTCATCTCTCTCTCTTCCCTCACCCCACTCTCTCATCTCTCTCTATTTTTATCCCTCCCTTTTGTCCCGTCTGTCCCACACTTTTGCTCTCACTCTGTCTCTCTCTTCATATCCTTCTCTCTCTCCAGTCTGTCTCCTCTTTCTCTCCAGTCACTCTCTCCCACTCTCTCGCTCGTAGTGGGGGAAGGGGTAAACTAGGTGAGGAGGACAGGTGCAATAAAAATGTAATTGTGATCACCAATGACACATCACTGTTGCCACATGCAAGCATGCGTATCAAAGATACTGTACACACCTGCTCATCTTCAAAGCCTTGATTCTGAATATGGATTCAGAATGAGGCTGTCTCCATTCATCTCCCTCCTCTCACTCTTCCACTTTCTCTCTCAATTCAATTCGGTTGAATTCACCATTGCTTTACAGGCACATCAACCAGGGTACACAGTAAAATGTCCAGTGTTAATTCAACTCTAACAGAGTACATATGAGTCCAATAGGGACCATATGTGCTCTATAACAGTTGATTTAACACCGAAGAATGTACTGTGTGCCACACAATGTCCAGGCTAGCGTAACACTGTACTATTAAACACCTTTTAAATCTCTGTCACTCTCACTCTCTCTCTTTCTCTGCTTTCTGTATACATTTCTTGCTTTGTTCCAACTCACTGCTTCGTAAAGCACAAAATGAATGCTGGATTATTTCCTGAAACCAGGGCCCAGTCTAAATCAGATTGGATGCTGACATATATTACTTCTGTGACTTGTGATTGCTGGATGACTCATTCACTCTGTCTTATTTATAACAAGCCACATCTCTATCCTATGTAAAATTCCTAATAATAATAATAATAATAACAAAAATGACAACAGAGAATTGTAAATTAGGCCTGGAATTTGGTATTAAAATAAAATGGCATTTGATATGCCATCCACAGGAAAGTATTTTTTCCAGTTGGGATAAATTATATGACAAAACTGGGGTGATGTGCTTCAAGGTCAAATGTATTTTGTAGCCTGTGAATTAAATTGCCTATGAAAATTCTAGTTGTTAAGGCTGTTGACTGGTTAAAGCACTCTTGATTATATTAGAAACTTATGCAAATTACATGGTCGTATCTCCTTTGTGATTGGTCACTTGCATGTTGTTTATCTGAGAAGACAAATAGAGTTATTTCCTCCAGGCAAAGCCTTTCTCGAAATGACCCAATCACACCAGACCATCACTCTGCACTCACAGTATGTGTGAAGCATCAGAGAGCTCTCTAGAAAAGCAAGCCCTAAAAGCAAAGTCCTATTTATCTCAATGACACTTTAACAGCAATTAACACCAACAGGGTGGCAAGTCCCTGTTCTTGTCAAGAATGAAATCTAACACTTGCATGTAATTGTGAGTCCAAGTTATGGATAGACATTTAGATTGAATCCAGGCTTTAGTGTTCCATCCTGGTTCAAAGAGGGGGGGGGCAGTTGTCGGAGGCAAAATCCCATTCTGTGGTCCCATCCCGAGGGTGTTTCTACACGACCGCGTCTTTGGGCAACAATGGCCGTTAACAAAAGCAGCGGCAAACCAGCACACCTATTACCGCGACTGACCTCAACGCTCTGTGAACACAAGCCAACCGCACAGCATAACGGGAGGTAATACCTGGACCTCACATCCCAGTGTAAATGATCCAAAAACAATGCCCTCCACAGCTTATGTACAACACCTATGGGTGCAGTAAGTTAAAGCAGCTAGCAGCTGCAATAGGGGTGTCTCTGTATAAAATAAAAGTAGAAACCAGCCCATGTAGATTATGTGTACTGAACAATCAAATACATTACACTAATGCTATTTAACAGATGCTCTTATAGAGTGACAAATATGTTTTTATTAAAGAATTTTCACAAAGTGTCCATTTATACTGCTGGAGGGATATATACTGAAGCACTTCAGGTTAAGTTCTTTGCTCAAGGGTACAATGTTTTACCTGGGGATCAAATCTGCAGACCTTTTTTTTTGGGTTACATGCCTAGTTCCTTTCCCATTATGCTACACTGCTGTGTAATTCAGTCAACAGCATGTTTGATGATGGTAGGATTGTTGGAATGGAACAGTGGCCAGACTTGCCTGCTACAGGAGTACAGTCTGTGTGTGCAGTTCTACACTGAGCTCTTTCCTATTTCTGTTTCCTGTGAAATGATCCAGTGATGGCAAACGCAGGAAGGAAATCAATCAGGAAAGTTGGAGAAGGACGTGGGTTGACCTGTGCCACACCTTTTGTGTAACAAGTGGCCAACACAGCCGACACAGACGGTGGAAAGCTCCATAGACTGTATAAAAAATGGACCAAGTCACTATGACATCACCCAATGACTCGCCACTGTGCCTGATTCGTCCACAAAATTGTTACAAATAACACAATAACTTAACAAATTGGCACATTAGACGAAAAAAACACCTATTGCAACCACAATCTTGTGTTTTTCTTGCGGGAGAAAAATGATTGACTGTGTCATTGTTACTATTGACTTACATTGAAACGGGTGGCTGCACTGGTGCTAGTGAGCATCCAGCTTTCAACAAGACCAGGAAGTGAGCTTCCAAAACGAAGTCGAGCTGTAATACACGGCGCCAGTCCACCAATCCCCTCCCAGCCCACGTGTGGGCGGGCTACATATTTAAAAACAAAAGTCTGTTTTCTTAAACAGCCTTTTCAGAGTCTGCCATCGGCGTCTTTAACACTCCAAAACCCGATCAGTGATTTGAGACCAAGTAAAAAGAAAAAAGAAAAAACACCACATAAAAACCTATGAGAAAAAAGAGTTTATTCTCTGCCATTTTACAGCAGCCATTTTCCCGTCCAACCCATCAGCTGGGCTAATGTAAGCACGTCTGGGTTTAGCGATCCCTACGGGCGATACGGAAATAATCACATTAAACTGGAACGACGGCTGAGGAACAGAGAGGAGAGCGGCGCTATCCGGCTCGCCCGGATGCTTCGACTCATTACGATACAGATCTCACGTCCCAGACGTTATCTATCGCTCGGTCATATCAAAGCGAAGCACACACAGGAACTGTGTCGCTGTGCGGAACAGCTTGCCAGGTCATGCAGTAGAGGCAGAAACCCCAGGGGTTCTCAAGACCAGACTTGATATGGTGTTAGATACTACCAAGATGTATGGTGTTAGATACTACCAAGATGTAGGCAAACCAAGCACAAGATACACTTTGGTGGTAAAGAAAATGCCAAGTGTTGTTGTGCCGAGTGGCCTGTTTACATCATCGCGTTTTTATTTTATTTTATTTTATTTAACCTTTATTTTACCAGGAGAGTTCCATTGAGACAGAATCTCTTTTACAAGGGAGACCTGGCCAAGAGGGCAGCTCAATTAAAAGATATTACAAGGAGAAACAGCACATTGAAATAAAATACAATACAATACAAAGCAGACACGACTATTAGGGGTCATGCAAAAATACATACACAAACAGAATGACAGAGACACATACATGTAACCAGCATGACATGATGGATTAAGTATTAAAACAGGTGCAAATTAACAGTTAAGATTTCTGAGATCTTTTTTCATAGGCAGTCAAGGAAATGAGTGTGCCAAGCTTGAGCTTAACCTGCAGCTCATTCCAAGACCAGACGCCAATATAAAACAAACTCCTCTTACCGGCTTCTGTCCGCACATTAGGTACCTTGAAATGCAGTCCAATATTAGATCTTAAATGATGTGTATTTTGTGTGGGTAAAAACTTTTAACTTATATATATAGGTAACTTTCTAAGAATGGCCTTCTAGATGAATATATGCCAGTGTTTCATCCTACGTATACCAAGGGATGTCCAATTTACCAAGTTATATAAGGTACAACGATGTGTCTTAAAGCCTGCATCTGTAATATATCTGAGGGCAGCATGATAAAGAGGGTGGATTTTGGACAAAGTCAATGGACAAGCAAAGTGGTAAATGATGTCACCGTAATCTAGTTGAGGCAGGAATAAACCTGCAACCAGCCGTTTGCATGAAGACATAGAAAAACACGACTTTAACCTGCATAAAAAGCCCAATGTAAACTTACGTTTCCTAGCAATGTGCTTTTTAAAGTTAAAGCTTTTGTCCAAACAAATACCAAGATATTACCAAGATGTTACGCTAGTAAAATGTACAGCGTTAATTCAAGTATATATATATATATGGTCCAATAGGGACCATGTGTATTCTGTAATATACAGTATGTGTGTACATGTGTACATATAGTATACCGTCCTAACCTGGTTATTGTTCCCCTGTAGGGGACATGAATGTCTGGAGCCATGTATACTACTATGCGTGCAGCATGCGTACAAGGCACATTCAATAAAATTATCATAATATTTTTTGAAAATGTAATTGCAACTACAGGCAATATCTCAGTGACAGTACATGGTGATTTAGGTAAAATATCAGCCAAGTCAACCAACCTGCTTCACTCATCCACACTCGGTCATTCAGCTGTGGTTAATCATTCATTCCGTCGACAATAAACAGCTCGAAAACCCAACAATGACACAGAAAGGGCAGCCGGTGCTCATGCCTGGCAACAACAGCAAACATCTTGTGGTTTCTTATTGACAGGAGAATTGCCTGGCTGACATGGTGGCCTGGCCTTTGTTCAGAGTTTCCTGCAGTTTTTTATGGAGCGAGCTGTGACAGCGAGATTAACTCCTTAAGGCTCATGTTCTAAACTGAACGTTCTAACGCTGACGTAACAGTCACTGCTGGGAACTGCGAGCAGTTGAGTTCTAGAACACTGTCTCATAAAAAAAAAAAAAAAATAAAATCATATTACCTACTCTTCAAAGGGACAATGAACCGGGGTTCTATAATCCGGGGGTTGCTGGTTTGAATTCCTGATGGGCCAAAGCTGTCGAACCCTCGAGAATAGTACCAAATTGAAATTTCTTCGGTAGGCAGCCAGTTGAATGAAAGGGTAAAGCGCGAGCTCTGTAAGGCGCCCTGGATAAGTTGTCCACTAAATAAGTAATGTGTCATTTCGCAGTGCCGCCGCTCGGACGAGGAATGGGGTTGCGCAAACAGGAGGTTGTGTAATCTCCCTTTAACCTCCCCTGCGTACCAGAAAGGCCCTTTCTCCTCCAGCGCTCAGACTGCGGCCTGTCCGCTCCGTCGCCCGATCGATATCCGTCTTTATTAAACACCCCGTCAGACTCGTCGGCTCAAGGGCGGCCGGCGGTTTCGTCCCCCCCGGCGTGGGCACCTGTGACCACTCCCCCAGCGCGCCGTTCCATTCCTCCGGTCCGTTTCGCCATGAGCAGAGGCACAGCTCGCTCCAGATTTTGGGAAACGGCAGAGACGTGGGACGTGGGCGGGCGGAGGCGACCGCGAAGGCGCGTGAGGCGAGGGGAGGCGGCGTTCGCGCCCGGCCTCGGCGGAGAACAACAACCAGGAAACTGACAGAACAATATAATGGGGGGTGAGGGTGCGGGTGTTGAGGTGGGCGGGGGGGGGGGGGGGAGGCGGCGGCTTTTGTTTTACTTGCATCCAGTTAATAGAGCGAAATTAAAATGACCCGTCTGAGAGAATCTAATTAAGCGAATCTCTGAGGAAAACAAAACCAAAACCGAAAAAAAAAAGAGCACACCATGCCCATTGGCCGGGTTATCGGCGTGTCAGCAAATTTTGGGGCGGCAGGGGTTTCAGCGGGAAGGAGAGCCAAACGAGGACAACCCTACGCCCTAAATCACACTCACCGCACCTTTTGCTTTAAGGTCGAACAAAGACGAAAGTTTCACCGTTCTGCGTTCGAATGAACTCGCCGGCCCCGTTAAGCTTAGCGCGGCACGCGGCTCGCGGCTCGGCTCCCCCGCCGATCCAACGCAACACTGAGGCGAGAAGCCTGCCGGCCAGATTCCCCGACACAGAACCGCGCGCGGCGGCAGCGGGACAGCGGCCAGGCGCTAGGCTCCGCCCTATCCCTCGCCCGCAGCTCACCGATGGACGCGAGCATCACAGAGGCCCCCGCCGGCAAGCGTCCCGGGCCGCTCTGCGCAAAGGCTGAACCGGCTTCCACCTGCGACCGGAATGTTCCGCAGCCCGTCCCTCGCGTCGCACTAGCGGCGTCCGCTACCGGCGGGGTCCGCTCTCGCCTCGGGTTCGGCAAACCGCCTCGTTTCTGTCGTCCGTGAGATTCAGCGGCGTTCCGGTTTAAATCTGCTGCACGCGTTTCGGCTTTGGAGCTCGGGTCAAACTCGGCACCTGACCGGGACGCGCCACAGCAGGCGCTCCGTAACGGCAAAGCCACAACCTGAGGCGCAAGAGCCACAGCGACACCCCAACCTCCCCCAAATCCACACAACGCACCCCACTGACAGGGCTCAGTCTCAAAGGATGGACTGATGAACTGATGAACAAATGAGTGGCGGACCTGATGAATGAATGAGCGTACAAACAAGCTCATGCTCACAGGTTCATTCAAATGCTCATGGCTGGAAACAATAAAATCTATCAGAAGTTGTTATTCCAAATAAACGTATTGCTCAGAACGCTTACCGATTATGAAGTGAACTAGAAAACGTCAACATCCTCACATCTTGTCTGAAGGCACAAGTCGATGCAATTTTCCTCTGAAATATACGCCTTCCAAAGCAAGCGAGAGCAGGAAAACACAGAACAGCTCTCTCCCACCAGAGCCTCACGCATCCTGTGATGCCTTCCTGCCGCAACACGCACACTTTAACATACGATGCAGGAAAAAAAACTGACCGTCCAGCACAAAAACCCGGGCAACAGGTGTCAATAGAAAGGTGTGACACAGCGAAAGCGTTTTGCTTACCAAACTGAAAGTGATTCACAGTGACAGCTCCCTCATCTTCCAGACTCATCAGTGTCCGTCAGAGGGACCAGGATAGCCGGTTCAACCAAGAAAACGCATTAATCGGAATAAATTCGGCCGAGTCTACGCACAATCATTTATTTATAAATCTAATCTAATCCCGCCCGATCTGATCCGATATAATTTAATCTATTCTAATCTAATCTGATCCAACCCTAATCTAATTTTATCCAACCTAATCAAATTGAGTCTGAGGACATCAGTGGAGGTCTTAATGCGAAGAGTTAACGTACTGGGGTGTACCTTCGGAGGGCAGCAGTTTTTTTTTTGTGTGTCTTTAATTGTCCTGATCTGATTTGCATTCAAAGGCTCCTACCACTTGTTTACCATGGGAGCCCACAGCTGCTGTGGGGGATTTATAAATGCTCCCAACTGTGCCACCTTCTAAGTTGATCAATTAGAAATGGTTACCGACAGGCGGGTGACATTCCCGCCCCGCAGGGCGTAGCGGTCGGAGGCCTGGATCAGCCTCTCAGCCCCCTTTCTCTCCACCACTCCGCGGCGACGCTCAGGTCGCGCGTCGAGCGCGCATTCGCCTTGCGAGCGCGTCGGGATAGGGGCAGGCCCGCCCGCCGAGCCTCAGGCGAAGCGTCCTCCTCTGACTCACGTCCGCGCAAGCGCGACTCGCAAACCGCGGCAAGGAGAGAGCGGCGGTTGACGGCAGAGGACCGCGCCAAATCAACAGAGGAGGCCGCAGCGCTGAGCGCTGACATGCACACTACCGGGTGTTCCAAACTGGGGGAGGAAAACAGGAAGCATGGTAATCACTCAGTGAATTGTCCATAATTTGGTGACACTTCCTATGAGTGGTCCTTCATAACGGCAATACAATTCCCTCCTATGCTTTACATAGGCATGCAGAGATGGTTAGTAGCCACAAAATGGCATAGGGTGTACGTCAATAGGGTTTATTTCATTGTTAACATAAGCATTTATTAATGGTTATACACTGCTTATAGAGATGCTATGAAATACATACATAGGAGTTATATAGCTTTAATTAAAGATCATTCGCAGAATGTTTAACCAATATTTTTTATAATTTTTTGTGTCCCATGCGATAGAGGTGTATACTCAGTAAAGAGTGGGTCCCCGACCGAGCCAGTGACTGAGAGGGTCATGTGTCCCCTCACTGACCCTTGCGATTAAGACTGTGTCCCGAATTGAGCTTGTGTTTGGGAGGTCGTCCCACAACCAGCGCTGTGCGTACAGAAGAGTGTGTCCCGGACACATATGGTAAGTCAACCCACACTGTCCACCCCCCTAACCCCCCCCTCACGCCATTCCCACAAGCTGCCAAAACCCACTAGATCACCACAGTTCCACACCAGACTCACCAGCTCCAACAACCATCCTTCCCTACTTGTCCCTTGAGCTGCACGGTTGCCAGTTTGTTCACGCACACGAGCATCTTAGCTGTAATAAACACGCTCACTGGGGCCGCCTCCACAGAGCTGCAGGGTCACGCACTCCACTGAACCCACCAATCAAGCGATGATTGACATGTTTCCATGGTTTTCCTGACAACGATTAAGACTGCTCTTGCGAACCGATTGCCACAAAGAATACTAATCCATATTAGTGTACATCAGACTGAAATATACACGGTCCCTTTTTTCCCATTCTCCAAGAATTTTTCTCACCAGTGTTTTTCTTTTTTTTTTCTCCTAGAAATGATAAAGGCTGATGAAAAGTGTTCTATACGTCCTCTATAAGCAGGACACTGGCTGAAATTGCACAGAACAAAATTAGGCTGCGGATGCACGTTGCCTGAGCGTGTCTGATGTGTGCTGTGTTCATGGCGGAGGTCTCCTCCTTCTGAAATATTTCTTTCTGCTGAATATCTCCCCCCTGCCCCTGCTGCCCTAGAGCGGCGTTAGTTTAAGTGATGTCACACACCATCAGCCGAGACTGCGGGGAAAACTAAATTGAAAGCCTTCATCTCATTCGCCAAGGTAATGTGTCACACATACTACACAACCCAGCCAAACGAACCACCCCGGGTGTTTTACCAAGTTACATATCACCTAGAATTTTTTGAAAACAAGTACATATTGGATTAGCAAAGGCGAGCATAAAGCATAATTAATTTCTAGATGATGTGACGGGGTACTCGTGCAACGGCTGTGATTATCAAACGATCCATTACCACTATTAATATGAGCTCCATTTTTAATGTCATTTAATTACATCCCTGAGAATCTTTCCCCAAACAGTCTGTTTGCGCACAGATGCCCTGGCGTGCCGTGCAATGACTGTAATTGCGGGCTGAATGTCGTGCGCTGTACCGCCGCATTTAAAGTAGCCTGCTGTTTTAAAAAAATGACACGTCGGCAGACGCATTTGCGATTAGCGAACGGTCGCTCGTTCTCAGCAACGCGGGCCGATTCGTCCGCGCGTTTTAATTAAATTAAGGAGCGACGCGAGCGGTTTGTTTCGGGGCAGGTGCAGGGCTGGGTGGCCGGGGCGTTAGCGACGCACGCGAAGGACACGCTGCTCTCACAGATTAGACCCGCGGTTCCGCCTCGCCCGGGAGCTCCTGGTCGCCGTGGATGCCATGGGTTCCATTAGCACTGTTTACCGCGACTTAAGCTGATCTTCCCCCTTCCCCCGCACGGCGCCCCTGACTCAGTTCAAAGGGACACGAACCCGAGGGTTGCGCCAAAAAGTACTTGTTCACGCCGCAGTGTGACTCCGGCGTTCTCACGGTTGGGTTTTGTGGTCGCGCGGGGGGCCGTGGGGAGGGGCGCGGTGCCTTAGCGGTACGTTTTCCGCAATCCCCAAATCCCGTCGCCGCGGCGTCCTTCTCCGACATCGTTCTGGCTGCTACGATATGGACGGCCTACGCGTCTGCGCCTCTCCCCGCTTCCCCTCGCACATTCCGCCCAGGGGGTTTCCAAAAGCTTCTGTTCTACCCACAAAATACTCGCTCTGTTGCCCCCCCCCCCCCCACACAGACAACACTTTTGGTTTATTGAGAGCAGGAGGGCACGGTGAGCCAGGATGCCCTCTCTCTCTCTCTCTCTCTCTCTCTCTCTCTCACTCTCTGAGACGCTGTGTGCTCAGTCTGGTTTAGATAACGGAGACTCAGGCCTGTCTGTTAGGGCCACAGCCTGCTCATGGCGCTGTAGCCATGTATGGGAGAATATTCTGTGCTTGCCAGTTCATTCGAGTCAGCATTTCCTAACCGACCCAGGATCAAGCCCAAGTGTGACACAGACCCTTTTCTGGCCAACAGTGTTAGCTTCATGTTATGCTTGGGATTTTTACACAGTAAAAGTGTTCCTGTGAAAATAACAGTAGCTTCAGACTGTACCTGGACTAACTGTCACTACTCTACAGGGCACTCTCCATCTAGGATCACTCTTATCATGATTTGAATCCTTCTAATTTGTTCCTGTAGCACTTTCATGTTACACTTAGGGGGCGACATAGCTCAGGAGGTAAGACCGATTGTCTGGCAGTCGGAGGGTTGCCGGTTCAAACCCCGCCCTGGGCGTGTCGAAGTGTCCTTGAGCAAGACACCTAACCCCTAATCCCTAACTGCTCTGGCGAATGAGAGGCATCAATTGTAAAGCGCTTTGGATAAAAGCGCTATATAAATGCAGTCCATTTACCATTTACACTTGTATCGTTATCTTGAAGTTGTAGCTCGTCCTCATGCTTCCTAGTTTGACTTACTATAACTTTCTAACCTAGCCCATGCTTACTGTGTGGACTGGACTTGATGTGTTCATGGCTATGGATAACTGTTACATAATGACTGTACCTTATCGGACTTGTATTTTGTAGTTGTTCCAATGGCCTTTGGTATGCACTTATCGTACATCGTTTTGGATAAAAGCATCTGCCAAATAAATGTAATGTAATTGACAGGCAACTGGTTTTGAACAAGATTATCTTACATGAAATAAAAGAAAAGGTTAATTAAATTGCCTATTCATGCATTAAAAACAATAAAATAACTGCAATAAGGCTTTTGTATATAGTGTGGGGGGGGGGGGGCTTTAATACTTTTGCCAATCAAAGACCAAGATATTCTCTGATGAAGGATGCCACATGGGGATTCAGAAATGCTGCTGTCTTCGGAACGTTCTGTCTGGTCCAACAGCTGATTGGACCTTTGAGGAACACTTCTGACCTATCAGCTTTTCAAACGCCAGTTTTTTTTTTCTTCATTGGTCAGTTTTCCGTAGTCAAAACATCAACTGTGAATGATTTCACAGTACAACCAATAGTATTGTATCCCATGTCACGTATACCAAATGGTTGCCCATAATGCATTGCCATTCACAGTAATAAACAGTAAAATAATTTCACAGAATCGTACTGCCCAATATACTGTAAAATACTGTGCCATTTACAAAAATGTATCAAAAGAGTGTATCAAACACTCATACTTCATTTTATGCACCATATTTTCCCTAGAAATTCCAGCCGTCCCAGCTTAAATCACTGATCAGTGTTAGTCCTGCATTTTGCTGCTCTTCAACACAAAGGTAAGATAAAGGTTTAAGAAAGGGTGACACTAGTTTTTGAGCAGCCACTACCAGTTTTAACAAAGCTAATTTGACGATCCAAAGTCCTATGCTCCCTTAACTTGATATGCTCAGGACATCCCGGAATTTCCATGTCAAATGTAATACGTACAGGAAAGAGTTCACATTTCACAAAAAATGCCCTGCTTATTGTAAAACTGAAACTTCGTTTTCAGTTTGGCCCAATTTGGTCACACCTGGCCATGATACTGGGCTCTCCGGACTGACCAGAATTCCTTGCCTTTGTAGGTGTCTGTCTGATAGTGACCGGTCAGGGTGGTCAGCTCACTACGTGATCCAGGTGTGATTCAGAACTCCAGAGCTCATGTACATTCCAACAGGAAACATGGAACAGCAGGGAATTTTATGTAAAACCTGACAATAATGTTCCATTGTACTAAAATTAGTTAATGCATTAACTAACCTGAACAAAGAATGAACATTATAATCTATTAGCATGTAGTCATGTTAACTAAGCCATTAACAAAAGGGAAAATAGGAGCTAGAGGAAGACCAAGTAGGTTTCTTAGGTGGTTCTTAAATTATGTGTTATTAATGCAAGTGTTACATTTCTGGACAATTTGTTCACATTAGGAAATACATATTTCCTCTTAGTATTTGAATCATTACTTATGATGACCAGAAGGGAACAAATCATGCTAAAATGGCATTGAGTTGACAAAGTAGAATTTTTTTTTTTTTGATAAAATGCAAATAAATTATTTGTTCATGTTAATTAATGCTTTGTTAATATATTAGTTAAGTATTTGTTCAGGTTAGTTATTGTATTAACTTAATGTTAGTTAATGGAACATGTTAGGTAAAGTGCTACTGAATTTTATACCAGCACATAGTATTTGTAGATGTACAGTGGTCATATCAGTAATCTGCCACATGGTTAAAGACACACTGATACACAATGTGAGAAAGCTGGGAATGTTACAGACAGGTGTCCTGAAGGTGTATGTGTGCGCGCGCCTGTGCGTGATCTATATGGGCCCCACTGTAGCACAGTAAAGCAGAGAATGCATCACCGCCTTCTTGGAGGCAGAACGGCCCCGACACAGTCGATGCCTTTAAAATGCATAAAGACCCGAAGAATGTTTGATTGCCATGGTAGGCTTGGTTTTGTAAGCAGTACGAAAATGAAAGTCATAGGAAAACCCATCTTATGAAGAGTACCTTCGGGAGAAATGCAGTTCCACTGATTGCCGTATGTGATAGGACCATGCACAATGTCACGGTTTCCTCCGCAGTTATTAAGTCCATAAATTGTGCGGTAACTGCCTAAATGCCGGGGCACTTGCGTACCCACAGGGCAACTTGTTCACTGGGCCAGTAAAGTGCTGACGCACCAGGGCCGTATCGCTGTTTGCTGTAATATTGCATGGCACTCAGAAAACAATTACAACTTGGCTAGATGCAGGATGCGGACCGTCATTTAGCTGTATGCCACAAACACAGCCAAAAATATGTCGATATCTCTCTTTGCAGTGATTCTTTCAAAGAGGCGGCTATTAATTTAGAAATGCTGTGATGTCACTGCTCCATAAACTAAATCAAGAATTATATGCTATATATTATGTTTAATAACACTTGAAAAATCGTGTTTTAACCCTCATATTATGTTTGGGGTCAATTTGACCACATTCAATGTTTACTGTCTCTAAAAATATGGTTACCATATTTTTTTCAGCTAGATATTTCATGACTTTTCCTAACTTTATGGGGAAAACATGGCAAACATGAAATTAACTGAAAAAGTTATTTTCAATGTCCTGTACACGTTGTACGCATCGGTGTTGTTGTGGTCATTTTGACCCCAAGCTCTCTTGTTATATAAAACCATCATTTTGATCTTGTTTTTGTTGTGTTGGCTGAGGGCACTTTCACATTCATTTGTGAGTGTGTGTGTGTGTGTGTGAGATAGAGAGAGACAGAGAGAGAGACATAGAAAGAGAGAGCATGCGTGTGAGGAGAAAACATAGTTCCCACAAGATCTCTGATCATTCTTGCAACATGGGGGCGGGGGCAAACTTATAATAAGGGCTGCACACACAGCCCTCTAAACCATTTCTCTTTGCATTTGTGCCTCAACTAAAGATTTTGAAAATGACCACCAGACAGAGGCGTATATTTTCTGACACTGATGTTCTGTCATAGATCTTGGAGGGTGAAAGTGATTTAGATGAGGATATGTCTGAGACTGAGGATATAGTTGAGGAGGACCCTGATTATGTGGCATCCTCCTCTGATGATGAGAATGAAGCCTTTGAGATACCACATTCTGACCCCTGTTGTTTCTCAACCACCAATAAACAGTCCTGTCATCTCTCAACCACCAAAAGACCCTCCTGTCACCTCTCAACCACCAAGAAACCCTCCTGTCATCTCTCAACCACCAAGAAACCCTCCAGTCATCTCTCAACCACCAAGAAACCCTCCTGTCATCTCTCAACGCCCAAGAAACCCGTTATCTCTCAACCACCAAGAAACCTTCCTGTCGCCTCTCAACCACCAATAAACCCTCCTGTCATCTCTCAACCACCATGAACTGACATGTTCACTTCCAAAAATGGAAAACTACTATGGTCCGGGTCCCCAGTTGAAAGACAAGGTAGACTTAGTGCTGCTAATGTCATCAAAATGGTTCCAGGCCCCACCAGATATGCCAGCAGTCATGTACAAGACATAAAGTCTGCATTTGAACTCTTCATAACACCATCAACGCAAAAGGATATTCTTGAGATGACAAACTTAGTGGGGAGGCGTGTGTATGGTGACAATTGGAAAGAGCTGGATGTGACCCACTAGCAATCCTATAATGGGTTGCTTATTTTGGCAGGAGTGTACAATTCAAAAGGTGAAGCAACAGCAAGCCTTCGGAATGCTAACACTGGTAGGGCAATTTTTCCAGCCACAATGTCTCTGGAGACATTTCATTATACGCTTTGATGACAGGGATACAAGGCAGGGTCGACAGGAGCGTGACAAACTTGCACCTATCTCGTCTGAATGAAGAATTGATACCCACGGGTACCTAGTTGAGCTGTTATGTTCATTTTTTTTTTAAATCAAAACTCAATTCTGGTGACTAATTTACTTTTTATTGGTGTTTCTTCATTATTGAATAACTGTCATGCGTTACCTATTGATGAAGTGTTTTCTGAACCTAAACATTTGAAATGTTTGACATTTTTTCAAATTGACCCCGAACATAAAATGTTACTATGCTTGATAATAAAAGGTGTGTTTCTTTCCAAATTGTCACGGGTTGAAGTTGGGTGGACCCAAATTCAGACTCAGACAGCGAAGTGGCAAAACTCCCATAGGAGATGTTTAATGCAATGTACACAATACAGCAGGCAGTCTCATAGTCAGTTCGTGCATAAGATCAAAACCAGAAAATCCACCGGGGCAGGTCAAAACAGGAAATCAGCAAAGCAAAGACGGCAGGCAAAAATCGGTGGTCGGGAAAACAGGCAAGATCAAGCACGAGACAAACTAACAAGCGAAAAACTCTGGAAAGGCACTGTAAACAGAGGCACAATCTGGCACAGAAGAGCAGGGAAACAGAGAATATATACCATGTGAACCAAGTGAGTGAAATAAGAGATAATTGAACAGAGGGTGAAAATGCAAACAGGGAACAGGTGAATGAAATGAGAGTGATTAACCAGTGCATGAGAATGCGACCAGAACAGGTGAGAGTGATCAGCTGAGGGGAGAGAGAGTTAGAGGAAACCACGCCCATACTACAGACCGAAACCAAGATCGTGCAGGAGAAAAACATATAATCAACTAGAAAGTGAAATGACAACAGAAACATAACACAAATGTCATTTTTCTTTTTTAATGAGCACTTAATATCAACATAAAGCCCTGCAAACACCAAAACATACTTTGTTTTCCATTTAAGGTTAATGAATGAGATTGTACAGTCATTTGCATATTTCGCAATAGTCAAATAAAATCATTACTTGATGTATAAGGGGAGGATGGGGGGAGTCATGTTTTATTTACAGGGCTATTAAGATGGTCAGTAGAAAGGCCTAAAGTAGCTGAGATAGAAACTTTGGTAACACTTTCAGTTACAATTATTTTCTGCAGGTTTATATTTCTGGGGTCAAATTGACCCCAAACATAAAAGTTGTTAGTTAATTTGAACATAATAGGAGGGTTAATTAACTTTGTCAATGCACTTTACCTCTTGCCCTTAGTACCGCTTGTCGAATGTCTCTTGCAGTACACTTGTTTTGCTGGATGCGGGTTAGGCCTACACTGTTTACCGAACGCGTTGCAGCAATCTCACACCTGCATCCCAAAACACGATTTCAGCCAGGAAGCTTCTTAGAGCCGTAACTAACGAGCAGAAGTGATTGAACCCCGCTCAACAGTAGGTACAGTATAGGTCTTCAGTTTGTCTTCAACATAGGAGGAGAATTGCTACACGTTTCATATTCACATGTGCAGAGTGAACGAGGCTTTACGGTACAACTACTTCGTTCATGTTATTTACGAACTGCGCCCGACACCAAAGCAGTGCTTAGAACGGCCTAATTCATAATGTCATTATTAAAAGACATACAACGAAGGAAAGAGAAAACGAAATCTCCTCTCCTCTCATTCTCGGATCAACCTATCTAAAAGACCTTTGGACTTTTATTACGTGCACCATTTTAGCACAGCTACAACTGCAAATCGAGACAGCCTTTCTTGCCAAAGATAACGACACCAGGCATATCCATCTAATGTCCATACTTAATTACATCACCTAGGTAATAAAGAGATGTCACCAGTAAACATGAGAAGACATGTCTACGTCCACGTCTTCAAAAACATATCAAATAATTAACCAAATGTTTGACATCAGCAGCTTATTTGTGCACATAGTTCTATACATTTATCCCAAGGAAGGAAAAACTTGAAAACATGTTAAAGCTGTTGCAACACTAAAAAGGAACCCAAATTATTGTGTCCCCAATGGCGAGGAAGTGTCGGAAAATAAATTAAATCTTACAGAGTTTACTGTCTCAGATGTGAATAACTATTCCATTGGTCAGTTACTGAGCGTAAATGCAATTCTAGAACATTTCGTCAAACATTTTTTTTTCTTCATTTCGCCGATTATGGAACGTTCTTTTTCATCTTCGTATTTTTTTCAGAAATACGTTTCTGCGACAACTCAAATGCATATGAAGTTATAAGCGTAACTGGCAGATCTGGGTGATCGCGTTTAAAGGAGACCGACGCTTCAAGACGCCAGA
The DNA here is from genome assembly GCF_018555375.3 of Anguilla rostrata. NCBI lineage: Eukaryota > Metazoa > Chordata > Actinopteri > Anguilliformes > Anguillidae > Anguilla > Anguilla rostrata. The sequence continues at coordinate 19,988,236 of NC_057949.1, forward strand.
GAGACTGTGGGGCATTGGTATGCACCACAATAGAACCTTCTTGGGTCAACAATTTCACTGACCATTTATTCATTTTGGGGAGGAAAACTCACTAACAACAGATCGCATAATTTCTAACAATACCCAACTGGACCAGGGTGCCATCGGTTGCGTGAGATAAAATTCCATTGCAAAAGAACACAAAGTCGACGAAGGAATCTTGATGATCTCGTATATTTATCTCGTTAGATTGAATTACCTGTTGCCAAAAGGGTTGTTGATTCTAGACCTGTCAAAGTACCGCATTTGACCGTGAATCTTATACAGCATGTTATCAGTCTTTGTCGAGGCTAAAGAAAGCCCAAGTAGATTCATACTGTGTTTTGTGAAGTAGCCTACGTTGCGTATTGTAAGGGTTAATGATGCTATTAAGTAGCTATAAAAAGGTTTGACGTAAGAGCAGTGCTGTAAAATAACAGATTTATGAGATTAATTGTTGTGTTGCTGCGCGTACATAAAGTTATTGCCTTCAGTGTCTTTCTAAAAAATAGCGTTAAGTGCGGTATCATGATACATAGATCGATTATTATATTCATAGGCTACAACTGTTATCTTTAAAGAGCTACTGAGTGTGTCTGAGCGCGTCTGTGCGCGTGTGCGAGAGAGAGAGAGAGAGAGAGAGAGAGAGAGAGAGAGAGAGAGAGAGAGAGAGAGAGAGAGAGAGAGGTCAAATTAATGATTTGGTATACAGGCCAAAATTGTAGCGCACATGCAGTAATGCAAAAAAAAAGAAGAAATTCTGATGCCGTGTAAGTGAGGGAAACCCTACATTGTACTATTTCCTCATTAAAAGTGCCGGAAAACTACACGATTAATATGCTTCAGTTTGACACTTCCCAATTAAAGGTGTTAAAAGCCTGAACACTGCAGATACGTCACAAGTGGAGTTCAGAAATTCCTCCGGTTGGGGAGAGAACCTGAGCATGCGAACGTGCGTGCATGCCATGCGTTTCGTTGAGTTTGACCTATGTGTGTGGCGGTGGAGGCTGTTAACCTCATTAAAAGAACTTAAAATAAAATTAATTTTTGCAAACTAGAAAATGCAATGCAATTTTTTTCCATGTCGGGAGAAGATATCACTGTAATGGTTAGAAATTATGTTCTACAACACGTGCCCAGTGTCAAAACATTTCAATAGGTTTAATTGATTTTCATTTTAATGAAACGTTCCGTTATTGTGTTACCAACACACAATTATCCGCATAGGCTACCTAATTACTCAATTTTAACACCTCTTGCAGATAGTCATTTAAACGTGAGGGCCACACGGAGAATCCCACACATTAGCGTACTAAAACAAGTCCCACCGTGTGTAATGTTAGACAACCAAGACAAACACCCGACCAACTTTTAAGAATTATAGACAAGCAGAATAAAAATAATAATAAAAAAAACTTACCTTGACTGACATCAAAGAAAGGCGTGCCTCGAGGCACTAAATAAAAGCAGCGTCTCTAAGGAAGCAATGTTTTTTTTTTTTTTAAGACCAAGAAAAATCGATATCCAATCAGGAGCGAGTCAATGAATCCAACTGCATTTTGACGAGAAAAAGAAAAAAATAATAAAACTGGATTAAATTGGATCACACTAAAATACACGCAATTCGGTCCATTTTCTCCAAAAATAAATATTTCTAAACGTTTAAAAATCAGCTTCACCAGTCTGTGAAGCACTGTAGCCTTGGCAACTCCTCCTCAGTCGAATGTGTCTGCGCGAGCGTCTCGAGCGGCTTGAAAATCCGCATTTTTACTGTGCTGCTTCTCATGTGTTCTCTCTAGTTATTCGCTTTTAATAATATTGATCAAGTGTTGCAAAGTATTCTTTAAAAATCAGATGATTTGGTATTCTAACTGTCAGTGTCGAGTAGTATCGGAGTTAGTCACTTGTTATGCCTTTTATGCTTGAAACGCTTTTGTAGAAGAGGTCTACATTTTATTTCCCAGTCTTTTAATTGATCTGTATATCCGTTCTCAAAAATAATCACTTTTGCTCACTATGTAGCATAAATATGCTTGCTGGTGGAGGTACAGGTTTAAAATCCCCAATGCAATTTTCAATTAGTCCAGAAATAATCTCTTTTTGCACTTTAATACATTTTCAAACACCCGAGCCGTTGTTTACGGTGGTTAACGCACCACAGCAGCCCAAAACGAAATAAATATCCGTTAAATTGCTCTGGTTGACCACGAGCATGCATTTGTGCTTCGTTTTGTGGTTCCTTTCGTCATCTGTAATCGTTTAGTAGTGATATGATGCATTTTGACAGTGTCCTTTTATCAATTAATCCAATAATCCGAAGAGGCAAAATAACAACCGGTGTTGTAACGGGATCCCCTGGAAGATAGGAGCTGATTAACTTCCCTTCGCTCTTTGATTCGTTTCTTCGCCCGATTCTCGCAGCGTTGCTTTAAGCGCATTCACATAGCTTCATACACCCAGGATAGCACATCCGAGATCAGCTGAACAAAGTAAGCGCCGATGGACACGACCATACCTGGTGCTGGAGTTGGATGCGCTCCCCATCTCTGACACGACTACCTGTACATGACGAGATTATTTTTTAAATTGAATACTTTCTGATGCAGCTGTCATGCACCACCATATTAACCAGTTTAAAATGGAAATTGCCTCTATTTCAGAATTATTATCTCCTTTCTTCCACAGCAACGTTTTTTTTTCCTCCGGTAGTTGTTCTACACAGATAGGTATCGGGTGGCGACTTCAAAAGAATATTTGTGTAAAATAATAATCTGTGCTATTGGCACCCCGATTCTCGGCATCCCTGCACTCCCGTGAGTTTAAATAACAGCGACAGGCTGGCGCACTGAACGCAGCCGCGCGGGCAGCTCGGGGACAAGAGGTGCGCTAATCAAAGCGACATTCCAACATACGACCACACACCCCAACCACACACAGCGGCAACGTAAAAAAAAAAAAAAAAAACCTACACGAACAGCCACACACGGGCTGGAAGCTAAATCACTCGGTTAGATATTCAGGAAGAAAACTGATTTCATGTAAACCGATATACACACATACAAAAACATGCCGGCAGTTTTTAAGGAACCAGACATATGTACAGACATACAGTCAAACGTGTGATAAACATGAAAACACCAAGTGACGCGTATTGCAAAGCAGGCAAGCGGTTGGTCATTTAAATATGTCGTTTTCATATTAATTGTACACCAATGCAGTCTGCTGGAGCAGCACTTCATGCACATATATTAAACGAAAATATAGTTATCCATCTCTCAATCATTAGGGAACACAGAGTTATTTTAACCACAACCCCAGACATAAACAACAAAAAATTAAGATAGATATCAATGTGCAATGGACTGAAACAGCGGATTAAACTCAGAACTCTGCACGTGTCACTAACTGCATTCGATGCAGTAGCCCGACACGACTGGGCTTTGTCTCGGCTCTCCGCGGGATGTTTAACCTTTTTGTATAGAAGATATGAACTTCTGTCAAAAGGGCATTCACACTGGAACAAATGCATGCGACTGTTACTTTCATCGAAAGGAAAACTAACGCGAGGCAGCGGTGCAGCCTACAATTGGCAGCGGTTCCGCAGACTGCCACTGTGGGCGATTTTGGTAGAAGCGCGGGGCATTCGGAGACTCTTTAAAAGACCATCCATATTAGCTTGGCGGTACTTTTCCCTCAGTACACGCAAATGAAGCGTGCGCAGTCCATGTACATTATTAGAGCAAGTCTTTGAGCACAGACCCGGTGAAAGGGCGTAGTTTCATTCGTTGCGTGCATTTCCGTGCTCGAAGGTATTTTTTCTCGGTGGGGTTTGTTGAATAACTGGATTCCAAGACGGTCATAGTACACACATTTCGTAAATTAAGGAACTACCTTCACCCTCTCAGTCTTGTACGCTGTCACGTGGGGCGCGCAGGTAGGGCGACAGTATAACATAATGGAACTGGGGTTGTACGTTCGATTCCCAGCTGGGGCGCTGACGTTAGTCCCATGTGAAAGGTACTTAATCTGATTGCTTCAGTAAATATCTAGTTGTATGAATGGATTGTGTGTGCAAAAAATGTAACCAGTTTTTGCCGCTCAGTATAAGACCTACTAATTATTAATTCCGAAATACAATGCAATGGGACAGAATCGTGCACAAATAAAAGTTCCCGCGTGGAAAGTAGTTGTGGTAGTCTATTCACCTTCCCAAAAGTAATCAATTGATACAATTTCTTCCCAGAAGAAATTGCTTCAAGCCCAGTACTGCTGCTTCGCGCCCTAACAGCACTAACCACTGCACCGGAATGATCAGGAAATGTGTTCGCAGTTCCCTTACATAGAGCAGCAGTCCCTAGCGTTCACAATAAAATTCGTACGTTCTGCACAGAAGAGACAGGGCCCACGCAGCGACTGCTATATTAATACATAAATCCATGAACATAAAGCATATAGAGAATTATATATCAGCATGCTAGTCTTTATTTCATCAGACAGTCTACAATGAATGCAATCCAGGACCTGCTTCACAATACATTCCGAAAATCAATAGATGAAAGCAAATCAGGCAGAGTACAAAATAAAAAACTCTATCGGGGGACGACGTGAAAGGATAACATACATATTTTATATCGGCAGTGGACCCCCTAATGACATCTTTATATTATAAAATATAATAACGTTAAATCGGCTTGAAGAGGAGAGCGTTTTCAGTACCATGGACAGATACCGGGCGCCCAATGTGACCATGAACTCGTCAACCTGGTGTAGCAGAATGACAGTTTTCTATTGGCGATTGACACACCAAAATTATTATTATTATTATTATTATTAGGAAAAGTATTATAAGTAGATTTTCAAAAATGCTAAAAATTTACAAAAATGTGTGTCCTTGCAATGTTATTAATTAGCTACTTGCAAAATAGCATCTAATGTATGATAATACCTACAATGTAGTTCTATGGGATGAATCTAAGAGGTAATTGGAAAGAGTTTGCATAAGGCTATTTATGTAGCCTCATACACAACGTGCACGATATAATAAAAAAAACTGCCTTCAGTGAATAGCCATGCCTGTCAGTTTACATTTGCAACCTTTCTACTCAGTCAGAGATGATCATACAGCTCACCAACTCAGTGTGTTAGTAAACTCACAATATAAGTAACCAAATTGCAACATCCTTATCTGTGTATTACAATCACATGATGCTGATGGCTTATCACAACCAGTATGCCTGGGGTGCATATATTAATTAAACAAACCTGATCTTGATGTATATACTATCTCAGTAAGTAATATTTCAGTATGAGCAGTAACCCAGGGACACCTTTATGGGCAGTGATGTCTGAGAGATTGACCCTGTGTCCTGGTTATGCAGGCCTTAGGTGAACAATTCACCAATTATTAGCAACGCTGAAATGCCATTTCTAATGTTGCCGTAGGGCCGCGCGGCACAGCAGTGAAATTCCACACTGTGTCCGTTCTGCACTGGGAAACCCGAAACGCTGGTCTTCATGAAACATTTACCGCCATGCAGAGTTTACACCTGTTCCCTTTTGTCAACCAGTCTGAGCCACAATGGCGGCACTTAGCGACACGTCAGTCATTTGAGGCTTTCTTTTCACCCTGCACCCTTTCTCAAAACAAAAAGTCACTTCTCTTTGATGAATAAACCACCTTCCGATACCGGATCTCATTTGGCAAAAGCCAACTAACACAGCTCAAAAACTGCAACAACAAAATGATCAGATACAGTGGTGGCAAAAATGATTGGCACTAAAATAAATTACACTGAATTACGATACATTTTTAGCTTTCAAACCTTCATTGGCTTGATTTAAAACTGTACAGAAAGAAAAAAAAAAACAATTGTGAAACCTAAATTTAGCATTTTTACTGCTCTGACCAAACGGGTCTCGACAAAGTAAATAGCACCCAAGAGCTAATACTTTCTTGTACTGCCTTTGGTGAGAATAACTGCCTCCAAACACTGCTTGCACCCAGCGATGAGCTCGCTGCAGATTTTTGCTGAAATTTTTCAACCACTGGGATTCAGGTCTGGACTCATTGCTGGCCACTCCAGAACAGTCCAGCCTTTCCCCTTGAAGCTTGCCAAGGTACTTTTTGAAGTATATTTAGGGTCACTGTTCTACCGGAAGACCCACAACCTTTGACGGACACCCAGTTTTGTAACATGGGATAGAACATGTCGCTCCAAAATGGTTTTGGCAACGCCCAGATTTCATGGTGCAATGCATGCGTTCATAGCTGCCAGTGTCGGACATTTGACAGTAGGGAGGGTGTTCTTTTCTTTGAAAGCTTAATTGGTTCTTCGGTAAACATAAAGGGCTACAATTTTGTTTCATCAGCCCATCAGTCCACTTGTGCAGGTAGGTTTTTGCAAAGTTCAGTTGGGCTTTTTTATGTCTGTCCTTTAGCAGTGGAGTCTCCCTGGGCTTTTGACCATAGAAGTTCTCGATTCAGTGCTCAGTGGATGGCGCTCGGTGAAGCCACTGTGCCTGCCCTCTCCAGGGCAACTCTTTGCCAGTTGTTCTCGAAGCTTGTTAAACCATTCAAACCAACCGTCTACAGGATCTGTGGTCAGTTTTTCTCTTTCAACCATGTCCTGACAGGGTGTTCACAGTCCAATGGGAAGCACACTTCTTTATAACATTACGGACTGTTGAAACTGGAATGTTATAGTCTGGCAAAATGGTCAGATAGCCTCGCGACTGTATGTGGTTATCAATAATCTTATTTCTGATGTCCAATGCCATCTGTTTTGTCTTTGACATCTTCACAGAGGTATGTTGGGACAGAATGGTCTATTGCTTGCCCACCTATGATATCCCGATCCATGCACCCATTCAACATACAAGGAGATATGCCCCCCCCCCCCCCCATCCTTCCCCAGATAGAAGAAAATTGATGTTTTCCCAGACTGAAAGTACACAACATGCTGCTCAGACCCCACCTCAGAACACTCAGGAGTTTGGCCACGCTTCAACTCACAGGGGGAGAATTTCCCAGCCGCCACCTGTCAGTCAAATCCCGCTCGACACGCCTCTTCAAAGAGCCGGGGAATTAGTCAAAGACACACGCTCACTGTCAGGATGGAGATGCAGGAGAATACAGAGGGACATGTGGAGTTCACTGCTACACACAATCATATACACACACACACACACACATACACATGCATACATATACAGAACCACACACATACACACATACACACACGCACACACACACACACACACACGTACACATACATACATATACAGAACCACACACATACACACACGCACACACACACACACATACAATACACACAGACATGCTATATACACACATGCACAAGCACACAGAAACACAAACACACACACACATTCATAAACACACATGGACACACATAAAAGCAGGTGCACACACGCACACACACACACACATATTCACAGGCATACACACATGCACACGCTCATTCACACACACAGACACACATGCGAACACACCTCCTCCTCACAGCCTCCTTCAGCCAAGGATTCTGTTGCATCTTCACCACTGAGGAAAAAAGCGACGAGTTGGGAACTAATGAATCTTTCCCCAGTGCCCGTGGGCCCGTCCTCCACGCTAGCCTGTCATGTGACGCCTCCCTGTTCCTGGGTTATTTCCCTAATGTTGTAACCAGCCCCGGGGCACCGCAGTTGAAAATGAGCCCATGCAGTGTTCAGTGTTAAATCAACTCTGACAGAGTGCATTTTCCTTGAATGCAATTCATTTTATAGTCTTCTGAACTCGTGTAAAATGTGTTCAAGCTGAAGAGACTCTTTTACGCGCACGAGTGACTGCAGCTCGCATGCGACATCAGTAACGTTAAAAACTGCGCAAATACATATTAGAGAGAGCAAATAAACAACGGCGCTGCATTAAGGCGGCTGTGTAGCGGTTAGCACTAGCGGTGTCTGCGTGTGTGTGACGCAATTAGTCCATCAGTAGAGCTGGCTTTATGGTTTCGATTATTGGGGTTAGAGACCCACTGTCACTGCATTATTCGAGGCTCGGCTGTCAAACCCCTGTTGGGATTTTAAGAGGAAGTAAAGGAGAGCAGTTTGTTGTTCCATTACTCTGTAATTCTATTTCAGCTATTTGCAGTATTGATCTTCTGTTGGACAGACGAGGCTGGCTCTCCTGTGGAGAGAGAGCTGGGGGACTGTGTGGAGATGTGCAAACTCAACACACACACACACACACCCACGCACACAGGCACACACACACTCACATGTACCCACATGTACACACAAGCACACATACACTCACACACTCACATGCACAGACAGACACTCACACAAAGACACACACATGTACACGCATGCACACACACACTCACACAATCACATGCACAGACACACACACACACTATGCACACACACGTACACACACATGCACACATGCATGCCCACACACCTACACACATGCAAACACAAATGCAAAACATACAAAACACATAATTACTACTCAAAATACTACACAGGTAAAGTTGTGTCCATTCAATTAAATCATATTGCTATTTAGACAATCTTGTAATATATATGTGATGGATTAGAGAGATATGCAGAGATACATAACTAGATAAAGGCTCTTTGTGTGTGTGTTTATCCATGTGCATAGATATGAATGTGTGTCTGATGGTGCGTGTGCGTGCATGTGTGTGTTTATGTTTGTGGCTTAATGCCCAGATTCTCTGAAGAACAGCAGGTCACACTGGTGCGATCACTTCACTCTCTCTGGTCCATATACATAAATCACATCAGGTTCATTCCACATCAGTGAGCTGTCATCTTCGATGCAACAATTCTGATTCGTTGACAGCACAGGTCATTCCTCGAGGGTTGGCCTATGGACGACAGTTGCAGTGCATGTGGGTGTGTGTGCGTGTGTGTGTGTTCGTATGTGTGTGTGTGGTGTGTGTGGGAGGTTTTCTTCCTCCTGTGCACATGTACTAAGGAACATGTCAGCTGGAAGTGTACATCCTCTACTGGTGGTCATTTCTGCACACAAGGCCGAGTTGACTGGAATGCCCTAGAGAGGTAAAGTGAGGAGCTGAGGTGTGGGGGGTCTGGGGGGGGAGCATAGTGATGTGACTAGAGGACCCTGTCATGTGACCTCACAACGGGTCAATAAATATAGTGTTTATTTATTGAACTTACTGAGGGAAGGACATGTTTGGATCACATCGGCATTATATGGCAGGCATAGACAACCTCAGGGTTGGGTGGGTCGGGGGGGGGGGTATAAAGACCCTAGACAGAAGAACCAAAGATAGGTCCTGTCTGGACCACAGGGGTTTGAGATGGGACGTGTATTTAAATCAATCTCATATTGGAATATTCCACAGTCTCTTCACAAATTATTCTAATAAATTATACCCCTGGTTTCCTTCCCCTGAGTTATGCCTAATGCTGCAGTTCCTTTTAAACGATGAGTCACTGCACACAGAGCTGGATTCGCTCCGGTCATGAGCGGAAAATGAATACAAATCAATGAATCCTCTGTTCTTTTTTTTCTGCAGGATTCTTGCACCCTGATTTAGGCATAATGATGACAAAGAATAAACTATACATACAGCGCGCTCCATAATGTTTGGGACAAAGATATTTTCCCTTGGTTTGGCACTGTACTCCATGCATTCGTAATCAAACAATACACATGCGGCTAAAGTTCTGATTCTCAGCTTTTATCAAAGGGCATTTTTAAATATTTTGGTTTCGCCATGTAGAAATTCCTCTTTATACATAGTAGTCCCCCCTGAATAAAATTCTGGGGTTGGGAAATTCTAGAAATCGAATATCAGGCCTCTCATCTATCGGTACAAGAAGAAGTGGAGGGAGAAAGTGCCAACGTCCTGTGACGTGGTGAAGATGGGGGAGGAGGGAGAGAGGGGTCAGTCACTACTTTTAAAGGGGAGGTTCAGTGAAGGGCAAGGAAGAGGAAGAGGGTGGCAGGGCAGGGGTGGGGAGGAGGGTGGAGAGAACCTTAAATACACTCACTCCAGAAATATATTCCTCCCGGAAGCCGTGTGAGTTCTGTGTCCGCTCCAGAGAGCAGGATTAATGTCTCACACGGGTCTCCGGGTTCGAATGCCTGGGCCTGGTGGCGTCAGTTCTAACAGCGTGCGTACAGCCGGGCAACCAACAAAAACACAGAATAACGATCCGACCCCCGGCGTGAAGGCGGTCGCTACGGCGAGGCCCCAGGTCCGTTATGAACGCGCTCGCAGGTTCTTCTGATCCCGCCGACTCCGTTCCTTTAACCCGGTGGCTCAAATTAGAGCGCAATCCATTCCTATTAAAAATTGATTTCCCTTTTTTTGGGTTTCCTGCTGCGAGTTAGGAAGCTGTTAAGTGCCTTATTGAGAGCAGAGCTGCAGAGTGTAAATTCCTCTCTAATTATCTCGTAGCCCACGGCTCCGGTGACGCGTCGCAGCTTCAGAAACGCTCAGGTCTCCAGCAGCCACTGCGCTGACGGAGGCGGCGAGCCAAACCCTCCGATTGCGTATTATTAACCTCGTCTTCGCCGCACCGATCTGCGCGCAAAAGCGGTCGAGCCAAGCTGATCTCCCTAAACACAATCAACCCCCCCCTCCCCTTTAGTTTAAGATGATCGCGAGTTCTCTTCGATTGTTGTAGTCACAGGTACAGCGTAACATCAACCTACAGGGAGGGCCAAGTTACAGAGTCAGCCAGTGCGGTTTCTAATCAGGGCAATTGTGGAGCAGCCGCCGGTGCCTGTGAATGAGCTAGCTCAGGTTTACGGTCGTATTCGCATTTCACAGTGACTCTGACTCTATTACAGCAGAAAAATCAGCAGCCGTGTAATCAGGGGCTGCAGCACCGACAGAGGCTCCGAGTTCTCTTTCTTTCCTCTTCAGAGAATGGAGGATACAGACACAGAGATTTCAGCTTTGCAGTAGGGATGTAAGTGCACTGAACACCCCCTTAGAAAAGCAGACTCGGGGCGATGGATGGAGGGTAAGTTGTGTCTGGGAACAAAATTACTCCAGATTTGGAGGTGGGGGGGCGCCATCAGGGAACATCAAGTGTGTGAGGAGTCTGGCCATGCCCTGAAGTCCCCCCCCCCAAAATTTTAGGAGCCCAATCATGCACACTATTTATGCATAACTTTGAAAAGCAGCCAACTCACCCCCCCCCCCTTTGATCGGTGACAAAGTTCCCTGGAGTGAATTTTAGCCTCCTTCATGCTTGGCCATTTGTCCTGTGTTTGAACTCTCACAGTGTGCAGAATACTCCCCTCCAAAACCAGGAGGCATAAAAGCAAAGGACGTCACTCCTTATCTTTGAGCTGAGCGATCAGCAGAATAAATTTGGCTAATTGTGTTTGTGAATGCCTGTAAGGGCCAAGCTAAGCTGTAAAGTTAACGCATATTGTAGCAAACTGTACACCAGGAGCAAACCACAAGAATTCAGAAATGTCACATATTTAACCCCTTTGCAATATCGGACCCACAACTATCGCAAACCCTGTAAACCATGCACCATTCCACACCACTGTAACACACTGTTATACAGTAATTCTTTATGCAATTTGAAAAAAATAGTGTAAGGAAGGCCTCACCCCCTGCCCAAAATACCACTCTGTACAACTCAGTTACTGTACCTTCCTCCTATCTTGAAGTGAAATTAGACATCGCCCTCCCACTGATAGGCTGCATTCTTTCAATAAAACCGAGCAAAGTGGTTCTCTGAGTAAGAGCAGCAGGGGAAGGGTTGCGTAAGATAACCAAAATGTTGGGAGGTCACCGAAACAGTGGGAAATCACAGAAACAGTGGGAAATCACAGAAACGGTGGGGAATCACCGAAACGGTGGGGAATCACCGAAACGGTTGCCGCCGCAGAGCCGGAACAGAGAGTTTCCGTTCCTACGGACGCAGACGCGAGCGGCAAGCAGACCTCACGCGCTGACTCTCAGAGGCCAGCAGCGCGCCATACACGCACGCAGCACATAAACAGAACTGGAGTGGCTTCTGAGCTTCCGTATTTATTTCCCCTACAACAGACATATATTATGCATTAGAGAGACGGCGTCGCGGATCCCGGATCCTTGTGTGGAGAGGGTGTGAGAGCTCGCCCACGAGAGAGAGAGAGAGAGAGAGAGAGAGAGAGAGAGGGGCGTCGTGGCCCTGTCTTTGCCAAGTCGATGTTTTCGTTTCGTTTCACTTTCAGGCTCAAGTGATCCCCCCCCCTCCTCCCCCCCCCCCACCCCCCCCCAAAGAAACAATAATCTTCAGACCACCAATCCTGTATTTTATAAAATAACACTTGACAGACTGCAGTTATTGTTGTTGTCATTTCTCTGTGTAGCTCGGGGAGAAGGCAATTGGCCGAGGCGTCTTGGAGGGGCAGGTAGGGGATTGGGTTAATGCAGCGGGCGAAGACACCAGCCGAGCCGCGTGGCCGGCACTCATATCAATGCGGTCGATTGCTCTGGTGCAGAAATCCGGAGGCATGCTGCTGCTATATTTAGAGATGAGCTTTATATAAGCTAAGCTGAATCATTCCACGATTCCTTAGCAGGTTCTGCGCGCGCACACACACAGACACACACACACACACACACACAGATACAGACACGCACACACACAGACCACCACACACACACTAAACGTACAGACATGCCACACACAGACACACACACACACACACACGCACAACAATACACAGCACACACACAGACACAACACATGACAGTGCACGACGCACGCACGCACACACTCACCACGCACCACTTAACCAGGTACAAGTACGGACAGCTCCTCTGTGCACTTACCAGTAGACCTGCCAGGTGTATAGACCACTTTATAATATAGTATCCTCTTTTTCAATGCACCGCCTGCTCATATATAAAACAGAAATTCCCCTGACGCCCACAGTTTGGCCACGCTCAGGGTTCAACTGAAAGCACTACATACTGGAGCACAGGCCAGCCTCCAGGTCCAAATGAATTGCCTACTTGAATTAATATAAACCAATCAGATTAAAGCAGACCCAATTCACCTGAAGACTCAAGTCTTGCCATTATAATACGAGGTGGCACTTTAACCGGAGAGGATTATAAAGTGTAATTCCCCAGTGACAACTTAACAAAGCCTCACAGCCCTTTGCGTCCATTGATGCACACATTTAACGGCTAATACACAGCTAATTACAATGGACAAGTTGTTATAAGTCTATCAATGCCCATCAGATTGTCATGAGAGAGATTATGTAATAAGCCTTTAGTAAACATTGAGCCATATGAGCTGTCATGGAGGCTTTGTGACAGACTCATGTAGGTTTTATGACTGATCACAGGGCACTTCAAATGAGCGCCTCTTCTTCTTTCTCTCTCTCTGTCTTTCTTTGTCTCTATCACTTTTTCTCCACTGTGAAGTGAAAGCTCCGCTCCAGGTAGTTATGTTTCTGTCTTTCAACCGGCCTGTCACCCTCTCCCTCTCTCTCACTCTCTTTCTCTCTCCTTCATTAGTTTGTCCATCTCTCCAATATTAATCCCTCCATCAATGTGCAGGGAGGGTGCAGGAGCAGGCCAGCTATCTCAAGCAGGAAGAAATAATAAGTGAAGGAGAGGGAGAGGCGAGGGAGAGGAGAGGAGGGGAGGGGAAATCTGGGACCGTGCTATAAATATCAGCATGACGTTTATGCGCATTTCAGCACACGTAGACACACAGGTTCCGCTCCTAAACGAGACTGTCCCCATGCTCACCTCTCATTGGTCCTCTTCCCACGCATGTGAATGGACACGCACGCATGCGAGCGCAGGCGATGCTAACACACGCGTGGCACGTGCTACATTCACACATTCGGCTACAGGAGCGTGGCCTGCTTACTAACCTGGGTCCGTTCTAGTGGCTGGGTTCAGAAGCTTTCACTGAGATATTTAAGTGCAATGTGCAATAAATATCGGTGCCGTCAGACGGAGATGACAGGAAAAGATTTGTGGTGGTGAGAAAGCACCGGAGACTAAGAGAGACAGAGAGAACGTGAAAGAGCGGGCAAGAGAGAGAGAGAGAGAGAGAGAGGTGGAGTGAGAGCAGAATAAAAGAAAAAAGAAACTGATGGAGTGAGAATAAATTAAACCAACCGAAAGACAGAATGACAAGAGTTAAAAGAAGCCTGAAGATGACAAGACACACAGGTCCACAGAAAGACCTGATGCACATAGAGAAACAAAGAAAGACCTGAGAGAGAGGGAGAGCAAACAGAAACAAAAGAATGCCCTGAGAAACAGGAACCTGGTCACCATGGTATCCAAATCTCTGCACTGCCCTTCTCCGGAGAGATGACCTTTGACCTCCCTCTGTCCTGACTGTGTGCTGATTACCATCCTCACACCTGAGCCTCACTGATGAAAGCGAGGAAGAGAGCCAGAGAGGGAGACCTCTGACAAACTCTGTTTCCACCTGTCAGTGCACACACTTACCTGTTTGAATGAACACTCCATTAAATCCCACTGCACAGTTTGCCTGCGCTGGAGGTTACCAGAATAAGCTGGGCTTGTGTCTGTTAAAAAGAAACAATCAATGTGTTCCTGTGCACCTAATAAGAGTATTAGTGCACATTGTGGCTGCACGTCTGGTTGTTATTTTATTTATTATTATTATTAGTAGTAGTAGTAGTAGTAGTAGTAATAGGATCAGTAGCAGTAATAGTAGTAGTATTCCTCTTTCTGTTTCACCCTCTGGCTGTTCCATCTCTTTCTCTCTCCCACTGCAGTATTTCCATTCCGTTGCATTATATTACATCAGATGGCATTAGAGGCGTGACCCCAGGGTGCCATCATATAGAAATGGTCCCTTGCGGGTTTGTGGCCAGCCATAAACTGGGTGGCCTCAGTCATGTCCATCCCTGGGGGTATGAGCAGGAGTCACAGTTCTCCAGCTAATGTATGGCACTGATAGAGGGACTCCCCACTTCTCTTTTTAAAACAGTAAGTCATTAATAATCTCAGTCCACCCGGTCGCTCGTCCGATGGTAATGTTCTCCATTTCCATCATGCGTTTGAAGCACAAGGAGACATAAAATTGATCTGGCTCAAAGATACGCAGTTACCAATTATTTTCTCCTCAGAGAGAGAATGAAAAAAGAGGAAACTGGAGGAAAAAAAGCTCAAATGAATTAGAATATATGGGTTTTCTGCTGAATTAAAAAATGTAATGTGTGTGTGTGTGTGTGTGTGTGTGTGTGTGTGTGTGTGTTAGACAGGATCCGAGGGATGGTGTCAGTTAAAGACAGTAGCCTTTTGGCCAAAGTCCGAAATGATGCTAGCACCAGGACAACTTTCATCTGCAACTGTACTGCACTGTGATGCAGGTGAACCCTTTGAAAAGTATGCACATATCTGATTCAAGACTTCTATTCATGTAAACGGCAAGTGACCATGAAACACGAACAGGCGCCGCGCGCGAGCACATTTGATCAACCCGATTCATTTTCACATCAGCTGCGGTCTCTCATCAGGCACTGAAAAGCCGCCTCTGTGATGTTTTTCGGAAAGAACAATAGAACACTCCACTACCCAAGTCTAAGCCAGCAGCATCCTGTTTTATAGATAAAGCAGAACATACCCCTGCTCTCTCCGATATATATATGTGTATGTATATATATATATATATATATATATATAACCGGGTGTGTCACAGTGGGTTGGAATAGTATAATTGACTACCCAGGTCCCCAAGATGGGGAGCTCAAAAGCCTGGGCTAAAAGTTTTCTTTGGTCTATAATTTTAAGGCGCCCACAGAGACTGCATATGTACATATACACAAGCGTCAAGAAAATCCGGCCAAGCCCTTGCCAAATACGTAATTGTGTTCAGGCTTCTTTGACGTAATTGCAAAAAGGTCTAGTCTAAGCCATTAAGCTATTTTGGTCTATGAGACGATGGACGATGAGACCCAAGCGCTTTATCATGTCCTTGCACGCAACATTATATGTTGTAGAGTAAATTGCCAACCTGGCACCTAAATGTTCTTAGCGCCGCTGCATTTCTGGGTTGGATGCTAAAAAAAATTATGTTGACCCAAAGTCCCAAGTGAGATGGTATAGTAATGTTCCGGACTGGGAGAATAAACCCAGTTGAGTGGCACGTTAACCACTTTCAAAATGAAAGGGATCTAAATCAGCACTGGCGCGCATTAAGTGTTTTATCACTGAATAGCTGCAATTAAATAAATTGGGGAGTGAATATCTACTGCGGCAGAGCTGGCCGGCATTACACCAAGTCTACTTGTGGGGTGTCGTACGAATATGCGATTTACCAGGAAAAAAAAGAAAAAAATGTCGTTTAAAGCAGCTTGGCACGAGACACACGAGTATGGTAATAACAAGCACACGAGCAAAATAAATTATAACAACGTTCAGATGTGAGGCAAATTCAAACGTTAATCTTTTCTGTCACACGATTCGTACTCGGCTTGTTTTAGTCGAGAGGGATGCAGAAACGGGTAATGTATGTATGTATGTACGAATTCATAAAAGAGATTAACAAAGTGAACTGCAAGAGATTATTTAGGTTGCGTTCTGTCAGTAGAACGAGGGAGAGTAAATAGAAATTAGCCAAAGGTAAATTCCGCAGACATTATGAAGTATTTTTTCACAGAGTAGTCACTGTGTGGAATTGGTTGCCATTTCATGTAGTAGAGGCATAAAATAAACCGATACAGATACTCTAGGTAAACGGGGAGAACTAGGTACCCTTTAGTTGTTGGGAAATGGCGAGCATTTTTGGGATGAATGGCCTGTTCTCGTCGTTATGTTATACTATATTATGGTATGCAGGGTTAGGGTTTGTACCCTATGTATGGATTTACTTATATTACACACAGTTTACTCATCAGGTCATCGTATTTGAAATTCTGACTTAAACTTTGAATTTTGAATGTTTACGCAACCTACGCGAACACGGAATGCAAATCAACGTGCCTCACGAATTATTATTTGAACTTTAAATTTTGAAAACAATGAAAAACTTAAAATAGAAAAGGGATGTAAAGAGACGTTCTGTGGTTCTGTACTGAATAGCATTTTTCTTAGCCAGCGAAAGAGGAAAGGAAAACGCACTGGTGAGGGAGCGTGACACAGCGCGAGCGCTGGTGCGGTTCAGAACCATGGAGAGCTCTCCGCGAACGGTGAAGAGCCAAGCGAGACATTCAGGCGGGGGGAGGCGGGTTAATACCGGCGCTCATCCTTTTCTTCCTTGATGTGAGACTCTTCCTTTTGCATAATAAACTTCTACTTTCACAGTTTTTACCCACTCTGCCCCCTGTAGCAAGCTCACTCCTGGTATTCCTTCCCAAATTCCATCAGCACATGCTCTGTACTCTCCCACTGCACTTTCATGCCGATGTCCGAATGCTGCCCTGTCATGGGAGGGCTGGACAATGCAGAAAACGATTTACGCCTTCGTAACTGCTCGTGTCACATTTATTAACATCTGATTAACTGGCCCGAGGAGTCCATGCGGACTAAACTGTTGCTGCCACAAAGGCACCACTAAACACAGTACGGACGCCGGAATACACTGGCATATTACTGCAAATTGTATATCAATTAACATGTCATTTCATGAAGCCATCATTTAATTAATCGTTTTAAACTGAAAATTAATTAGTCAAACTGTTGCCTGTTTTGCTTTGCTCCATACACGCACTGGGATTAATAAGCAAAGTTATTTTTGTTAGCTATTAATTGAATTGCAATATCGCAAAGAGCGAACACTGTGCAATGTTTCGATGCCAAGAAAGAAGAACGTACGACCAGGAAAGCGCATTAAACGAAAAAGGGAGTGTTTCCAGTGGACGTGTTGGGTTTTAACCAACGTATGGAATTTTCAGTCCATAAACATTCTAGCATGCTGTGGAACAAATCCATTTAAAATCAATTTACTACCAATCCTCCGCTACGCTGTTATGTAAAATTCAACATTACTCACTCGCCAGTGTAAAGCTGGCCAGAGATGAATAAGTTAAATTATTACAGTTCTACAAACGTGTGCGTTAGTAACCCAATGTAAAAGAAAGGTCGAGTAGAAGGCATAGCAGTTTCACAATATAAAAGGCAGTCACACTGCGCCTTCTCATATTGCAAGTTAATTACTGCCACCTAGCGCTAAGAAACGTACACAAGCTGTGGATTTCTAATACTGGAGGTTGCCCGTCACAGCTCTTCCTTGCCAAATATAACAATTGAGCCATGTCGCCGTCGCCAACACCATCATCATAAACATCATTAGCAGTTATGGCAACACCTGTAGAAGTTGATTTAATGTCCAGTAATACTTCCACGGTTATATTCTATATTAGCTGCAAATAGTTATTCATATCCTATATTACTTTTTGCTATTAAAATATACATTTTGGGGTAGTAGATCAAGTTACAAGGTTGCAGGGCATACTGCCATGCTAACATATCAATAAGAGATTAGCCCTTGAAGGCCTTCATTAATAAATATGGTATAATGAGTTCTCAGTTGTTAAAAAAAAAAAAAACATTAACTCCTGTCCTACCTAACCACACTTCAACATATGCAGATATTACTTAAGATTCATTTTTGTCAACTTGGCACTTTCAGACACTGGCACTTTTACAGGCAATAATTGAGGAAAACGCAGTTGAAAGAATGCAGAGGAGTCTGGTTTCTAATAAAGCTTAAGTTGGTATTATATTGACAAGTATTCTGAGTGGAACATCCATACTGTGTTGTGTTGTGTTGTGCACGTGTGTATGTGCAGACTACTTACTTGGGAGGGGGTGGGGTGTTGTCTAGCAACAGGATTGTGCATAGTCAGTCTGAATATTGGTGATGTAGTTACGAGTTATGTCCACAGATGGTGCCAAACAGCCACATGCAAAAATATGTGGAATGAGTTTATTGTAACCCAAATAGCCTTCCGAAAGTCAATATTTCCTCAGAATACGAACGCACTGACTGTCTTTTGCATATTCTTCTAAGAATAAACTTTACTGTACAGAGGCAGGTTAGCTGTTAAATGCAGCAGGTTTGTCATGGCTCTTGATGAGGGCTGTCCAACCCTGTTCTTGGAAATCTACCATCCTGTAGGTTTTCACGTCAACCATAACAAAGTACCCACTATTTAACAGCTAGAGATCTCGTTGACCTGCTAATAAGCAGAATCCGGTGTGCCAAAATAGAACTGAAATGAAAACCATCAGGATAGTATATCTCCAGGAACAGGGTTTGGCAGTCTTGCTCGAGAGAAAATCTCAACGGTGCAGCAAAGTTCAAAACATTTTTATTCAGTTAACATTTAGACAAGCATATGTGAGGGTACTGGGTAACTTGCTGTTCATCTGCTGGTGTTTTTCTTTCCACAAATCTGACTGATTGGGTGGGTGAATACTACAGTTACTAGCAAAAATGAACTGGAACAAAACCAGCACTATGAACAGCGCCTGCGCAAACTGTTCGCGACGGTTAAATCCAGTCAGTTCATGCTGATAGATTACATTGGCAATCAAATGTGCGTCGGCCAGCCAATAAATACTGCGAGAAGAATTAATTAGTTCTTCTCCTCAGTTCAAGCGTAAAATTGCAAGAAGCATAACCAGCTGTAATAACTTGACAATGTGCAGAGTTCAGAATCATTGTTCGTTTATCCACTGTCAATCAGCAGCGTTGTTATTGACAGAATAAAATTGACGAACGCTGTATAATTAGACCTCATAACCAGAACGGCTTAGCGGACTTGACAAAAAAAAAAGATTCTATATTGTACGAACCATTAACCACGAATTGTTTTACTTTGTTGCGATCAGTGGTATTGGTTTTTTATTTCTCAGAAAAGGTTTTGATAATTACACAAAAAAACTCCAATCTAGCAACTGTAATGATTCGAAAGAGTTGAGACAACACTATGGGAAGTAGAATTGTGAATAATTGTAAATTTGTTGTAAATGTGGAAATAAAGATGTCCAATTTATACTAGTCTGCAAAAGGGCATCAACAATCCATTGCTCCGGAAGATTTATGTTGGTAGTTATGAGTCCGTATAATGAGAAAGTGTAGCTCTAATTACCTCATTAACTCACAGATCCAGTGCGTAATTACTATAATTAAATATATGTTGTGATTAAGTGGTGAAACCCTGTTCCAGAATGTTCTGTTTTCTACATCACAAATCATCTTATTTGTTTTAAGCGCACGGATAGATTCAGCCAAAAATGCAATGGTTCATTTTAATTATCTAGCTAATTGTACAGGTATGTATGTTATAGAATTAGGCTTGTTTCCTTAATTTAAAAAAATGACACTCAGGATAGGAATCTGACAGGGTCTGAATTACTCACTGGGTATAATTACAGCAGAAGTGACCCACTAATTTTGATCTAAAAGCCTGGTTTCATGGTGATTAAAAATTTGCAAAGAGGGACGTTACAATTACATTAAAATCCAAATCATTAAGATAACTGCAAAGCGTACGAATCCTCAGGTGCAATAGGTAATTATTCTGTATACTAACATTTTCTATTTGTATAACGGGTGCTCACTTACAGAGACCTGATCCAATGAATCCAACTCCACTGCAGGGCACACCATCATCACCTCTAACCTGATTCCCAAGCTGTCCAATAGGCCTTCCTTCTGCAATCCATCCACTTTTACCACGTTTCACTCTCTCTCTCTCTCTGCCTCCATCCATCACTCTGTCCCTGTCCTTCCTTCTCTTGCAGCTATTTTAATACGGACAGTCAGGTCAGCCCAAAAAACAACGACAGCCAAACAGCACACTTTAACTCAGAAAGTTTTACAGTCCAATAGGGACACAGTTTACTTTAAAACAATCTTATCTGTAAAGGGCCGGTGTGGGTGCAGGTTTTTTTTTTTCTTGCCGAGCACCATGACACCTGATTCTACTTGTCAAGGTCTTGATTGAAGACCATGATTAGTTAATTAGTTGAATCAGGTGTCGTAATGCTGGCCTGGAACAAACACCTGCACCCACACTGGCCCTTTCAGATAAGACTGGACAACCCTTCTCTAAAAGTACTCTGTACAGGGTTGATTTTTACACGGAGCAAGCTGGAGGAGCTGCAGCCTGTGACCTATTGGGAGACTGGAAGATTGGAGGATTTGGGGGTGACTCAGATTCCCAGCAGCTTCAGGCTTCAGCGCCGTCTGCCTGTGTGTCCGTGCTGATAACAGGAGTGATGCAGCAACAAGCAAATGTGCTCATCATGGTATTAACATAGCGGAAAGAGAGACATAGACAGAGGAATGGGAAGAGACAGGAACAGTGGAGTTTGTGTATGTGTGTGTGTGTGTGTGTGTGTGTGTGTGTGTGTGTGTGCGCGTGTATGTCAGGATCAAAGAACATCTCTCTTGCAAAGTTACAAACAAAGGTAGTGCGTCAGGCTCTGTGTACTTGACGGCTTTCAATAGACTCGGCTATGGGGTCGGCAGACGCGCTCTTTGATGTGATTTTTTGATGTGGAGCGCAGAATGAGAAAACAAGGCTAAATGAAAGAGCAGGTGGCAAAATGGCGAGATGGTGATGAACTCCCGTCAGCGGAACAGACTGGTCAAGCACGAGGAGAACAGATGGCGAGTGAGAGAAACTCTACAAGAGGAAGAGACTGGAGGAAGAGAAAAAGTGAAAGGCTGGTCGGTTGCAGAAACAGTAACTGAGCGATAGAGAAAGAGAGAGAAGTGTCATAGAGTCTCTAAATTGCTTAAAATGATAAAGAACGTAACTTGTATGGTGCCAATTGTTTACAAAGTTGTTAAGTTTTACTGACCCCTTTCTTGCTTTTCAAAGCATTCTATTCCATTTCTGCATGCATGCTACCCAATAACTTTTTCTGAAAAACAATAGGTCCTAGTTGCATATAACTTATGTTTATATTTGTATATACTTTGGCAATACTGCTCATTAAAGCACTGCTGAATAGAATTAAATCGGAAGAGAGAGTGTGTGTGCATGAGAGAGAGATGGAGAAAGAACAGGAAGTCTCTCGGAGAGTGGGAGTGGCCTGTGTGTTGTGTGCGCTGGGATTGGCTGCTGTACAGGCACACACAGGCAACAGGCGTGAGGCAGAGGGACTACCGAGGCAGAGACACACTGCACATGGCACAGCGCTTATTACACACTACTTATGAAAAACTGCATATTACACAGTCCTCTCAGAGTAAAATGTGCAGTGTTAATTCAGCTCCAACTGTGTTAATTCAACACTGCACAGACTGAGACAAAATGTTATCAGGTAGAGTTTGTGACACCATCAGAGTTGAATTAACACTGGACATTTTACTCTGTTTGAAACACTTCTTATTACAGAGTCCTTTTAAAACACCGCCCTGCGTGTGAGCACAAATCTTTAAGAACAGTCTTTGGCATAAAGGTCAGAGCCTCATGGCATCTGACAAACATTTCAGAGGCAGAGCATTGATCCTTAGCCTCAGCACTCCAGGGTCTTTAACTGAATGAGCTCTGCCCTTACTTTAGTGTGGCTACACTGACCTCAAACGCCTTCAGCTGTGTACCTGTGTGTGTGTGTGTGTGTGTGTGTGTGTATCTCTTTCTCTGATATTTAATTCCGATGGCGCCAACATTTTATTTCAGCTTCAGAAAAGTGCATTTTGTATGTTTCATAAGATCCTTTAGATAACTGAACAGGAGTAATATGTTGATGTATGTTCATTGCATCAAATTAGTGACACAGCATTGTCCTTCAATTCTTTACTCATAATCATACCCTTTATCTGTCATTTGTTGGGCTTTTGTGCTGTAATCCTTTTAATCAACCAGTCTGTCCTTGCCTTTTAACTATTCCTGTTTACTTTCTTGTTGTCAGCTAAGACGTGTAAATCGACTATCTAAGCAGCTCTTCCCACTATATGGGAGTTTTGTGTGCTCACTGTAAGTCGCTGGGGACAAGAGCATCCGCCAAATGACAGCAATGCAATGTAATAGGAAAAGGCTAATGCAAGGCACCAACTGCTCTGCAATACAGTCACCCCTTCGTCTCTCTGGAAGAAAATAAAACTTGCCGAAGTTATCTGGCTTGGCTAGATGTTCATTTAACAGTTCATACATATTGCGGGGTCTATTTTTGCATCACAGTCCTAAACATAGCATTCCCGTGTTTAGAAACCGGCCGTTTGTGCACCCGTTTACATTCCAGACATGAGTCTGATTCTCTGCTGTGGGCCAAATGGACAAATCTCCTCTTTTATCTATCTAATTGGTTTCCATGGTTTCCATTACCAGCGTTAGTGACCGGAGCAAGAAATAAACACTAGGAAATTAGGACTGATAGCATTTAATCTGCTGCAACAACTTTAGAAAGGTCATTTGTCAGGAAACTCCTCTTGGACCGTCACCATTTCCTTCCTAATTTCCATAATATAGTGAGAGCCTTCATTCCCGGCCAGTCCCTGACAAAAGGACTGAAACTATCCAATCTTACGACTTGATACAATGCAGAAGAGTGTATGATTTAGGCCATAACCAGCATAAAGTTAATCTCTGCAGGACAGAGGCAAGAAATTACACATGTCTGATTCACAGGTTTCACATGACAGCTTATTGGTCAAAGGTGATGGTTTGTATTTATTATATTGTCGTCTCTGGGTGGTTGGTACGTACAGTCACTGCTGTAGTTTCTTCTCCTTCCTCCTTCTTCCACTATCTCACAATTCCAGTTGTTCATCTTTTCTTTCTGACTCCCACCTGCCAAAGCCCACCCCCCACCAAAAAAAACAATTTTCTTCCTTCTCCCATCAATCACATCTATGTCTCTCTTTCTCCCACCTTCAGGGGGTCCTACTCTCTGGGGGTGGGAGGGGATCCAGAATACCTCACTCTGCCTGTTGGACACAGAGAACTTGGACGCAAATTCAAACCGCTGGCATCTAGGTTTATTCATAAAAAGAAGCATTGTAAAAATAAATAAAAAAACACTGTTATTCATCACAGCCTAATGGAGAAGTGGTAAAATGAGCTAGCTGTGATTGCAGTCATCACACGCACCTGTGGGAGAGCTGGAAGCAGAGGAGCGCGGGTCTTGCTCCCCTAAGGTTTCTTAAACGGACTGACTCGCTGCATAAAACAAATTGCTGCTGGCTTGATTGCCTTCGTTTTGGCTGGATTTCAATCCAAATTAGCATGAGGTATCAGACAAGGTGCAAAGTGAAATGATGATTTAAGAATAAGGTGCTGATTGGTTAAATGTCGGATCAGTTTGTCTGATCACATTTCTACTTTGCTGTGAGACATTTTTAAGGTGAGAGGCTGATGAAAAAGTATTGGTCACCGTCCCGATACTGCAGCCTTAAAGTACAGCTTGAACTCTTTCTCCAAGTCTTGCTTTGGCATCAGAAGCACTGCACTGCAGATCAGAGGTGGTTTGGGCCACACCCATATACCGTATAAAAAATATGGACCAAGTCACTGTGACATCACCCATTGGGCTTGGTGAAAAGTGTTTTGAAGCCCAGCAAGTGGAGTTTGTGAAAGCCACCATGTTGTACAAGTTGGAGCCAGAGACTGCACAGTAGGGGAACGGGGGACCCTTATATGGGCATGAAGTCCGGTCGTCCACTACATAAGCGCATGAGATACAGTGACTCGGCTGTGACGCAAACCGTCCCTGATTCGTCCACAAAATACTCCACTCTTGTCCAAATAACACAATAACTTAACAAACTGGCGCATGGGGAGACATTAGACAAAGAAAAACCACCTATTGAGACTAAATTTTCTTGTGGGAAAAAATGATTGACTCATGTATTTTGACCGTATTTTTACCATTGACTTACACGAGTGGCTGAAGCACTGGCGCTAGTGAACAACGTCTCTCAACAAGACCAGGAAGTGAGCCTCAGAAACCCAGCTCGGCCACTTGGCCACATCACTCCACACAAACTTCTGAAGCCTGGATAATCAGTAACACTTCATGCTACAGGGGCCAAATGTGCTCTGTAAGAGTTGATTTAACACTGAACATTTTACTGTGTACCCATTGGAGTTTCTTGGCAGCCATGCTTATCTGGAATTCTGCTGGGATTGGTGAAGGCTGACATTTCCCCTAGACCTCTGTTGCTCTGCCTGAGGGAGCGAGGAGGACCAAACAACGTTGGTGGACCGGCGGTTAGAGCCGTTCACGGTGTCCCTGGCATCTCTACCGGCATCTGTCGGGCCATAGCCTGCCAATTTGTTTCGCAAAGGCCTCACTGCTGTTTGGCCTGTGAACAGTCACAGCGCCCCCTGCTGACACAGTGGAAGGCGGAACACACAACTCCAAGTCAGCCTTTCACCAGACATTGGCTTCAGACTCAGAGTGACTGGTTAAGTCTACCAAAGCTCTTACTGACACAACACTAATGGTTGAATATGAGACCCCGTGGACTTATCTCTGTCCCTCTCTCCCAAAGGAGAAGATTCCTTTAGCCAATACCTCCATAACTATGATTTCACAGTCCTAGGAGATATCTATAATGAATAGGAGTGGAGACAAATGCCAGTTTGTCCTGACTGACAGAGAGAGAACGCTGAAACAATACCAGGTTTGATACGGATCGGAAAAACGACACCTAGCGCTTCCCCTCTTCCATACCCTGCCCTACCGAAAACTCTGCCTGGGCTTTCCTCACTCAAACAAACCCTGTTCAGCCACAGATGCAAGGCTAAGTTGCCGTTTACGCGAACAGTTTTTACGGAAAGCTCTTGGACTTGAACAGTGTCTAGTAGCATTTGGAAGGGATTGATTTGTAATTCTTTGATCACACAGTTGAACTATTTCTCCATTTGTACTACTCCATTCTGGAACATGTAACGCACAGAAACTGAAGGTAAGATTCCTCTGAAAATGCCAGCTTCTGAGTTCACAAACCACAGGAAGAATACAGGGTGTGAATTGATTCATCTAGATGGGAAAGGTACGATACTATGTGCAGCTGCATTTTTCATTTTTAGCAGACAATCTTATCCAGAGTGTCTGCACTGCATGACAAGGCAAGCACACAAGTGTTTGTACGTCTGTCTGTCGGTTTGCCTGCCTGCCAGCCTGTCTGGCTGCATGTCTGTCTGTCTGTCTGTCTGCCTGCCTGCCTGCCTGTCTGTCGGCATGTCTGTCTGGCTGTCTGGCTGCCACCGTGGCCTGCCCTGCAAATGAAAATCAAGCCGTTACTTTCATACATTTAATTTGTTTAATTGTTTTGTTTTTTTTTTGTTTTTTTTTTAACCTAGAAGCAGAAATTTGTGTTGTTTGACTCTGTCAGAATTTTATGTTGTGAGAGCAACCATGTGTGGGCTGACCAATCCGGCAGGTCTCAGAAGGCAATAACTGATGGCTATATTCTTGTGAAGACAGCCACATTAATGAAGTGTTGATTGCCTGCACACACACACAGTGCCAGCATCTTAAGAGAGCTGTTAGCCAGACAGTCAGACCCCAGCTTCACTTCTTTGTAGAACAGAGAAATAAATAGACATCTAGATTACTTTGTCTTGTTTTTACCTGTTTTTTCAAAAGATAAATGGATAGCCAGTCATACAGTATAACAGAAAATACACAATTACAAAAATGTTCACCTGGGTCAGGTCACTTTGCAACGATTTGGAATGTTTTCAGTTAGTACTTGAAGTACTTTATGCAAGGCAACAGAATTTCCACATTCACATCAGTGTGTGTGTGTGTGTGTGTGCGTGTGCATGCGCACGAGTATATACATATTTTTTCAGAGAATTTTTTTTTTTAAGGCCTCAAATATATTTTTTAGCATTTGTACTATGGAATTCACAGTCTTGACTTAGTTTTTCCACAATTTTAAATGAGTAATCACGTTTTCAAAAGTTCCTATGGCTTCAATTACGTTTTAGGGCTCAACTTAGGGTTAGGGTTATGAAAATGATAACTCTGAGGGCCGAGGCAAGTTTACGGCTGTGTTCAGCAGGTTAAAGAAAGGTTAGGACATTGGTTCTTTTTTTGATTTTGGACGAGCCAAAAATTTTGTATATACTAGTATAGGTACCTATGACCATAACAAGATATGGAATGTGAGTGAGTGTGCATGTGCGTGTTTGTAAGTTGGTGAGTGTGTGCGTGTTTGTATGTGTGTGTGTGTGCGTATTGGAGTTCGCTCACTTCACCACTTTGTTCATTGTGTTCCTCCAGGAGATTAAATGTTTTGCAGAAGACGTGCGGCAGCAAATGCACGGTTTCAGAAAAATAATGGTGCTCTGGGGACCGGGGGAGTGTGATGTGCTTCACAGACCCTCCTCTTCCATTGAGTGGCATCACTGCAGAGCATTCAGAGGCACAATCAAAACCAGAGGATCCGGGCCTCTAAAAACGCCACGCATAGATGGCAGTGCATGGCAAGGCTATAGTCAACATTTCCCAAGAGAAAAATGAGAAGCAGTTTAACCCTTTACCTGAGGAGAACGTAACAGGGATTGTATCTCGCTGATGCTATGATGTGCCCTGACCAACCCCCTCAAAATCTGTTTCAACCTAGCCATCTGGCCAATGACTTAATATTCTCCCCCTTTTTACCTCAGCTAAAGTTGAAATTAAAAATTATAATCCACCTCTCCTTTATATTGCAACTTGAAGCAGGCAATTTAGCACAACATTGGAACTTATTTGACTGTAGATTAGCCTTTCTCTAGTTTGTGTGTTGTTTACTTGTCATGTTACATTTAGTTGTTTGTATCTTGGCTTGGCTGAAATCATCCGGCAAATGACTAAATTGTAAAGTGCAAATCATAACGTATGGAGAGCCTCTTTCTGCAAAATGGCTGCCATTCATCACATAGGTGCATGCTACCCATCAGTGGAGGTTGAGAGATAACTGCTCACTTCATAATAAAGTACTCTGAGATTATTAAAGGTATGATATGAATGCAATCCAATATTATTATGTTTAATGAGGAAAAATGGTTCCCTACCAATTGCTGGTTTTACGTTTGCTCCTTGTCACCCTCATTGCGTTACGGCCTAAGTGCTTTCCCAGCTTCAAATCTTCACAGCATTGCTTGCATTGAGAGAAGACCCTTTTCTTTCATAGATAAATTGTAATAAATTAATAAGTCTTGGAATAAGAACTTAATAGAAATACAAATTGTTATCCAAAATAATGATCAAAATACCCTGTCCCTCAGGGAGGATCAGTGTAGATAGGGATCATTTCCGTGCACTCAGATTAGACCCAAATTAATAATTAGGACGGCACGATAAGGAAGAATAGGGAGGTTATGATGAGGCCATCGCTGTCATGACCTGAACTCAACCTAAACTAAAATTTTTATTTTTTATGCACGGGTGCCGCGAAGCAACATTGAACTGCCATTGTACTATATGATGAGCATGTGACAAATGAAGCTTTGAATGAGATAGCTTTACAAACAGAACCAAACTTCAAAGCCACTGTAGATTAAATGTTTATTCCACTCAGTTGTAGATTGGAAAATGACAATGTTCCACATCTTCTGTTATATACACAGTGTATAATCAATCTCACATGTAATGATTCCTTCAATGATATATGTATCATTTCTTGTCTGGTTTAGCTCTTATGCCCTGACCAGGACCTTTGCCACGGGTATGATGTCCCTAGGCCACTGGGATCTCAGCCGCAATGCCAGCCCTGCCCTGCCCCCTGGCACCGCGGCATCACCATAGTAACGGCGAGTGCAGTTTCTTGTTGGCTCGTGAGTCAGAGAGCAAGCAGCAGGACTGGCGAAGCCAGTTCAACATTGTCATCAACACCCCCATGACACCACAGTAATACTGCAGTAAGATCTGCAGAGTGTGTGCGCGGGCACGCCTGTATATGTGGGTTCGCATGTATGTGTGTGTATAAGAGTGAATGTGTGTGCTTTTTGAGTCTGTGTGTGTGAATTCATGCGTGCATGTGTTTGCATGTGTGCGTCTTTGTGTCTCATTTAAACAGTCATCAAGACAAGGAATTATTGTATTAATAAAAAGTGCTCAGTATGTAATACAAATTTCTTGACACACATTTCTGGTGGCTTCAGTATAAAATACAGCTTACTGAATGTCAGATATGTCATTCAAGATGTGACTGAGTGACGTATAATCACATATGGCTACAGGATTGACACAGGACCTGTCAGGAAATCAGCCACAACTTTATTCAGTGTGATGTTCGTTACTGACGTCAATCAAGTTTTTACACTTTTGCGTTTCCTGCTGGTCTTCAGAACCGAGGATAAACATGACCACATTTGTTGCAGTCAGCTCTTGATTAAATGCGTTTCATCCCTCACTCTTAGCGTCGGTTTTCAGATAAGTTAAAGATTTCTCTTTAATTCAACAGTCTATGAATAAAAATTTACTTTGTTGCAGCCGCACTGTAAAAGCGTAAAAAAGGAGCATGAGACCTCCGAATCGCTGGGAGGAGTCAAGATTTCATAGCACGAATCAGAATCGGGGGCGGTAAATTCAGAACTGGGGCACCGGTTGTCTGTGTCCGACATCCCAGGTACATTGATGCGGAAAATGACTATTGGAACATTTCGTGTGAAGCCACACATTCTCCGACAAGAAGCGACTTCGTAATCGGCTCCATTTATTTCAATGGAAACCGATTTTTTTGCGTCCGCAAGGCAAGGTTGGCTAGCTGGCGATGTGAGGCAAGTGGGCGAAACTACCGGAGAAAACAGGGAACATGGTGCCAAAACTAATTAGATCAAATATCCGACATGTAAACTGTCTTCTATTTAAAATTTTATATCCCAATCCCAGATAGTTCTGTTAGGAGTACGTGTTCATTATTTCTTTGTATGTTTAAATGCATATACGAGGTATATGCATTTAAAGCACACGGTTTTAAAAATAGAAAACACGCCCACAAACTGCTGATTGCGGGAGGGGAGAGCGATGCCTGATTGTCCGAGGATGCGTGGCTTTATACTTAGCCTCACTGACCTAGCTATACAGAGATCACTTGTAACATCATACTGCAACAACAACAACAACGAAAAAAAATGAATACTCATCCTGTTTCATGCACGCAAACCTAACCACACACTGCTTACCGAGTGGCCTACAGGTACAACTTCGTGGAAGCACATAGCTGGAATGTCAACTAAAAGTAATAAGACTTGAATTGTATTAGCCAAGATGTTTAAGTACACCTACAGGTAGATTGCTTTAACGCTCATAACACAAGCAAAAGGTTTCAGAAAACGGAATCCATAGTTCTTACCATTAGACTGGAGTGTAGACTTGTTTGTTTGTCCTGCTGACATTTTTGCTGTTGACTTGACTGCTGTTTGAATTAACTGGGTAGGGGACAGATACTGCTTTTGAGTTCAAATACGTAATACTTCTATGTCTGATAATGAAGCAAATGTCAGGAAAAGCCTAAAGCAAGAGGTGCCCAATACGTCGATCGCCATTTTTACGAAATGCGTCTAATTCTTCCTGTTTTCAGACAGGTAGGCCTACGCTGACAGAGAGGTACGCTTGATTGACGTTAAATGTGGCCAATATGCTGCTGTTAAGAACTTTGTCACATTAAGCGTGTCCATTCATTCGTGGCATGGTCACTTAAATGTCCAATATTACGTGATAGCAACACGATAACCCCAGATCAAACAGGAAATCAGTCTGGACCGCAGACCTCAGACCAAGCTTTTGTCCACGCCATTACCTTTTCCTCGTTGTTTTATTAGCACCTCTTGCTTTTAGCCTTCCTTTCCTCTCTTGGAATGAAAGAACTGCAGAAAATATCTCTCAAATCTGAATGTGCCACGGGTACTGTCTAAGTTCATAGTGCGTACAATAAAAAAGCAATGGTCTATGAAGACAGTAACGCGTAAAAAAGCAGTACCGTGTGTTCTGCTGTAGATCAGTTGCAGGAGTTACCACCGGCTTTTCTGCATATGATATAATTCGATGGACAAATATGGTAATTTATAATGAATGATTTACTGCTGACTTTCAGCACAAAAACCAACTGCTGCAATCCCTCGGTCAGACGTATGTGAAGTTTAGTATTGAATTTTATCTTTGGCCAAGGGTGCCCCCTAGTGGACCATTTGTGATTTTAGAAATCTTCGTACCATCACAAATCTTTCATACCACTAGATTACAATCCAGATTTTCATACTCAGTCCGAACAATCTTTTACATTTTCATGTTTTATATTTACTTTCACATGAAGTGATGATACACTTAAAATTTTGTTAAAGGAACAATTTGAGATTTTGAAATAAAAAAAGAAAGGCTACGTTTCTCCCTTCTGGATCTGCTCTCTGCTCTCTGTCTCTCGCTCTCGGTACTGAGAGAGAAAGACAGTTTAGCACGAAATCTTCAGCCCATCTACTCTAACAAAGAACTAGGCTCTGCCACTCTCTGAGACACTGTCCCCGCCATCTCTGCTCAGACTAGTCACACCCTGAGCATACACGCGCAAATGCTGAATCAGACATGCTGAACACACACACACACGCACGCACACAGTTCTGTTCTCTTCTTACAGAGGCTGCAGGCATAGATATAGTGTGACTCAGTTTAGCAGAGCTAAATGAACAAGAATGACCCGCAGGTTCCCATATAATCATCTTCATCTGGTTTAAGCATGGCAACGTGCCTGTAGATTGGCACATTACCATTTGCAGCAAATTCATTCTTATTTGTTTATTTGACGTAGTGTGCATTCAAACTCCTTCAACCTGGGCTACAGTGTCACATGATATGTCTCCTTAAACAGGACCGAGAGGCTAGCTGAGATGATGCTGTTGGCGGTGAAACGTCTCAGATAACTATCTCCCCTGGTAAGCAAGGACCCTGGAAATTGCATTCATACTAAATACTGACCTCTAGTGGGAGACAAAGGTAACACTGACAGAGAACAGCACATTCCTCAGCAGGGTCCTGTAAGGTTGTTCTGTGATGTCATAAAGAATGCACATCCTGCCATGCCAGCAGTTAGCTTCAGAACATTCTAACAGCCAAATGGTTTGATCTGCAGTCACGTTTTTTCCTTTTAATTAATTTTTTTATCGGTTGTCTTGTGAGTCAATGCTTATGTATTCTATGTTTCCTCCTGGCTGGATCTCCTTAGTGGAGATAATAATCTCAATGGGATTTTATTGGTAAAAGAAAATAAACTAAGGGCTACTCAACTCCAGGTCCTGCAGGCCACAGTGTTTGTTCCAATCATGCACTACATCATCTGATTTCACCAATGAGCTTACTTCCTGAACTAAGCCGGTAAACCTAGAGTCAAGTATCACTACAGTAGTGTGTACTTCCATTTATGGAACTTCAGACTTAAAGGGGGTGATGTCAGGATGTACATGTGGCACAGAGACACAGGGAAGTGAGTCTTATCAAGCCTATAGACATGATAGATTTTCAGATTAACCTAACAACTGTATGTACATGCATGTACTGGTCACCCAGAAGGCATGTCAGTCCTACAGATGTATTAGCCAGCTTAACTGTATGTCTTTAACTGTGGAAAGCACCTGCTGTGTCCAACTGCATGTTTGCACTTCAGCAGTATCCAAATAATCAAAGCTGCAGATCTGTGAGGTAGACATGCACACAGGCCGGTGCCCCAGAAGTGGTTTGCAAATGTGTCTTTATTTAGAAAGCATAGTAATAAACATGGAATGACTCCCACAAGCTCAGAAAAGCCACCTCGCTAGGAGACGGCCATCATGAGAACCCACCATAAACGTGCACAATGCTGTCTGCCCCCGGACCCCCCCCCCCCATAACTATTTTGTTTCCTCATGCTCCCATTATAATTGACAGCTGTTCTGTGTACTTTTGCTGTAATTATTTGTGTCCCTCCTAAAAATATGCCTTCTTTACCCAGCTTAACTCAAAGCGAATAAGGAAAGGATTCTCTCACCAGTGTAATTCACTGCTAGGGACGAACGATTAGACAAAACACAGACCTAAACTTGTACTCAGAAGGCTGGCATTTTTTCCCCCGATAAAAGCACACAGGTTAATATGGCAGACAGTGGGCGGTCAGAGGGAGGACGGGCAGCCTATAAGCAGCCGGACGAGAAAGCAGAACTGCCCAATCGGTAGCCAGACTGGGACCGGCTCCGCCCTCCTGGAGCGGTCTATTTGATCTCAATGGCTTGGATCCTGGTGTCCCCTTCGAACTTCATGTGCCTGTACTTGACGTCGCCCAAGCGGTTGGGGAAGCGGACCACTGAGCCATCGGGCAGAGACACCTGGAACTCCTGCGCGTTAAAGGTGATTATTACCTGTGGGGGGGACAAAGCAGAGGCAGGAAATGACATAAGTGGACACCCTTGCATGCCATCTGGCCTCCAAGGATACAACACTATAATGAGGAGGACGTTGAAAAAGCCTACACTTCCGATCGCCAATGAGACTATTCGGGTTCTGTTATCCGAACAGTGGAAGTCTTGGTCTAGTTCTTCTCTACGATCACAGAATGTTTATTGTTTAGAAATTAAAAGCTGGATTCATTTCATAGAGAGCTAAATATTTAATAATGTCACCCCGTCGCTCGAAGAACACAAAACGAGACACTGACTTCATTGTCCTGGTAAGTTACCGCACAAAATTTCTGTAGTCAGAGTTGAAGTTTGAGTCTTAAAAAAGGGAATAGATTTATTTGTTAGAAGCCTGTGTAACCAGTGTCGGAGATGCAACAAAAGTTCTCACATTGGACAAGTTTGGGTACCCACCATTGGAAGCTGCTAGTGAGCTAGATAAAGGTAATGAGACCTTTGAGAAATTGAGTGGTACAGGGTGGGGATACAGAGTTCGCTGGAAATCCCCATAAAGCTCTAATGACTGAATAATTAAAGCACTCTGTGAGCTGGTGGATGTGCCTGGGTCTAGGCATCAATTGCCCACAAAAGGATGGCAGAATAGTGTAGAGATTGAACTTGACAAGGTATTTAAGATACTGTGGTTGCAACTTGGAGGTTGCAACCACAGGCAGGGCACAGCAACAGTCCCCTTAGGTAAAGTACTCACCCTGAATAGTTTGACAGCTTGATAACATAAAAAAATACAATCTTTGCTACTTAAACCTTTATGGAAAAAACATGCCTATCCTGAAGCTGTGTGTGTGTGTGTGTGTGTAAATGCCTCTATGCTCTGGAGAAGTATGCCTGCCAAGCAGCCACCGATGGCAGGAAGTGGCTCACCTTGAACTCCTTCCCCAGTTGGAAGGGGAAACTGCTGTCCCTCACTTCCTCGCACCACTTCCCTCCCTGGTACGAGTTGCAAACGATAGTGCGCTGGTCGCCGTGGGCATCGAAGCGAGGGTTCACATGCAGGGCGATGTCCTGCTCGTGCCCTATGTTGATTGCGAAACTGCGAGAGAGAGAGAGTGAGTGACACAAAGGAGCGTTTGAGGAAGCTGAGCTCGTGACCGCAAACCCACCCCCCCCCCCCCCACCCCCCACCCCCCTTGGCAACACTGCCATTACTTCAGCAAGCAAAGTTTGTAGCTCTGATATGCTTCAGTAAATGGACAGCATGTCAAATATGAATTCTCGGGAACAGAAAACTTCTATTTTCCACTTAGTAATGGTTTTATCATTTGGAGGTTTGAACTTAATCTTTTATTAGTTGTTCAGTTGTAAAATTCTGATAGAACAAAGAGTCTGATGGAGCTTTCAATTTGTGTTAAAAAACCAAATACATTTTTTAAAATGGAGATATAAGGTTACTGAATGACGCAAGGTAGAACCTTACTTGGTAGCGTTAGGGTTGACCATGCCTGTGATGGTCATGGTTTGCCCTGCCTTGAAGGACATGTTCTTTATCACAACAGCCTGTAAAAAGGAAAGACAGCAGGGTTATCATCTCCAGCCGTTTCTATAACAACCTCCTCCGCCTGCACGAGGTCCCGGCTGCTGCAGCCAGTACATCTCTCCTCTTCATCACAGAGCCCTGTGCGCCATGGACCTCTCTCACTTCATTACGTTCAGGTCGCTGTTCTGTCAGCAGTGTTCTGGGCCTTTTTTTTTTTAGACGTGTCTTTGTATCTAAATAAATCCCACATAAGCTGAAACAGGGAGAAGCTCTACTTTTGCTATTTTTAACTCCTCCATCATCATCAACTTTTTGCAACATCATCGCCATAGCCATAGTTACCATGGTAATCTTCATATCAGGGTGACAATTTGAATTAAATATTAATTTAAATATTTATAAATTGTACTGTAGGTTTAATCAGTGAAATAAAATGTCCTATGTTTACAGACTGGGACACAAAAAAGTTTGTTTTTTGGTTTTTTTTCAACCAACACCGGTAATGATTAAGAATTATGACTGGGACATCTTTCCACATTACAGAAAATTCTCCACTGTGTGCATAAGAGGTTCCACAGTTAAACTCTAAAGCTTAGGCCATAGCCCTGACCAAATCCATCCACTGAGCTGTTCCCCTGGTAAGTCAGTGGTGAACACGCCCACCCTCATTTTGTATTAAAGAAAAAAAGTTTTTCTTTATTCAAACAGGGAGATGCTGTGGCGAGGATCGAAACCCATCCTGCATGCAGGATTTGTATACGGCCCAAGCGTCTGTCACTCTGCGGGCCGTGCCACACTGTCTCCCCATGCCTTTTCCTCTGCTCGTATCCAACCTGTCTAATATGCTGCACATGAAAGGCCGGTACAAATCTGGTCAATTCATCTTTTTGGGGAGGCCTGGGTGGGCAAGGGTAGGGGGGTAGGTTCAGCAGCATCTTGGGGTGTGGGTGGCAGTTATAAACTCTGGGTCCGTCGTCAACGATACCAAGCAAGCTCTGATCTTTGAACAGAAACATCTGTTTCCAATCTTTTTTTTCCTCCCTGTATTTGGAAACTTATGGACTACACTTTTTCAAAATGTGGTGGGCGGCGTGGCCTTTTTCCTGATTATTATAGGACTAAAAAAGATTTCCTCTCAAAATTATGGGTCGGAAAAGCTGAACTAAGAGTTAAAAATCAGATTTTCCAGAGAGCAAAGCACCTGGAGCACAGCCCAGCCTGGGCTGGAGGAGGGAGACCAGCACCAAGCTCAGAAAGACCCAATTTCCACACTGCACATGTGGCAGAGCCGCCACAGAACCGGCTCCTACTCCCATCAAGTCATTACCATTATGAAACCACAATAAACACATCTACAATGAGTACATCAAACAGTTTCTCTGTGAGACAAATAACCGTAGTTTGTGTGTGTGTGTGTGTGTGTGTGCGCGCGCATGGTCTCAGTGCAGTATGTGTGTGTGTGTGTGTATTGGACATATAGCATGAAGTATCCACGTAATACATGCAATTTATTAGAACCTAGGCATTTACCAGTTAGGAGGTAAATACCGATTCTATGCTCAGGTGTGCATCTGAAGACAGGTAAACTGCAATTGGAGAGGCAGACACTGCATCTGCCACATACTGGGCTGGTAGGGCATACCCAAAGACTTTAAGGCGAAAGGGTAAAGACACAAGATCTCGAGCCTTTCAGGGCCTCTCCACTCTAAAATAGATTTGGCAGACATGAGACTCAGAAGAAATCTGGCAGAGGAGGGGGGAGATAGGGTAACGCTGGTGCATTCTTTCCATGTGAGTCTCCCAGCCCTACTGTAAACTCGCTGCACCGACACGGGGCGTGGCTTTGGCCCGCCGCCGCCGCCGACTGTATGTCCCGGCGAAGTGATAAATACTGCAGCTCTGTCCGGGGCTGATGAGGAACAGCTGGGGTCCGCAGCTTTGGTGAAAAAAAGATAATGGACCGGCGAGCGATTCACTTCTGTGTTCGAACGGTGCAAGGAGTAGCTTCCTTCTGCCGTGGCTGCAGAAGACTGTACATGGTAGAGTTTGAGAACTCATGCGTAGGAATGTTGGACAATGGCCAATGGCGCGCTTACCACTACACCCCACCCCCCCCCCCACACACACACCCACCCCCACCCCCACAAACTTTTTTTGAAACCCAGATATAACTTCAGCTCTGGGTCCAAGGTTCACACTTCGACACACTTGGACCCTTTTCCCACATTGGCTGTATTGGCACCGTGTTTTTGGTGATTTCTAGGGCTGAAACATAGCTTCCAAATCTAAACTGGACCACAGCCAGCTTGGTCCAGTTTAGATGGCACTGTCCCAATTTACGGTGTGTGAAATATCATTAACGTTTTGTTTGAGAGCAAAATTAAGGCCAATGTATTCTTTATTTTTTCTCCAATCCAAAATTTAGGTTAAATTTTCAGTAAGGCAGACCCTAAAATGAAAGAAAGATGTGGGCGGGAAAAAAATACTAGCTCAAATATGTTGCTCATACTCTGGAACAAAGTGCAACAGTTAGATTGAAAACAGAAGGGTCCAACCAGATTTGGACACCCTCTGAATTGGCGGGTAAAGTCGACTCTGTCATCGCCCACAAGTGACCGTTGCCTCCAGATCAGTGAGTGAGGAGGTGTTAATTAAACCCTGGAATGCCGTGAGGGAGAGGTGTGGAGGCCGTGCCCCGCCCTGTTCAGCCAGTGACACTGCAGCGATGTACAGCGATTCCTGATAACACATCCCTTCATTCCTCCAGCTGAAGAAACACCACAGAAATAAAAACGTAAAGAAACCCTGGCTTTTTGAGTCACAGAAGCGTGTGCTAAATCAGATAAGCTCACAATGAGCTCAGATATTTATGCAATCATAAAAGGTT
Source organism: Anguilla rostrata (assembly GCF_018555375.3). NCBI lineage: Eukaryota > Metazoa > Chordata > Actinopteri > Anguilliformes > Anguillidae > Anguilla > Anguilla rostrata. The sequence goes on from NC_057949.1 coordinate 20,025,967, forward strand.
TTCCTAGGAGTGAGCACGTCACAGCTTCACTGAAATTCTGCGTTTAAACTTTGAGTAAGACAGCTCTTTCTTGCTGCTTGAGTGCAAACCTAGTTTAACTCATTTAAAGTTGATTCGAAACATACAGGCAAGCTACTGTACGACAAAGGGGGCTGGTCAGCCCAAAACTGACAGAAGCACACAATGTACAAAACCAAGCCAAATGTGCACAAAACAAGAAACCTAGCAGAGGTTGTTATGTTGTATGTCTCTGCAATTATGCCGAGTTTAAAGGTTTTTACTTAACAATTGATTGTTTCTGCAGTACTGCTGTACCAAAAGTGACATGCCTGGACCACGCCCTAATCTGCCACATGTTCAGCTTCACACAAGTCAGCGTGTAACCAGCATTGGTGGGCTGTGATTCCGGATTGGTGCCCGCTTTTTCGATCTCAGGAGGGAACAAAGAAAAGGAAAGAAATGGGGGGAGAAGATAACTTTTTTCCAAGTTTGACTCCAGCCTAAAAAATCCAGATTCTCAAGTCTGAATACCCGAATCACTACTGTTATCGTCGGCTTAATCCCATCTGAGTAATCTCATTTTTCAAGAGGGACCTGGGATGGGTCAGACAGCCAATGTTTTTACATCCTGTCCACACAGACTAACTCACTTTGCCCATAATACAATTTGCTGTGCTCCACATCAGCTTTCAAATAGCTGTGTTTGTAGCCATGACTAATACACAAAACAGCAATACAAAGCTCTTATTCAGAACAGAATTTTCAGGGCATTAAAGAGAGACCTCTACCTAAAAAGGATTCTCTAATCATGGTTTGAACAATAACTAAGGTTGTGAAGGAGCAAAAATAGAATAGTTCTACAAAGTGCATTAAATCTGAAATTTCCACAATGTTTTGTTGTCTCAATACTTCATAAAAAATGTAGGTTTTATGGTATCTATAAAAGTTGGATCTTCATATATTAAAATGAAAAAAACTGAATTGATTAAAAAGCACAATCTTCATTAAAAAGTGAATGCATGGTCACACTTGGAAAGGTTTTTGTCCATGTAGTGTCCAAAAACCTTCCTTTCTGATATATTGATTCATGGACTAATTACAATGCAGTCTCCAGATATGGTGTGCTTAATACGATTGGATAAACGAGGACAGGTTATCCTTCAAATGTATTAAAATGAATTGGTTTCGTTTTAGGCGAGTCACAGGGCGTGACACAGCTCATCTCATAGCAAAGCGCGCAAATGAGCACACCCAGTAGTGGATGCAGACAGAAAATCGATAAAAAGATTTTTAAAAATTAAAAATCGAATAAGTCACGATTCCAATATCTACGCGGTATCAAATCTAAAATGCAATATGATTCAGTCACTTCTAAGCGATGGCGCATGGACAAGGTATACTTCAATTCATGTTTCGTTGTTAGATTTTACCCTTCTTTCCAACGACCGGTTCTGGCAGCAACAACTGTAATCAGAGAAAAGTAAGCACTACACAATCAAATGCGGTTAATACACAGTACAGTCCACTTACCGTCATTTTGGCGTCTAGAAGCGTGCGAACGCAGCAAGCAGAATGATCCACTTCGTGGTTCTTCTTATAAAGTAAAGATTATAGGGGGACGGGCACAATTTGTGACGCGACTAGCCAGTAAGATCCCCGTTATTCAGTTCTGACCAATCAGTATAAAATGAAATGTTATCTCCGTTATTTCACTAAAATATCACAGCAAGCCCTTTCTACTTAGTAATCAGATTAATGCTTTTATCGATTAAGTAATTAAATGCATGAATGCCACAATATCACAATGAATTGGAAAAACTCCCTGCATAGCCTATAGTATGGAGACGAAGTTAAAAATAGGTACGAAGTTGCCACGGTGACCACACAATATTTTGTTCAATTGGTTTACGCGTAAATTCAACATCCTCTAAAATTCTTCGGAACTGACTAAACTGTTCGGTGTTTAAAAATACCATAACTATAATTGTTTTCATATATGCTACTCGCATCTTTTACTACAGTCTTAGGAATTAGAAGGCCTTCGTCTGTGGCACAATTCATGGGCCGCACAAACGCATTTAATTTTACTTCAGCTTATTATTGTCCAAGGCGAATTTAAATATCCTTATTCTGTCCATCATACATTTTAATACTATTTACAAATGTAATAAATCAAATTATGTGCTGGAAATATGTGAAGCCATCATCTAATTTAATGTTCATGTTAGAAAGTTCCAACAAATTGCATTACGACAACGTAGATAAGTAAATTAAGTATTCTTACCATTTGTTCGTGGCCGGATATGTTTATGCGCACTATAAAACTATTAATAACAAGGAAAGGCAGCTATGTCAGTACCATGACTTGGTACAGGTGTGCACCATACTTTTTTGAAAATGAATCTTCGTGCAGGGGCCAAATGTAGATGGGTTTCTCTGGGGAGGCACACAGTTGGCCAAGGCATTGCCAAGGGAAGGCATGTTTCAGTTGACAGCACATCCTCATCTCGCCTTTGTGGTCGATTTCTGTGGTCTGCCTGCGCAAGCTGCCATGTGGTCTTCCGGCGTGAAGACTGCACAGCTCTGCCGGACTGCGGAGTGAAGAACAGAGCAGACTTAGCGACACGCGTTCTAAAGGACGAGCTCTGCACACCAACTCATCCTCTCTTCTTTTTATTTTATTTCACCTTTACCTCCTGAGCTATGTCGAAATAAGACTGATTGTCTGGCAGTCGGAGGGTTGCCGGTTCAAACCCCGCCCTGGGCGTGTCGAAGTGTCCTTGAGCAAGACACCTAACCCCTAACTGCTCTGGCGAATGAGAGGCATCAATTGTAAAGCGCTTTGGATAAAAGCGCTATATAAATGCAGTCCATTTACCATTTCACCAGGCAAGTCATTAAGAACAAATTCTTATTTACAATGGCGGCCTGGCAAGCAACAAATGTCATTATGTTCTTCATGTGTAGGGCACTGCATTCTGGGATTTCCATTCTTGCTGGAAGCCTACACTTTATAACCTCAGCAGTAGGGAGGGAAAACAAGAGAGCAAGGGAATACAATTGCTTCCTCCCTTTTCATTAAACAAATGTCACTTGGTGTGGCTGCCATATTTCATCCTGGCATCTTGGGGATTCTTCCCTATGAGCAAGGGAAGGGAACATCAGGAAGAAAGCTTAAAACTCAGATCCGAACGCAGCCCAACAGTCAGATTAGACAGTGTTCGGTGGCTGGCATATCACTACAGCGCCCCCTACCTCCAGATGTCTGGATTACATCATGTGAGACCCAATATTTAGAAAAGAGGATGAGAAAGCAGAAGGCAAGCAGGTGCCAGTTGTCCATTAAAAATGCAATGGGATGGGATGATCTTGTAGAAGAAAATTCACGATCTTACATTATAATCACATATATCATATATTGATTGTGTGCTGCCAAAGTAAGCTGAGTCAAGTAACCTCTGCTCTAGTTTGTGTAAGCCCTTATGGAAAAAGGGGAAACTCAGTTATGCAAAGTTTAGAGTGATAACCACTAACCACAAATACGAAAACACCTTGAAAACAATACCTGTAAGCTAAAAAAAAAAAGCCAATATGGGTTACAAGGGTCTTCATACAAACAAAACTGTTGTTGTGTACATATAATGACTCATCTTTTTTTTACACCTATTGGTAACCAATAAGAAACCTTCACAAGAGCAATGATTTGGAATAACTCTGACTTCTCCAAGTGAGTGTGTTAGACTTTTCCCCTGATTAATTAATCATTAAATCATTTTTGAATACAAGAAAACAGTCTCTCTTCCTTCATGTTAAAGTGAAATTTCCACTACAGTCTCCTTTGCAGGCAGACAAACTCAGAAGCCAGTTGCCTTGTATGTGCGTTTGTATGCCACTGTCTCTACCCATTTTCATTAGGGGTGTAACATGACATCGATCCAGATCGATGTATTGGTTCACAGGGAAAATATTGGATCCAATCAATACAACATACAAACATCAATCTATATTGTTATGAATCATAGCAAAATATTTATTTAAATGTCTATATTATCTTAAGGTGGTTAGCTCTCCATTAACAGAGACAACATCATTGTTTATGTTTCTGAATTGACCTCATCACTCACGCTATTGTTGTTTTTCCTTCTGTCAATAAGTTTTTGCACGCTCATCCTCATTTTGGTTGTATGTGTATGTTGTAACAGGACTGTCTTAGCTGAATCACATATATTGATTGTTTCTTACTAAACGTATCGTAGCAAAATTTGACATATTGCCAAAATATCGAACATTCCATCAAGAATCAAAATCATATCTTATCATGGTGAAGCCTGACGCTTTACACCCCTGAGTTTAATGACTGCATTTTGAGGGACTCAAGCAGAGGGTTCCCTGCAGTGGGGGTCTGTCCAGTGTGTGCTTCACTCAGTACATTGAGCAGTAAACACCTGTTACTTTCTTTGCTATGATATATGTGCAATGCATGTAGTACTCCCCATTTCTCTGTGTGCAAAAGTACAGCGGGGCAGTTACCTGAAGGGGATGGGGGGGGGGGGGGTCTGAGTCATCTAACAGAGGCCAAGCCAGCTTTACAGGTGTAGCTGGGAAGGTTGGCCAATCTTGATCAAAAAGTTTGTTATTTTTATGAAAACAGTTTCATGTTTCATCAATGTTAATAAAGTACATTTTTCCAAAACATACCCATTGGTGGTCTATGCTATGTCCTGGTAGTGGTCACATTGGTGGCATCATGAGACATGTTGCGTAGCTGTTAGTACTTGTCGGGACCTGTTGGCGACCATCCGGGACAATTTATGATGATTCAATGTGTTGACACTGGTGATAATAGTCTACAGGAGCCTTTGGGAGTAGCAGACCACAACGCCTTCTGCAGATAATCATATCCTAAGAATTAACATAATAATTCATCAGAAGGTTTTGGCAAAAGTTTTCAGAAATCCCAAGACACTGACACGGTCTTGCCAGCATGCAAGTTCCTTAAATGATTAATTACGCTATCCAGCTACTCTTGCCAACTAAGCAGATAAACTTTCCAAATGTTGAATCTTTGGATATAATTACCAACAGAGATCTTTGTGGTCTGCAACTCCCAAACACTAAACAGGACAAAAGTTCAGTGAAAGACCAAAGAGCAGGAGTGACATACACCAAAAAAATATTTACCAATGAACACCTAATCTATAACTGGTCAAATCAAGGATAAGATGCACTTTTGGGCTTGTAGAGACATTTTACAATGCAAATTATGAGACAGGGCAGTGGAACAAAACTGAAATAACAAACTAAAACCCAGCTGATTCACTGAGCAGGACCCAGACTCGAAGCTGCTGAGGTTTTGATGTGCTACATTCATCACATGCAGCACATAGGACACGTATATGATTTAAATATTGCCTTTTTGAACATATTGCAGTCAAATTTTGATATTTGACTTGCAGTGTGATTTAATTATTATTTTATTTTTTTTAAGAGTTTTTACTGAGGCATACATTTTGCAAAATAACCCCCTGGTCATTTTCTGTCATTTTGTAAATGTATTTGTATCCACAATTGTATTTTCTCTTTTAGGATTCCTGATGTGTTGATAGTACTGATGTGAGTGCACAGTTATGCACCACAAAATGGGTGGTGCTACACCTCCAGGTGCCATTCACAATTTTTTTTTTGATGAAATCAAATCGTTCCCAGTCCCCATAGCAAAACACAATGATTGGTCATTTCAGTGAGAATACAATGGCTCCTCCCACTTACGGTTTCATGAAGCTCCAGTCTCATAACTGGTTGAAAAAACTGAAAGCAGCCTCAAACTCAAGTGCCACATTAATGATTTTGGTTGGCACTGCTATAAATACAGTGATCCAGACACTTGCAATTTGCCATGACTGTGTTTGTGTGTGTGTCGCCAAAGAAAAACTCTTTCCGCTCCTGGATATGTACTTGTAGATGCTTATTGAGTCACAGTAATTTGATGCAATGAGCTGGTGGCTGGCATTGAAAAAGCAGCGTTTCTTGGCTTCTTACCAAACCCAAGCGAATGTGGCATTATCCATCTGTCAGGGAAAGCCAAAACCATGATGTCACATGAACAAATTCAAATGTCAATTAATGCCTTCAACAAGGACTTTTCCGTCAAAAACCAAAAACAAAATTTGATCAAACTGCCAGCTGGCATCTAACCAGAGACTACTCACACAGGAAACACAAATATGGCTAGCTCTGCTTAGGAATGGGTTCTACTAGCCGTTTTGAATCAGAATGTTTATTATTGAAAAGTTTACAGCTTTGGGGAAAAGCCCAAATTCCAGTTGCCATTTTGTTTCCAAAAGGTAGAGCCAAATCAAAAAACATGTGATTCTGGCTTGGAATAACCCAAAGTTAGGAGCTGGGCTTGTGGTGTGACCTCACGCTTCACTGTTTGCCTGGATCATCACTACTTCATTCTTCTCTTTAAAAACTTAGATGGAGAATGGCAAAAGATTTTGGAGAATTGACAGTAAAGCTCATTACCACATTATAAACAGCTCAACGGTGACACCTCTCACCGCACAATATAAATCAAGTGTCAAAACACTTCTTTTTTTCTCCTTTTTATTTTGCAGAAAGGAAATATGTCACATATGACAGCGTGTAGCGTGCCAGAATTCTGTCATGTGATTGACTGTTTCAGTTTTTTTTTTTGGGCTAGGTCTGCACTGCAACATGCAGATATCATTTCACTGATGTGGATCTGTCTCAGCATCACACTTTCTAGCACACCTCTAAATACAAATTTTTAAAACGTCCACGTACAAAACTTCAAAATTATTCACACATCAAACTATTCTGTTCTGTCATTCTTTATCAATGTAAACAGCCCCACTCACAATCAGAACCGACTGCTGTCAGCTTGATTTTGAAAGGGATACTTATCCCTATTATTGCCCCCAACAATAATCCATAAGACTACTTAAATAGGAAAGGATGGCATTCGGTCGTCTTGCAGGCAGTTGTCGACCGCAGATTCTGGTAAGATTACTCATATTAAAAACAAATCTTATTTCTAAATGCATGCATTCCATTAATTATGCGATTCCATTTTGATGAATCCACCTTCTGTCAGCTTCACAGATATCTTTGTGAGTGTTCCAGGACAAACGCATGATGCTGAGGTTTTTGCCAACTCCAGCTTCTTTATTCCAGCCAAACACAGTCATAATGGTTCCCTCTTCCCCCCTGAGGTATGTTATTGCATAAGTAAGAAAAAAAAAATAGAAGATATTATTTATTGAACCCCGTGGGGTAATTTGTCTTCTGCATTTGACCCATCCTTAGTTACCTAGGAGCAGTGGGCAGCTGCCTCTCTTGTGCTGCGCCCGGGGACCAACTCCAGTTCTGAGGCAAGTGCCTTGGTCAAGGGCATCTGCAGGAGCGCACCTAACATGCATGTCTTTGAGCGTGGGAGGAAACCGGAGTAGCCAGGGTAAACCCACGGGAACACGGGGAGAACATGCAAACTCGGCACAGAAAGGCCCCAAGCCGAGATTCGAACCCACGACCTTCTTGCCGTGAGGCGACAGTGCTAACCACTATGCCACCGTGCCCACAAATTGTTAAACAGTTCACTTTCCAAGTTTTTTTGTTTGTTTTGATATTTCAGTTTTAGTTTATGTTTTAAGAAGTTTCTGTGGCGACACAGTGGTGCAGTGGGCCACACTGTCACCTCACAGCAAGAAGGTCCAGGCCAGGGCCTTTCTGTGTGGGGTTTGCATGTTCTACCCACATGGGATTCCTCTGGGTTCTCGGGTTTCCTCCCACAGTCCAAAGTCATGCGGAGTAGGATTAGGGTTAGGCTAATTGAAGAGTCTAAATTGTCTGTGGTGTAGGTGCCCTGCAAGGGTGTATTCTTGGACAGGTCTTGCCTTAGAATGGCTTAGCCTGGTATAGGGCCTTCAAATGTGTGAAGTTGAAATCAGCTGACCAATCAACACCAGCCATTGTAAAGCCAGCTGGTCATGAGAAACATCTGTAAATATGTAAAATATGTAACAGCGGAAGTTAAACATGTGCCTCAGCTCGGCCCGGACACGCGCAAAGGTGGCGTTCGGCCCCCTGAAAGGTCGGTGGAGGTGCCTGGCCAAGAGGAACGACGTGGCGGTCGGAGTAACCTCCAACATCGTGGCGGCCTGCTGCGTTCTGCATAACATCTGTGAGCTCCGACAGGACCACTTCCTCCCGGAGTGGAAGGAGAGCATACATGCATGCAAGAACCCCAATACGCTGGATGAGCGCGAAGAGGGCGGGAGCTTTGGAGAAGCCTCTTCCATCAGGGATGCAATAATGATATTAATGAGCAGTATGTGAACTTCTATCTGTAGGATGTTACTTTTTTGAAATCAGTCATGTCCCTGTATCCTTCTGAAGTGGCCTTCTGAGCTGTGCAGCTGCTCTGCAGCCTGCCGGCTGAGCTGCGCAGTCACTCTGCAGCCCACCAGCTGAGCTGTGCAGGCATTGCATTGCAGGAGTACACATCATAGAGTTTGTGCAGACAGATGAGGTTCATTTGCCGGGCTGAAATCCTCCCTCTCTGAGCTGTGCTGTACAGCTGAAGGCCACAGGCAGAATTTTGTATCCCTGTAAGGGCACATCCATGCTGGAGGCCTGTGCTATAGCAGGATGAGCTATCTAGCAGCAGCAGCCAGGATCATTTCTTAGATTAATTTGACAGATGTTAAGGGTATGTCTTGAATGTACTGTATCTGAATACAAGTTGAAATCTTGGAGAAGAAAGAAGTTTTTCAGTTGCTATGTTAATAGCATTTCTTTGCCTCTTTCAATATAAAGATTTGATGATAGTTTAGCTGCATTTATCTTAACCGGTTTTTCATTCATCCTTTTTTGTTTTTCCAGATCCCCTTGTGAGTTTATAAAAATACACAGACACTTCTGCGGCGCAATGTCTTCTCCAGGTCTCCATTTTGTTTGCTTGAAGCAAACTCACCCAGCTAGCCATAATTGTGAAGAGAATTTTTTTTTTTAAATGGCTCCAGTGTCAGTGGTGCACAAAACCCCTTTCATGTGTTTTCCTTCCTCCACATGCTAAGAGGATACTGTTCTTTAACAGTCAGCTTGGACAGAAATGTATTTTTTTATGACGACTTGTTCATTTCAATAAAACTGACTATGTACAGATTCCTGCCTCTCTGAATCAGCAACATGAACTATTCCTCTCAAACAGGTGTAAAATGACACGTATGACACTGTTTTTTTTTTTTTTTTTTTTTTTTTAAACTAGTGAAAGAACAGTTCTGGAGTTTTGGAGTGAATGTATAAACACAAATTGTCTTTTTTGCCTACCTGTTTTTGTTATTTATTTATTTTTATTAGGAATATATGCTTTATAATGTCAAAATTATGCGGGAATTCACTGTAACCGAGCTGGAAAAAATCAGTTTAAAGGAAGACGTTTGGGGGTGTAGAAAACTCCATGATAGAGTGATGTCCTTTCAATGGAGAAAACAGAAGTCCGCATGACAGCCATATGATACAGCCAAGATGACAGAATGAGCATAAGACACAATTAGGGATGTGGTGGCTGTAAAACTTGGGCTTTCTAACAGGGAATCATTTTTTTCTCTTCTTTATTTTCTTTTTTTTGGTTAAGTCTTATATAGATTAACTGCCATTCTTACACAACATCTACCATGGCTTTTGTTGCAACTTCTGATTCACTTTCCGTTTGCTCCAGGATGCGTCATGAGTCAGTCACATGGTAAGAGTTTCAAACTGTTCTTTCTTTAGCCAATGCTGCAGAAAACTGAAGCACCATGTGCACAATTGTGGCACAACATCTTCAGTGTAGCAGTGTAGCACCTTTGTTTTCTTAAATGGAAATACCATAATATTAATATATCTCATGAATATGACCTATGATTCAAACCTGCAACCTGTGGTGTACAAGTTGCAGGTTTGAATCATAGGTGACAATGTCCTTTCACTCTTCGGCAATGAGCTATATTAAGATTATGGTATGTATAAATAGACAGTGAATAAAAAGAAAGCTACTGCAGCAAAATCACTATGGATAGAAAATATACTATGCTGGCAAATACTTTATCGTTTATATAAGGTGTGGTCGCTCCTCCCAGTCACAATCCCTCTTTTACTGGCCCCACAGTAGTGAGATGAACAGATAATGAATTCATGTTTCTCTTAAGTGTTGTGATGGATGTATCTGTATGCATTAAACATGTGACTGCTGCCCTCAAGGAAAGATGTACCAGTATATATATATTACTGGTACATATATATATAAACTGATCAGTTGACGCAATATAAAAAATGATCGACTGGACTTTTTCCATTTAAGAAAACAAAGATATTCGTACTGCATGTCCACACTGCCACACTGTGTGCAGAGAAAATATTGCGTTTTAAGAGCAAAACATTTTTTGAATATGAAGCAGCCAATTTTAACTTCGAAAACTCAACACTTATTCATTGCGGTTTTATTCTAATAACCCACTTTTTACAGCATACTAGTAAATATATATACAAATCCACACACATCTGTATAACTGCTCTCTTCATTCCGCATGTTCAATGGAAATTGTATGGCTATTACCTACAGATGGTGCAGTGGGTCAGTGGCTATGCCGCAGCTCTGACATCGGTAACCCATAGCAACCCACAGGCAGCCACACGGAATTTTACGTCATCATGCTCACGTCAGCAGAGGACGGAGCGTCCATACGTTTCGAGACTTACAACAACGTTACATTTCATTCGTAACGAACGCATCAATGCATAAGAACGGACATCGATCAAATCTGGGAAATTTTTTAAAGCTCTAAGTGTGGTTACATAAGCATTGTTGTAGATGGGTCAGTACTGGGAGTTGATGCTACGACACACCAACGACATACATCTCTGGCATGAAATGCTGACAACTCAACAAAATCGATTCCAAGTAATGTTACTCTGAACCAATCACAGTTAAGTGCGATGAGCAGTGTAGGACTATCATCCAATCACAGTTAGTGCAATGAGCAGTCAACGAATAGAGACACACCAACGCTGTCCTGGTGAAGTAGTCAAATTAATAAGATTCAAGACCGGGGTTTAATTCAATCGTTTAGAGCTCCAATTTGAATATTTGATTAGGGGTGGTGTTCTTGGTTTTATCACTTGACAAGACAGACAGGACATAGTTTTGCCTGAGACGGTAATTAGTCGTAAACAAAAACAAACGAAAAGTGATAGTCCGTCGTTGGAACATTTGCTACACAGCTAACGACTGCTAGATTGCTATCGTTGGCTGAGGGGGAAAGTAATTGCCTGCCGCCAGCTATGATGATAATATCCAGAAAAATATATTTATGCAGTATGCAAGCTGGTTACCTACAGACCATTAAACCAGTAATTTAAGGCAGCGCTAACGTTAGCCGACGTATCTACGTGCAGTTAGCTAGCCATTTCAGTTGCTAGTAGTTAACCAATTCGCTAGGTTTGTTCGTTTTCAGTCTTACAAAACTGGAGGGATGGCGTCGGCGACGGAGTCGAGCTTAAGTCCGCCTGCAGACTCTCTAGTACCCGCTTGCATGTTTGCTCCAGACCGGGGATGCGGAGAGGACGCAGTGGGCATGGTGTGCGGGGAGGACGGTGACACTTTCAATGGCGAGTGTGGGGATCACGGAGTAGATTTAACCAGCAAGGTAGGCCGCGCGCCCCTTCTCCTGCAATTTATGATTGATCTTTGTCACAATAAATCAAAATTTAAGAACAGTATTATCATAATGCATGTTTAAATGACATCAAGGAACCAAATATTCCAGTGGCATATGTATTCTGTGACAAGCTCGCTTGATAACTTAGCTAACGTTGGCTATCTAGCGACTACAGCCTTACTACTTCGAAGGGGTGACCTACGGCTAGCAGCCGGGTACTATAATAACCATTTCCCTCTTGGAAAACTTAAATTAGCACCAACAAGTGAATGACACCTGCCATAACTGGTCCATTACCAACCGTTAGCTAGCTTTTTCTAAAACTTAGAAAGCGACGAATATTAAATATTCTGAAATATTTTCTTTAACAAGCTGTCGTTTCTCAGAAACCAAACAGCTAGCAATAGCATACAAGCTAGTTGTGTGCAACTGTATTTGTGACGAAACTATTAAGGAATTGAACAATTCAGTCAATATAGCCTGCAATAGGAGTTCATATGAATTCGTGGCATGCTAGCTTGCAGGTTCAAATGTTTTGAACCTCAGGATCAATTGAGCAGCACCTGTGGAAGATTTCCATATTGCCATATGTATGATGCAGCTAAAGTGATAATGTATTCCATCACATATTTATCGGTTTCAAAGAGCTCAGAACACCTTATATTGACGAACTCAAAGCACCAGTGCAGTATTGGGGCCTAAATATATAGGCCTAATATAACCTGCTGAACAGCCCCCAAGTTACTCTGTTGTCAAACACACAGCAACACAGACAGGTGTCAAGGAAGTTCCAAGCACCAGGGTACAAAGAAGCAACGGAATTGGCACAGAGGGAATGCGCTCCTTTTGTGAGGTGGAGAAACTAGCCTGCCTCTGTTTGACACAGTGGTACATAATGACTGATGGACTGTCAAACCAGTGCCTGATCAAAGAGAGGTCTATTTTGAATTTCCACCTTCATCCTCACCAAGGGAATTTTGAGTCTTTTGAGAATTTGAGTCCTATAATGTATTTATAGGACTCATTCTTTATAGGAGTTTCTCTTTCTGACAGTAGTAGATGTGGGGACCAGTTAAGTGGGGGATAAACCCCAGTGTGTTGCACTGTAATGTCGCCCGGGCTTAAGAGCACAATAGTGTTCTGTAATGTGGCCCTAAGTGCGCAGGAATGTTCTGTAATGCAGCCCTAAGTGTGCAATAGTGTTCTGTAATGTGGCCCTAAATGCGCAGGAATGTTCTGTAATGCAGCCCTAAGAGCACAATATTGTTCTGTAATGTGGCCCTCAGGTATAGTAGAGAGGCCTTAAACAACCCCAGATGATTAATTGAATGCAACACCCAAGCCATGAGCAAATTATCCTGCTCATACCGTAGCTACTAATTTTACTAGGAAATGGCACTGTTATATATTGTGTTTATGATGTGCCTAGATGGGCTGCTCGGCCTGTTCTTTTGTGATTTTGTGTTTTCTCTGACAATGTGAATAAAGATACACAGAAATGTATTTTTAAAGATAAACTCTGCAGGGAAAAAAATGATAAGCTCAAAATTCAGATAGCAAAGCAGACTCATGAATTCAAAATGGGAACTTACCATTTCAAAGTTGCTTACTTTCCACTCATTAGCTTTTAAAAAGGCTGTGGCTTTTGTTCATAAACACAATGGAGCAATGCACTGCTGGGTCTCTGGCTCCAAGGCTTGGCTTTTTGAGGGGTGTCGGCTGTTTTTCCATATGCAGAAGTGTGGTTTCCATGGTTATTGATTTGAATTAATGTATTTGTAAGCTGAGATCAGTCAGCTTCAAAATGGGAGCCTGGGAAGCAAATGAGATTCCAAATTTATTGTTCTCTGCATTCTTGTTTTCTTCTTTTTTCATTTTATTTAAGATTTTACAGTAGTCATTTGATTTAGCTCAGCCTGACACAGCAGCACTTTGAGCCAATCATTTTGCTCAAAGACCACCAGTAAAGGCAGTCAGGGATTCAAACCTGAATTCAGACTCCAATGGACGCCAAAAATCATCAAAAACTCTAGAGTCTAGATGATCCAAATTATTCATAGGCTGGGCAGACTCGGCCTTATCCGAGGTCACATGCGCGACTGCCTTCCACACCTGGATGGAGTTGACTTACACTGGCTCCCTGGCTACAGGGTGTGATGGTGGTGCCCCACTTGGCAAGTGAACACATAGTGTTGCGGGGGCAAGCCCTGGTTCTTAACCCTAAAGCCTGCACTGCCACCCTGAATATTAGCCCCAGAAGCAGAAGGGCATGAACCAGCTTGTCTGAAGTAAATTTAATATAACCAAATGCCATTGCAGCCTAGCACTGACCGACTAATATCTGTGTGGTGCAATGTGGCTGTCAAGTGTACAGTCAAGCAAAGTGTAATTTGTATTGACACATCTACCGTCAGATTTCTGTCCGTGGGAGTCTAACACGGTGCTGCTCCAGTCGTTAGAGCAAAGGCTGACCCTTTCTCTCTCTCTCTTTCTCCCTCCCCCTCCCATTTACAGTTGGCTCTGGTCAGTCCAAATGGAGAACAGTATGACTCGTTACTACGGCAACTGAGAGAGCGCATGGAGGAGGGCTGTGGAGAGACCATCTATGTGCTGGGAGTGGGCTCAGGTGAGAATCACACCACCAGCAGGGTCAGAAGCCAAAGGTCAGAGGGTGATGGACCTTATATAGTGCACGCCTGTCAGTACTATTTTCAGTTATCCAGCTGATTAAAGCAAATTGGTGTGCTTACATGTATATTGGCACATCAGAGTGCTGTATTTGCTTTAATGTATCACTCTCCCTCTAGAAACCCCCTTGTCTCCCTCTTTTCAAATCACTCAAACACACTAAAACGGCCTGCAATGTGGCCCTAAGGGGACTTTTGATGGAAATCTATTTTCTAAATTATGAATGAATAATTTATTATCACGGGGGCGGTGGCGGGTGGAATCAATATTAAATAAGCCCGCCACATAATGCCGGTAATTTTTGGATTGTGTTTCAGAACAGTTAAAGCTAGTTAATCACGGTCTAACCGCAATTTCGGCGACGTATCAACAAGGTAAATCGATTACAATTATATATCGCTTCATGTCAGTCCAAAAACACTAGGCCCTGCATCAAGTATTCACGAACAATTCGAACAAAATAACAAATACTTAATATCGCACTGTTTACAATCTCCACAAAATATCGGAACGCAGCACCACAATATAAGGCAGTCCGATAGGAAAACAAAAAATGCAGAATTAAATTAAAACGGATTTTTTTCTCACCTGCTTTTGAGTCCAAGTCGCATTTCCCGGAAATTGTGTTCCAATGTGAATTCTTAATCCGCAAGAAGTCCAAACACGCCGCTGGAAATCCGTACAACTAAAAAAGAAACTTAAATACGCAACAAGCATCTTTCCGACGGACGTTAATCAGAACTTATTTCTATATGCTTGAACGCATCAAGTCAAGAGATGTCTTCCTCCCGCTTGCCGCCATAGTATTTAATACCAAATCAGCTGATCGATGACGTTTCTTAAGCTTTCGTCTCTCACCTGTGGCCACATGCTACCGTAATAAACTCTGGATAGACTTCTGCGATAGGCTATGATTATTGCATTACAATGGGTTGAGGAGGGTACACCAGTGAGATGTTCAGATTGCTAATCAGCATTAATGAGTTTGCAATCATTCAACTCTAGCAGCAGACTAGATCTTTTGAATTAAATACTATTCTTTATTTAGAACAGAGCGATTGGGGCTCTGTTAAATATGTATGGATACCTGCTCAGTTCACCTAACTTTAGGTGAAACACAGTTGAGGTAGGTTAGTATTAGTCCTCAGTTCACACTCCAGATCAGTGGATGGCAATAGTGCACCTTTTGCTGTTTTCAAATCTCTGTTAAACAAAACCACAGAAGAAGATATTTGCTACGCTTAAAACGGATTGACATATTTCAGAAATACTTGTTATACTTGTAAAAATAATTGTTATATTCACATTATTGTTTCAGATATTGAACACTAATAACACTTAACACTTTAATAATAGGGTATTAAAGTAATACTTGGCTAAAAACATTGTCAGTGGATAAGTGACTGCTCTTATCACTTATAAGACTCAGTAACACCACAATTATCTGTCAGTGTCACAACAGAAGTGTCTTAATGACTAGCTGTTCAAGCGAAGCATGTGCTTTAAGTGCTTTGCGGGTGTCAGGCTAAGGCCTGCTCAGTTGACTGCGCGCTGGCAGATAGCGAGGGTTAGCCGAACGGTCCGTCCGCTGGCGTTCCTCGTCTGTCGACAGCCGGAAGACGAGGCCGTGAATTACTCGGGCTGTCGCGGCGCGAGGACGTGGGCGCGCTCAGCTGACGCTCAGGAGGATCAAACTGACACCGGGTTCCAGCGAAGGCCGTGTCAGATCTGATCGGAAACAGAACGCTTGGACTACTTAACTTGACGCCTGGTGCGAATACATCGCTTCATTTTGGAGCGTAATAGGCTCATAATAGATTGTAATGTGGAATAGCTAAAATGGATAATGGAATGGTTTCTTTTATATTCATTTCAGAGGCTGAACTTGGTCCCTTATGGTAACAAATACTGGAGGGCGTGGTATTTGGCATTCTTCAGTTAAATTTCAGGAAGTGAAGCTGACCCCAGTCCTGATGTGTTTTGAGCGCGCCCTTCTCCTCCCTCCTCCTTCTCTCAGACGGGGGCGACTACGGGCTCAACGAGGGGGACATGGAGGCGTCGGTCGCCACGGTGAGGTCCATGAGCGAGCAGCTGGAGGCCGACCTGATCCTGCTGCGCGAGCGGAGCGAGGCGGGGGGGCGCGTGCGCGACTACCTGATCCGCCGGCGCGTGGGCGAGACCGACTTCCTGGAGGTCAGGTGAGCGGAGCAGGGGCGGGGCAGAGCTGAGCCTGCGGGGAGGAGGGGGCTGTGAGTGGGTGCTGTTCTCAGGATGTGGGGGGGGGGGGTGGTAGGGGTCCTTCTCCCAGTGAAGCCTTGTTAGCAGTTGAGAGGTGAAATATTAAGATTATATCACAGCTGAGCCCACATTCTCTCTCTTTGTCTTTCTTCCACTCCTTTACCTTCATCCACCTCCATTGCCATCTCTTTCTCGCCTGTTCCCTCTTCTGCATCTCGCCTGCTGTCTGTTCTCCCTTTCCATCTCCATCTCTCTCTCACCCTGCCGCATTTTCCTTACTGTCTCTCTCCCCTCTCATCACTGTCTTCCTCCCTCTCTCTCCCCCTCCTTCCCTCCCTCCTCTCTTCCTCCCTCTTCTCCTCTCCCTTTCTTCCTCCCTCTCCTTCCCTGCCCTCTTTCTCCCTGTCTCCCTCTCTCCCTCTCTCTCTCCCTCCCTCTCTCAGGGTGGCGGTGGTGGGGAACGTGGACGCCGGTAAGAGCACCCTGCTGGGGGTGCTCACCCACGGCGAGCTGGACAACGGCCGCGGCTTCGCCCGGCAGAAGCTCTTCCGCCACAAGCACGAGATGGAGAGCGGGCGCACCAGCAGCGTGGGCAACGACATCCTGGGCTTCGACCACGAGGGCCAGGTGGTCAACAAGCCCGACAGCCACGGCGGCAGCCTGGACTGGACCAAGATCTGCGAGAAGTCCTCCAAGGTCATCACCTTCATCGACCTGGCCGGGCACGAGAAGTACCTGAAGACCACCGTGTTCGGCATGACCGGGCACCTGCCCGACTTCTGCATGCTGATGGTGAGGCCAGTCCCGCACTGATAAAACGCTCTGATTGGCTTGCCCATGTCCCAATGGACTCCCACCCTGAACCAGAAGATGACAAGGTGACAAGGAACCTTGTGTTTTTCCAAAAGGAATCGGCGTCTTCTGGTTCAGTAGCCTCTATGGAACCCAAGGGGGATGCAGACCAAAATCATTTCTTTCGACGACCACACTTTGCTGCTTTTCAAACTCTCCTCTCTTCTCCTCTCCCCGCGCAGGTGGGCAGCAACGCAGGGATTGTGGGAATGACGAAAGAGCACTTGGGCCTGGCCCTGGCCCTCAACGTGCCGGTCTTCGTGGTGGTCACCAAGATTGACATGTGTCCAGCTAACATCCTGCAAGGTGAGGGCTGGGCGGGGCTTTGGCAATTGTGTGATTGCATAGGGAGTCAATAGTAGGGTGTCAGTAATTCTGTGATTGCTCTGTGGGTCAGTAATTGTGTGATGTCATAATTTGACAGAGACCCTGAAGCTGCTACAAAGGTTACTCAAGTCACCGGGCTGCAGAAAGATCCCTGTTCTGGTCCAGAACAAAGACGATGTCATCGTCACCGCTTCCAACTTCAGCTCGGAGAGGTACGGTCACACCCCATCGGTATCACTGCAAAGCCCTGCTGGAGTTCTTCAGAGAACTGAAATATACACGTTTCTGTGCCTGTAAAACAGCCTGTGTAGAGTTCTGTACGTTCTTTACAGCGGTATTCATGGATGGCGATGTCCGTTTCTTTGTGTGTGTGTGTGTGCGTGTGTGCGCGCGTGTGTGTGTGTGTGTGTGCGTGTGTGTGTGTGCGTGTAGGATGTGTCCCATCTTTCAGATCTCCAACGTGACGGGGGAGAACATGGACCTGCTGAAGATGTTCCTAAACCTGCTGTCCTCCAGAACATCCTACAGTGACGAGGAGCCGGCCGAGTTTCAGATCGACGACACCTACTCAGTACCGGTCAGTATGATACACACACACCCAGACACACACACACCTACTGCTACTCAGTACCGGTCCATATGACACACACACTTACTGCTACTCAGTACCGGTCTGTAACACACACACTCCTACTGCTACTCAGTACCGGTCTGTATGATACACACACACACACACTGCACTCACACGCCACACACCACACTTACTGCTAACTAGTACCGTCCGTATGACACACCACACACACGCACTCAGTACCAGCTCCGTACTGCGTTTGTCAGTACCGTTGATGTACAACAACCTGCTTGCTGTCAGTCCGGTCAGTGTGGTTGGTATGTCTCAGCCACAGTGTACTGGCTACTCAGTATCTGATCACTAATGACACCACTACTGGCCGAACCTGGCTAACTGTCCTCCCTCGCTAGGAAACCATACCGACAGTTGATTCGTAGGAAGTCGAAGACACGACGCACCTACTGCTAACTCAGTTCCGTTCCGTAGGACACACACATACCTACTGCTACTCAGTACCAGTCCATATGACACACACACCTACTGGTACTCAGTACCGGTCCGTATGACACACACATCTACTGGTACTCCGTACCAGTCCGTACGATGCACAGACACACACACACTTACTGCTAACTCAGTACTGTTCCGTAGGACACACACATACCTACTGTTACTCAGTACCAGTCCGTACCAGGGTGCTTTTGTTCAGACCATTTGAAGTGCGTAGCAACTGAAAGGCCTGCTGTTGCTATGTCAGTCCTGGTGCAGTGTGGTTGGTTGTGTCTTTCAGGGGGTGGGCACAGTGGTATCGGGGACTACTTTACGCGGATTGATACGACTGAATGACACCATGCTGCTCGGCCCCGACCCGCTGGGCAACTTCCTCCCCATCGCTGTGAAATCCATCCACCGCAAGAGGATGCCGGTGAAGGAAGTGAGAGGGGGGCAGACGGCCTCCTTCGCCCTCAAAAAGGTCCGTTAGGTCCAGCTGTGTGTGTGGCGTATGTGTGTGTGTATGCGCAAGGTTCATGTGTTACTTGTTTTTCACCGTGTTTCATTTTCTTCCCCTCCTCCTTTTTCCCTCTCAGATCAAGCGCTCATCCATCAGGAAGGGTATGGTGATGGTATCGCCAAAGCTTAGCCCACAGGCATCATGGGAATTTGAGGCTGAGATCCTGGTGCTGCACCATCCGACTACCATCTCACCCCGATACCAGGCAATGGGTGAGTCTCACTCTGATAAATGCATAACACCTCACCCCCATCTCACCCAGGCAACAGGCAACGGAACAGTCTCACTGTGACAAAAAAAACACCACCTCACCCCCATCTCATCCAAATACTAGGCAATGGAACAGTCCCACTGAAGCAGTCTTCTAATTGGCTTAATTCTGACACAATTGCACACATAATTCAGGTGAAGGCATTCATGTTCTCCTTCATTGCAAGTCACAGTGGATAAGAACACCTGCTAAATTAGCAGTAACTTTATTTAGTTCTACTTTATTTGTTTTCCTTGTTCTTTCTCTCACATTTTACGCTTCATATATTTTTACCTTCTTTTATCGTGCTTTTATTTTTATTACACTGTTAGTTAGATTGTTCAATCGGTTTTACTCTTAAGATTCTGTGAAGCACTTTGTGATGCATCCTATGTACTAAAACTGTTATACAAATAAAGTCATTAAACAAACATTTTATTATTATTAGTATTATTATTATTGAATGTAATGTAAAGGTATACTTACGGTGTGCAGCAAGGCCCAAATTTAGCATGCGACGCGCTCCCGTTCTCCGCCAGTGCACTGCGGCAGCATCCGGCAGACGGCCACCATCCTGACCATGAACAGGGACTGCCTGCGGACGGGGGACAAGGCCACCGTGCACTTCCGCTTCATCAAGACCCCCGAGTACCTGCACACGGACCAGCGGCTGGTCTTCCGCGAGGGCCGCACCAAGGCCGTGGGCACCATCACCAAGGTCAGGGGAGGCCTTCAGCAGGCGCGCCGGCTAGCTTTAGCCAAGCACTTTTAATGACGGTTTGGCTAGCTTTAGCCAAGCACTTTTAATGACGGTTTGGCTAGCTTTAGCCAAGCACTTTTAATGACCGTTTGGCTAGCTTTAGCCAAGCACTTTTAATGACGGTTTGGCTAGCTTTAGCCAAGCACTTTTAATGACCGTTTGGCTAGCTTTAGCCAAGCACTTTTAATGACCGTTTGGCTAGCTTTAGCCAAGCACTTTTAATGACCGTTTGGCTAGCTTTAAGCCAAGCAATTTTAATGACGGTTTGGCTAGCTTTAGCCAAGCAATTTTAATGATGGTTTGGCTAGCTGTGGCGAAGAAGCTTTCATGAGGGTTTGGCTAACTTTAACCAGTCCTTTTGCATGATTGCAGTTTGTGGAGAGTGTTGGGGGTAGGGGGGTGGATTTTTTTGTTTTTTTTTCTCAAACTATGACCCTGGTTCAGCTTAATCTTTTTAAACCAAAAAAATAATTAGTAGTGACAGTTTTTAGATTCAAAGCAACTCATGGACCTGACATATAGCAGATTTTCCACAAGGGGGCGCTATTAGCAACATGGGTGCTATGTAAGAGTGGTGCTTTGCATCAATGACGGAGCAGTTGAGCATGTTTAGATTTTACAACGCATATATTAATCTGGTACTCATTTATTAATCTTGTGTCATTACAATATCGTGCTTATGCTTTCTCCCAGCTGCTGCAGTCTACCAATAACCTTCCCTCCAACGCCAAGCCCCCGCAAATCAAGATGCAGTCCACCAAGAAGACTCCGCCCCGCCGGGAGGACTTATCCACGGCAGCCAATGAGGAGGCAGCTCCCACGGGGAGGCCGACCAGTCCGCACACAGCACCGGTACGGGTGTGGGGATTGTGGGCGTAGGTGCGGAGCCATAAGCACCAGTAAAGCCGAGCTGTGGGGGGCTGTGTGTGTGTGTGTGTGTGTGTGTGTTAGATTCTGTACTCAGAGCAGTCCCTGCTATGGGGAGTCTGAGGGGAGCAGGACTGTAAGTGTGTTTAAAAACACCACCGTGCTAACGCTAAGCTACCCCATGACATCGGCGCTTAGACTGTTCTCTTCTGCGTCTGTCTCTTGTCTTTTTCATTCTGCTGGTTAATCTATAACTTTCTCTCACCCCACTCTCCTTCCACATCACTCCATCTCTCCAATCCATTAACCCAAATGTCTCTCAAACTGTCCCAACTTCCCGTTTTCCTTTTGGTTTCTTGCCCTTCACCATCGCTTTCGTTTAAATTTATTTGCGTATATTTTTTATTCCCCCCCCTCATTTATTTTTCCGTATTCGTCCCTTTACTCCTTGTTCCCTTCATTTTTGGTTGGTTTTTATCCGTTCGGCCCCCTCCCTCGTTCCCCCTCTCGCAACTCTGCGACAGGTGGCGGGAGAGGACGACGTGGAGGTTCAGGACGGCAACAAAGAGAACAAGGTAAAAGGAGAAGAGAACAGACTGAGACTGCTCTGCTTTGGTAAAAGGAGAAGAGAACAGACTGAGGCTGCTCTCCTTTGGAACAGACTGAGACTGCTCTCCTTTGGTAAAAGGAGAAGAGAACAGACTGAGACTGCTCTGCTTTGGTGAAAGGAGAAGAGAACAGACTGAGACTGCTCTCCTTTGGTAAAAGGAGAAGAGAACAGACTGAGGCTGCTCTCCTTTGGAACAGACTGAGACTGCTCTCCTTTGGTGAAAGGAGAAGAGAACAGACTGAGACTGCTCTCCTTTGGTAAAAGGAGAAGAGAACAGACTGAGACTGCTCTCCTTTGGTAAAAGGAGAAGAGAACAGACTGAGACTGCTCTCCTTTGGTAAAAGGAGAAGAGAACAGACTGAGGCTGCTCTCCTTTGGTAAAAGGAGAAGAGAACAGACTGAGACTGCTCTCCTTTGGAACAGACTGAGACTGCTCTCCTTTGGTAAAAGGAGAAGAGAACAGACTGAGGCTGCTCTCCTTTGGTAAAAGGAGAAGAACAGACTAAGACTGCTCTCCTTTGGTAAAAGGAGAAGAGAACAGACTGAGACTGCTCTCCTTTGGTAAAAGGAGAAGAGAACAGACTGAGACTGCTCTCCTTTGGTAAAAGGAGAAGAGAACAGACTGAGACTGCTCTCCTTTGGTAAAAGGAGAAGAGAACAGACTGAGACTGCTCTCCTTTGGTAGAAGGAGATGAGAACAGACTGAGACTGCTCTGCTTTGGTAGAAGGAGAAGAGAACAGACTGAGACTGCACTCCTTTGGGCCAGATTTAGTAAGGAAACGGTAACAGTGTAAAAACATTCGCTATACTGTGGCTCTGTCGTGGTTGCACATCACACATGAACAGCTGATCTGCTAACCCAGTTCCTACTTGTTCATTCACTCAAGTTGTGCATTTGCATGAACAGATAAAAAAAGCAAAGTCACTGTGATGTAATCCCTGTGAATCTCATCCTAATAGATGTACTGAATGTTAGATACTGCAACCAACAGCTGCCTTTTTGGAGTTGTATTGCTTTGCTGGTTTCTCCACTGCTAGAAGGCATAAGTGGTTAACCTCACTGCCTTCTCTCCCCCTCTGTCCCTCTCTCTTTCTCCCTCGCTCTTTCTCTCGCTCTCAGCCAAAGTCTGGAGGCGGGGGCAGAAGACGCGGGGGCCAGAGGCACAAAGGCAAATCCCTGAGCGGCTCCACAGCGCCCCACGCAGGCGGGGTCGGGGGCTGTTAAACTGCCCCTCTGCAGGGTCTCTGGGTCTAAAGCAGGACTAGGTTAATGCCTTAAGTTGATTTCCTCCCACAGCTTTGTAGACAATAAGAGTTTCACATGCGCAGAGTTCATAGCGGGCTGTACCATTTCCTTTCAGAGAAGGGGACAAGAGGGGGTTTCCATCCGTGTGATCAAGATCGGTTGGGTTCGATGAGAGGTACTGCTGGTTAGTTACCGTTCCCTTTCGTTTGGTTCCTCCGATGGCCTGTACCACTCATTACTTATATCTGGGGGGAGGGTTATTTGTGTTGCATAAGAGTTTCAGGCGTTAACCATAAATCATGGTGGTAAGGTCAGTCGCCATGAGGTCTTAAACTGCCACACCATTTTAGGATGGAAGTGTTTAAGGTCCAGGGACAGGCACTGCCATTGTGCCACTGAGCAAAATGCCATAACCAGAATCTTGTCAGGAAATACTCGATATTGACTGCATTTTCAACAATGTGATACTACAGTATTCTTCCACTCCCATGAAGTAGATGATTATATAAGTGGTGTATGAAGTGCCAGTTCCTTATGCAAGTAATTGTTTGATGTAGGGTTATGTAGCCATGAGACACAGTAAACCTTATTTGCGGGAATGAAGCATTTGAATGCTGATCTCAGTGACTTGTTCAGCAACGTTGTGATCTGTCAGATGTTACAATTATTATTCTCAACCCTTAAATAATGAATACCTTCCTCCCTCCCCCATTGGTACAAACCAGAGTACCTGTTCCTCATTTATCTGCATTAAACCTAGTCCTGTTTTACAAGCTTTGGGACTTTTACATAATTTGTGTTTATATTTAAAAAAACAAAAACAAAACAAAACAAACAAAAAAAAAACGAAGAAGCACGTAATCTCATTTCACCAGAAACGTTTCACCCCGAATTAAACTCCCTCTGTCCCATAATCAGTGGTGCCCGTTACCTTAAAACTCTTGTGGAAAGACGTTCTGAAAGTGGAAACGCAGAAAAGCACAGACTTGAATAAAGGGAAGCGTTCAGCTGAGTTCAGCACGGTCTCATTTGTGTTTCTTACGTACGGTTTGCCAACGGTGGCATCGTTTAGGTCGCGCGGTCGTGCTACGAAACGCAGGAGCGTTTGGCGGTAATGGATCAGCCGGCAGCGCTGGATAGCACAGGAACGAGCCGCCTCCCCCTCACCCTGGACCCAGCAAACGTGTTTAATTACAGACGACGCCTGACCCTAGTGACTGGTCATCGGGGTTAAAAGCAGTGCTTGACAGGAGGGGGTTGAGGTGCACCCTGGGAAGTTGACTACACTAAATTCTCACCTTCGCCCTGTAGCTAAGACAAGCAAGACTAGCCGAAGGTACCTTGTGAGGTTGTAGACTATACTCGGTGTGCTTTCTGGTTCGATTTCAGCAGTAGTGCTGAGAAATTCTCCTTTTGCCAAATTGGTTCCATAAGCTCAGTTCTTTGTAGAGGGTCAAGAAGATTCAGCCAAACTTTTACAGATCACACATCATTCAGAAGGTACATTTCTAACAGGTCTGGTAACGTTAGCTACTCCTAAATCCAGAGGTGGAAAATCCATATTCAGAAAGTAAAAGTCCTGTCCAGGATTTTGTTCCAATCACCTGGATTTGCTAATTAGCTTGAGGGTTTTCATTTTCCTTTATTATTTCGCTATGCATTTGCCCAGAATCCCAGTAGAGTGAGCGTAGGTGAACGTGAGCCGTACCAGATCATGGGTAATGAAAGATATGTCACTTCCAAAACACAGATGTCTTAAAAGTTGGCTTGTGGTACCAAAGGGCAGGTCAGCTCACAGGAATGGGCTTTTTCCACTTTTGCTTTTTCAGTATGTGCTCTGCTGTGATTGGATGAATGAAAATGAGGTAACATGCACAAGCCAATCACGTCCATGTTTGCATTACGTTTGGGATGAGGAACATAGGTAAATTTTAAGTTCCTATACAAAAAAAAGTTAAACACACTGGCTATCTGGACACTGGATTATAAACATGTATGGAAAGAGTGAGGAGATCAGGGTTAAGGTGGTAGTATTGTTAAAAAAATATTTAAAATCTGTGTTCTAAGCTCCTTTTCAATTGTATGTTTTCCCCCTGTAGGTTTTTTAAAATTACAACAGTGCATGGTTTTCTTTTTTGAAGACATAACACAGAGTTCAATGTATGTATAAAATAAAACAAGAAATAGCATTACATTTAAGTGGTTCAAGTTGCTGTTCAACCTTTGAATAAAGCGTTTATTAAGTTCTAGTGGTTGAGGCTTGTATTTGTTATTGGCCATTACATTACACCCCCCCCCCACCAAAATTGCAACGTTGTCCGCTGACTTACCCGCTGGTTAATTTTGAGTAGCCTACAACTAAAGGTGAATGCGACACACTCGCACAACACAGCAAAATGCATCAGAAATGTAAACGCCGACCTGATATCACCCCCTCTGTTAATGTATTTATACCTCAACTGGAAGCACTTACCAGTCTGTCAGCGTATGAGTCTCAGAATGGCGGAAAGGTGAGAGTCGGGGATCTTGTTGACATCCCACTGGCTGTCCTTTGCTGTGCTTCAAAGAATATTTAATCAGACGGCACAATGAGAAAAGACAAGAAATATCTTTACATATATATACACAGCTTTATTCTTTTCTTACTGTAGATATGTCAGAAAGCCCTGTTTGTTTCTCTTGGTCACTTTCAACCGTAGCAGAGCAAAGGGGGTGGGGTGGGGGGGTAGGGGTGGGCAGAGGCTTTGATTCGTCAAACTGCTCACATACCATGGACCATAGGACAGGGAAGGTGCACCAGCAGATTCTACTGGAACTGCAGAGTGCTTCCCCACCCTGCCAATCTCTCTCAATCTTCTGGGATCTGTGACACTAAACGACTTTTTCCGTATTGTACATTACAATTCATATACGCATGTGAATCCAGCCTCAACACAAAGCAGCTTCACTTTTAACATCAGTTTACAGATGATCAAGTTTGAATGACTACACACATCCCTACCTGTTCCTTCCTTCCACCTACGAGGCTGTTTCATAAGCAGACAAAAATAAACCCCTCTCAACCGGACCAGAAGATGAACTTCCATGCAACACTAGGACCATGAAAGCTCGTGTGTCCGTTCCGCCTCCCATCCTGACGGAGGCTGTGACTGTACGTTCAGGGATGTGGTACACTCCCATCGCCAAAGAGCCGGCATCCGGCTAAAAATCAAAATGTACAAATCTGACAGAAAAACACAGAGGCGCTCTTTTGGCAAAACATTTGGCCGTTACTTAAGAGTACGTATGGCAGCCTTTGCAAATCCACAAAATGTTTTTACTGACTGGTTAATGAGCGGCACCTGTACGAGTGGTAACGGCGTCCAGCCTCTCAGACACAAATACACTGCTTTACGAAGAAGTCACAAACACTGAACCCCCTCTCGCCACCTGCCTGGGCTCAGCAGGATAACCCGGAGAATGACGGACAGTAACTGTGATTCTCGGAGAACAGCTGTAACGGGCCATACTGTGAGTCGATCCGGAGGAATGGCAGTTAAATGAACTGGTGGCAAAGATGCTCCTCTGTTTGAGGAAACCGGAACG
This sequence comes from Anguilla rostrata, assembly GCF_018555375.3. NCBI lineage: Eukaryota > Metazoa > Chordata > Actinopteri > Anguilliformes > Anguillidae > Anguilla > Anguilla rostrata. The sequence continues at coordinate 20,052,694 of NC_057949.1, forward strand.
TACAGAATACTTTGCAAAATAGTAATGACTACTATTCCCAAGAGAAGTGCAGCAAATCACTGCTTCACGGTTTTTTTTTTTTTTTCCCCCACATGGCATATCTCGCGACAGCAGCCAGCACAGCCATTTTAAAAATGAAAATGAGTTTAAAAAAGAAAAGAAAAACAACAACACGGAGACTGAGAAATGACTGGACCCTGACGAGCTGAGCGCAAACAGGAGATCGCCGCGGGGAGCCGTCCATATTCAGGCTGCCCTCTAAACCGTCTTTTTGCCTGTGAGCAGAGTCCGTTACCCTCCAGCAGGGGGCACTGCTCCATCCTGCGGAACAGTTGAGCCATCGTCTTGCCTGTTAACAGTGTCCTTTAGCCTCCAGCAGGGGGCATCGCTCCATTCTGCAGAACACCGGGGGCATCGTCTTGCCTGTGAACAGTGTCCTTTAGCCTCCAGCAGGGGGCATCGTTCCATTGGCTGACCGTTTCTCAGTGAGATGAAGGCTTCAGTCAATGCAGACAAAAACGGTGCATTTCAAGGCAAGGAGGGCAGCCACAATGATCCATAGTGTTTGTACTGGGGTGTCCTTTGTACAGTGTAGGTTAGGGTGTCTATTTGAAATTGATATTTCTCTGTGTTTGCATGTTTGTGATAGTGTGGTCATGACATGTCTTGGCAGTTCACGTGCGTGCGTGTGTGTGTGTGTGTGCATGTGTGTGTTCATGTGTGAGAGAGAGAGTGTGTGTGTCTATCCATCGATGTCCCAGCTGAAGAGATGGTGTTTGACCAGCATGTCCTGAACGCCTTCTTTCAGTGGTCTCTGTTCCTTCTCCTGGGGGGGAGAGGGAGGGGGGGGGGTGGCAGGGAGATGAACACACTCATCACTGCTGCACATTTACAGCTTTTCAATTACAGCAGCAGCCCCCAAACCCAGTCCAGGGGGGGGACCCCTGAGTGTGCTGGGATTTGTTACAGCCATTTTTCCAGGTAGCAAGTTTGGCTTGTTATTTGCGACTCCTTTGAATTTTCCACGAATGCCTTAGTTTCAGTGATCAGGCGACACTCCGCAATTAGGACCCCACTGATTCGACCTGACAGTCTGTAATTCAGTGAGTTAACAACGTAACCACTTCCTACAGGAGTCATTGCTCATACAGCACATTACAGAGAATGAGACCATTAAGTGATCTGACTGATTGGATGTCCTTGGATGTGAACACGGAACATTTAATCTTCATAGTGCACACAGCTGCTCCTGACGAAACATGGCCAGTTAGCATTGAGGATCTGATTAAGAACACCCAGCAGCTCGCTGCAATAATGACAGAAGTGAGGCTGCAATAACAGTTGTAATGAAACCCAGCACACACACACACACACAGGATCCCCAAGACCGTTAGGCAACCACTGAATCACAGCACACTTAGCATCCTCTGCCATTGTCACGGCTTTACAGCAGGGCTGCCCAACCCTGTTCCTGGAGATCTACCATCCTATAGGTTTTCAGTCCAACCATGATTCGCCACACCTGATTGTGCTAATTTGCAGCTCAACACGATGGCTAGCTGTTGAATGAGGTGTGCTTTGTTAGGGTTGGAGTGAAAACCTAGAAGGACGGTAGATCTCCAGGAACAGGACCGGACAGCCCTGCTTTACAGCATTCTGTGTTTGGAGTGTTCAAAACTCACTAAATCACAGCAACATTTCCAGCTATCACTGTCATTTTAGCAAAAACTGTTTTACAGAAAAGGTGTTATCACTTACCCAGAGTAGTATGTGTCCATCCAGTTAGATGTCATCGCTGAAATTTGACAAGTTTTCAAGATCGCAGCTCAGTCTGATAAAACATACCTCATGGGACCATCTTCCTGTGGCCTCAGAACACCAAACATCCACAGCTTAATTTGAACCGTTTCGCACAGATCCACTTGTAACAAAGTACAACAACTGTGTAATATCTGTGCAAAGTCTCCTGCAGGCAGACTAGTATAAAACTATGGAAGTGAAGTGATGGGGGAATGTAACTTTTTAGTTGTTTCAATATAGCAACATGTTAGCAACTTGCTTTATTAAAGCACACATGAGCTTCTAAATTCATGGTTGTGAAGGAGTTATCTAGCATAAACTAGAAGTCCGTACAGTCACAACTCTAAATTCCTAGGCCTTGCAGCAGGGCCCCTCCGTCTCCAGGCACCGAACCTCCCAAGGACGACAACTAGTTCGAAATATTTCATGTACGTGTGTCTGTGTCTGTGTGTGTTTGTGTGTGTGTGCACGTTTTCTTTCTCTCTATCTCTTATATATTTCTAGAAGTCCAAAGCCTAGTTATCCTAAAGGGAGAATTTTCTCTGCTCAACAACTGAGATATTAATGGGTGCAATTTATGTCCTATAACAAAACATGAAACTCGCTTAGGCTTATGTTAACTACATAACCTTTTTTTCTGCATAAATCAAGAACCCTACGGGGCGAAAAAAAAAACATTGGAAATCTATAGCGGGAACCCATGGCTCAAAAATGCTGACTCACTTCTGGGATTTAGCACTGCAACACTCTGTGGCGTGTTTTGGTTGAAACTTTGCACGTACTTCGCAGTAGTTCCAGATGAAACGGTGTGCTAATCAAGCCCTGTGGATGTTAGTGAGGAACCACAGGATTATATTTGCAAAGAGACGTCGCTGTCGGAGTTTTTCTATTGTACATTTTCGGCAGTTTGAGGTCACATGATGATGGACCCACAAGGTCCATTTTATCAGGCTGAGCTGCAGTGAATATCTAGTCACATTTCAGAAAAACTATCTGAATGGACAGATACTACTGTGTTAACATAACACAACAAATAAATAATCATTACTTCAACAGATTACCATTACTACTACCGCTACTGATAATAATAGTATATTTACTCATTTACTGAGCCCTTGCAATGAAAAGATAATACAGGCTAATACAGAGCATAAGATTAAGAGCCATAGTAACAAGCGTGCAGTTAAATGATGCCAACACACAGGATAAAGCACAACACTAACAGTACCAGTGCCAAGACAAGCATAGAGCCAATCTTACACTCACGTCTGCAACGTAGACAGTGCCTATGAGCCCTGTATAAAATAATAACCTTATGAGCCCTGTATAAAATAATAACCTTATGAGCCCTGTATAAAATAAGCTTATGAGCCCTGTATAAAATAACCTTATGAGCCCTGTATAAAATAATAACCTTATGAGCCCTGTATAAAATAAGCCTATTAGCCCTGTATAAAATAGGCTTATGAGCCCTGTATAAAATAAGCTTATGAGCCCTGTATAAAATAATAACCTTATGAGCCCTGTACAAAATAATAACCTTATGAGCCCTGTATAAAATAAGCTTATGAGCCCTGTACAAAATAATAACCTTATGAGCCCTGTATAAAATAAGCTTATGAGCCCTGTATAAAATAATAACCTTATGAGCCCTGTATAAAATAAGCTTATGAGCCCTGTATAAAATAAGCTTATGAGCCCTGTATAAAATAAGCTTATGAGCCCTGTATAAAATAAGCTTATGAGCCCTGTATAAAATAATAACCTTATGAGCCCTGTATAAAATAAGCTTATGAGCCCTGTATAAAATAATAACCTTATGAGCCCTGTACAAAATAATAACCTTATGAGCCTGTATAAAATAAGCTTATGAGCCCTGTACAAAATAAACCTTATGAGCCCTGTATAAAATAAGCTTATGAGCCCTGTATAAAATAAGCTTATGAGCCCTGTATAAAATAAGCTTATGAGCCCTGTATAAAATAACCTTATGAGCCCTGTATAAAATAAGCTTATGAGCCCTGTATAAAATAATAACCTTATGAGCCCTGTACAAAATAATAACCTTATGAGCCTGTATAAAATAAGCTTATGAGCCCTGTACAAAATAATAACCTTATGAGCCCTGTATAAAATAAGCTTATGAGCCCTGTATAAAATAAGCTTATGAGCCCTGTATAAAATAAGCTTATGAGTCCTGTATAAAATAAGCTTATGAGCCCTGTACAAAATAATAACCTTATGAGCCCTGTATAAAATAAGCTTATGAGCCCTGTACAAAATAATAACCTTATGAGCCCTGTATAAAATAAGCTTATGAGCCCTGTATAAAATAAGCTTATGAGTCCTGTATAAAATAAGCTTATGAGCCCTGTACAAAATAATAACCTTATGAGCCCTGTATAAAATAAGCTTATGAGCCCTGTATAAAATAAGCTTATGAGCCCTGTATAAAATAAGCTTATGAGCCCTGTATGAAATAACCTTATGAGCCCTGTATAAAATAAGCTTATGAGCCCTGTATAAAATAAGCTTATGAGCCCTGTATAAAATAAGCTTATGAGCCCTGTACAAAATAATAACCTTATGAGCCCTGTATAAAATAAGCTTATGAGCCCTGTGCAAAATAATAACCTTATGAGCCCTGTACAAAATAATAAGCTTATGAGCCCTGTATAAAATAAGCTTATGAGCCCTGTATAAAATAAGCTTATGAGCCCTGTATAAAATAAGCTTATGAGCCCTGTATGAAATAACCTTATGAGCCCTGTATAAAATAAGCTTATGAGCCCTGTATAAAATAACTTATGAGCCTGTATAAAATAAGCTTATGAGCCCTGTATAAAATAAGCTTATGAGCCCTGTATGAAATAAGCTTATGAGCCCTGTATGAAATAAGCTTATGAGCCCTGTATAAAATAAGCTTATGAGCCCTGTATGAAATAACCTTATGAGCCCTGTATAAAATAAGCCTATGAGCCCTGTACAAAATAATAACCTTATGAGCCCTGTATAAAATAATAACCTTATGAGCCCTGTATAAAATAACCTTATGAGCCCTGTATAAAATAATAACCTTATGAGCCCTGTATAAAATAAGCTTATGAGCCCTGTATAAAATAATAACCTTATGAGCCCTGTATAAAATAAGCTTATGAGCCCTGTATAAAATAACCTTATGAGCCCTGTATAAAATAATAACCTTATGAGCCCTGTATAAAATAATAACCTTATGAGCCCTGTATAAAATAAGCTTATGAGTCCTGTATAAAATAAGCTTATGAGCCCTGTATAAAATAACCTTATGAGCCCTGTATAAAATAACCTTATGAGCCCTGTATAAAATAAGCTTATGAGTCCTGTATAAAATAATAACCTTATGAGCCCTGTATGAAATAAGCTTATGAACCCTGTATAAAATATATAACCTTAAGAGCTCTGTAAATCCAATCACACCCACATGCACACTGACCTAACAGGGTTGTTATGGCGTTTCTGGGTGTTGTGTGGCCAGGAGAAAGCAGACAGGGTGACACAGAAGGCTGCTGCTACCACTAAAACCACCCACACCCCCACCACCTCCACCGTTGCTATAGCAGCAGTTGCAAGGCAGCAATACCAAGTTGTCAAGAGTTACCTAGAGATCCCAACTAAAGAGGTGATGTTTCACCAACATGTCCACAACTCCTGCTTTCAGAACGGGAGAATTCTGGGGGAGAGGTACACACAGTAAGTTTGCGTGTTTTTCCTTTTCTTTGCCGAATACATGCTTGATTATCCATGAACTCCCCAGTCACTCACCTCGCTCTTCGCGGGCAGTTCACAGTCCTGGGAGAGGCTGAAGGCAAATTTGGACAGTACCCTGGAACATGAATTACAAACACACACCCACACATTAATGTACGAACAGGACAGCAGCGTTCAGCATGATGTGTACAGTATAGGAAGAGTGCGTTTGCTTCACGACTCCCTGGCGCCCCCTGGCGGGCTCTCACCTCAGCTCACACTTGATCTGCACCCAGCCGGGGCTGCGCAGGAAGGACCAGGGCTGGTACCACTTCTCCACAGCCGCCATGCTGGAGCACAGCACCTCCAGCCACAGGTGCAGCACCTGCTCACTGCCACAACACAGAGAAACGAGGTTGTGTGTGTGTGTGTGTGTGTGTGTGTGTGCGCATCGGGCCAGAGCAGGGCAGTAAGATGGCTCTGTGTGTGTCTGTGTGTGTGACAGTGTGTGTGTGAATGTGTGCATAAGGGTGTGTGTGCATGTGTGTGCATGTGTGAGTGTGAGAGTGTGTGTGTGTGTGTGTGTGTGCGCGCATCAGGCTAAGAGCAGGGCAGTAAGATGGCTGTGTGTGTGTGTGTGCACGTGCATGTGTTTTTGTGCATGTGCGTGCGTGTGTGCATGCATATGGATGCGTGTCTGTGCATGTGTGCGAATTTGCATGCATTTACACACACACACACACACACACAGACTCTGTCCCTCAGCCAGCTGGGAGATTAGTACTGCTGAGGCAGGGTGTGTGTTTGCATGTCTCAGAGAGGATGGGTGTGTCTATTTATCAGGGAGATTAGCTCTATAAACAATGTGTGTGAATGGCAATGCGTGTTTACAAACCAGCTGGTTGACTGGTATTGTATGGCACGCAAGGAGTTGAATGTGTGCGTGTGTGTCCGTGTCTATGTGCGTGTTAAATTCAGTGTCTTTACATCAGTGCTGATAATGTGGCGGGTTAAGTCAGGTCATGTGACTCACTTCAGGCCCACGCAGACCAGCGAGCGGAACTTGACGTCCATCTGGGCGTGCGCGGTGTCGTGGCTCATGTTGACAGACTGCACCGCCTGAGGGAGAAGGCAGAGGGCGCTAAAGCACCGCTGAACGACGGCAGTCAGATCAATGAGCCCACTCCGGCCGGAGGGAAGAGCCGTGACTCACCCCAGCTCTGACGTCAACAGCGCGCCCACCTCGACATTTCCTGCACTCATATTTTAACATGCGCCAAGAAAGGCCCTGACAGGAAACTGGGCTCGGAGGACCCGTGTGGCCATCTTTCCGCACAGAGACGTCGAGCAGCAGCCCCTGTCCTGCTGTGACAGAGTCACAGACGCAGAGAGAAGGCAGGAACAGTACTCACTCTGTAAAGAAGCTCCTCGGGAGTCAGCACTTTCCCGTCCTCGTCCAGCCTGAAAGAGAGAGAGAGAGAAAGACGCCGGGTCTGTACGCCTCCTTCAGAACCCACCCCTTAAATCCAGCGAGCGTTTCAGAGCTGCACAGGAAGGAGGCCCGAACACTGGCGTTTCACCACAGGGCCACGGTGCAGCACCGCCAGCTCAGTAAACATAGCGCTCGCTAGCAGAACGGAAGGATCAAGGCCGACAGTGGCCTCAGAGGGCTTCATTCAGAGGTAAGCATACAGAAGCTATGTCACAGTACAGAAACCATGGCAACGTGACATATTATACCCCGTTAGTATTAACCCAATAAAGCCTGAACGTCTAACTTACCCTTCACCATGACTACACTCCAGATAAGACTTAACTCGTAGTCTGCTAAAATTGCATGTAGATATAAGGTAGGTGAACATACTGGTTGTAGAAATGAACAGGAACACCATATATATCACAAGCCTGGCCCAGGTGGGAGTGGACCCTACGGACTCTGTTACTATCTGTTCCCAGTTACATGAGACACCACCAAACTCACAGCTGTTCCCACAGGAATCTTCCAGAACCTTGCAGCTCCGACACGTCTTAAAGATAAATTTCCCACGATATGCAGGTACATACACATACACAAACACACACAGACAGACACAGGCACACATTCATATAAGAAATAGCGTAGCGTCTGAATTTAATGCCAAGGCGGGAGTTCTCGCCTCGGTGAATGAGAGACAGAAGCGGTTTGATTTGAAACGCAGGCCCTCAGACGCGTGACGCTCTTTCCTTACACACCCCTGTCGTGTGATGCAAACAGGCGGCCCTTCTAGGACGCCCCCTAACGCGATCACAGATGGGCGAGGCCCGCGACGCTAATGAAGTGCAATGAGGGACTGCTCCAGTGAATGTGCGGGTCTGGGGGAGCAGCCATCCGGCTGACAGAGCAGCGTGGAGCAGGCTGCGAGCCTCACCTGTAGGTCTTGCACAGCACCAGTCTGGAGTAGACCGAGTTGAAGTCCCGCTCCACCTCCCTGCTGGCTGCCTGTGGTCAGGAAACATGGGAACACACTTCACCTTCATCTTAATCATCATCATCATCGACAGCACCATTATTATCCCAAATAAAGACTGGCTGTATTTCACAAGGGCCATAAGGACAAGGGTTTTGAACCAGAATGAATGTACACAGAGACACACAGACATGTACACAGACACACACTCTACCTCCTCGATGAAGAGCCAGGGGTGACACGGTCCCCCCAGGATTGAGGGCTTCTTGAGGCCGTGCTGAAAGATGGCCTTCAGGGCGGGGCACAGCGTCCCTCTCGCCAGGTCTGTGACTGCCTCCGTCACAGAGTCATCCCCTGCCAAAGAGTACTGACACACACACACACACACACACACACACGTTACAGTCCTGCTCTGCTCTGCCCCCCCCACACACACGTTACAGTCCTGCTCTGCTCTCCCCCACACACACACACACACACACACACACGTTACAGTCCTGCTCTGCTCTGCCCCCCCCACACCACACACACACACACACACACACGTTACAGTCCTGCTCTGCTCTGCCCCTCCCCATACACACACACACACACACAGTCCTGCTCTGGGCCCCCCACACACACACACACGCACACACGTTACAGTCCTGCTCTGCTCTGCCCCTCCCCATACACACACACACACACGTTACAGTCCTGCTCTGCTCTGCCCCTCCCCATACACACACACACACACACGTTACAGTCCTGCTCTGGGCCCCCCACACACACACACACGCACACGCGCACACACGCAGAGTTTAAAAGGGCTGAAGAGGTCTGGCAATGCAGTGATAATGCAGAGAGGAAGTGAGCCAAGCGGGAGGCATTAGAGAGAGAGAGAGAGAGAGAGAGAGAGAGAGACTGCAGTGATTCCACCACACCTACAGATAACCCCCCACCACCCCCACATCCCGCTGAAGCCATTCATCCTGCGTCCCGCACAGCCCAGCGCTGTCCATCTTCTTCCCACCGTCCCAAAGGAGCCATTACACAGTTTACCCCACTGTTTTCAGCGCGTCATTTCATTAAGATGGAATTTATTTGGGGTGGGGAGGGCAGGGGGGATTGCAAGCTGGCAATTAAGCCAGGGTAGCAGAGGCTAGACGGGCTGGAGCCCAAACAGCGCCGTTAATCCTCCCCACCGCGGCCGCGACCCGCCGCGTTATCGCCACCGGCAACGCGCCGCCACCTGTAAACAAGCTCCCTCCGTCCGGCCCCGCGCGGAGGCTTCCGGAACCCATCCCCAGAGGACTCCTTTCCGCTTCACCGCTGCTGGGGGCCCGTCTCGGTTACCCCGCGCCCGTGAGGCTCTGTCAGCGCCAGGCCAGCGGGGGGCGCCGGATGCTCGCCGGTCGCAGGCTCGTCTCCGGCACGTTTCCGTGCTAAACCTATCCGCACTCAGCTCCTGCGCCCCAGTTCTGAGGGTTTTTTAACAGCCGCTGAAAGTGTTTTTCACCTTCCTGGACCTCCAGCCTTCCACCAGCAGCGCACATTATAATGCAGCACATCCACTCACAGCGCTAACGGTACAGCACCAATTATCCCTCACTTATTTATTTATTTTAATTAAAGAGCAGGAAGTCCTTAACACCCTTCTACCCATTAGCGCTCAGGAGAGGCTCCATGCTGATAATGTGTTCCTCTGCTTAATTAACACACCGCCTCAGTGATCCGCGCTCGGAACCGGAACTGGAGGAGTCACACTCACCTCTTTGCTCCGCTCGTCAAGGATCTCCACAAACTTTGCCGGAAACCAGCCTGGGGAGAGGGAGAGAAGGCAGGGATGAGGTCTGCGACATTCTTAACCCGTCTCCGTGTCCGCCGATCTACGGACCAAACCATTCCTCACGGCAAAACGGGGGTGTTTCCTGACGCCCGGAAGGGGAAATCATCAACTTGTCCCCTCATATCTCACCTCGCAGTCCATTGAGCTCTCCCACCCAGCAGTGCTCGTCCTTTTGTGAAATGATCTAAGTACAGAGAGAGAGAGAGACAGAGAAATCAGACAGTTCAGTCCAGAGCATTATCTAGTCCTCCATCGCTCTCTATGGCCAAGTCTGCCTGTCTTAAGATTTCATTGAACCATTTAAACAAATGTTATTTTCTGCTACCCAACACAGCTCAAGAAAAGCAAAGCAACCTTTACACAGATGTGTGGCTAAGTGGAGTACAGGAAACACATCTGTACCACAGTCCCAGTCCCTGCGGTCCGGCTGACGCTTTGCATGATGGGTACAGTGGCCGTCCAGTCAGGAGGGCTCCCCAAATCGCTGGGATTAAGGGGACGGATTAACCCTGCGTTACCCGAGGGGACGTGTGCACCGGGAGCAGGGCAGCCAAAAAGCACAGCTCTCCCCCTGTGCTGCACGTCTCACCGGGAGCAGGGCAGCCAAAAAAGCACAGCTCTCCCCCCGTGCTGCACGCCTCACCGGGAGCAGGGCAGCCAAAAAGCACAGCTCTCCCCCCGTGCTGCACGTCTCACCGCCGCCAGGTTATTCAATTCGGGAAGCCGACACGCTGGGGGGCGTGGCCACGGCGCCGTCGCCGCGCCCCGTCCTCCCGACGCCGCCGCTCACCGTGATGATGTCGTTCTTGCGGAAGCCCAGCTCGTCGTCGTCGTGGCGCTCGAAGTCCAGCAGGGCCTTGGCCCGTCGCCGGCGGTTACGCGACACCACCACGAAATTCTCGTGGTCCCGCTGATGGCTCTCCATGGAGTAGTCCGGAGTGAGGTCCTGGGGGGGGAAAAAAGAGACTAATTATTCAAATCATTATTTTAACCTTTATCTGAGGAGGAATTCTGAAAAACTCTTTTGTAAGC